>NC_092753.1:52019886-52325798 GCF_047496795.1 Chiloscyllium punctatum
AGTGGTGTCTCTGCACACCCTCATATGGAGAATACCGGGGAAGGATTTGTAGCCTTTGAACAGCATCATGAACACTCTTAGTGGCCAACAAGTCCTTGTGTGGGACATGAACCTGGGATTGTGTCCCAGAGATATGAATGGTATCATTGCATCACAGAATTCCCAAAGTATTTACAAGTTGTTATTGTGTATTTATTACTGTTTTTTATGTAAAGTGACACACATTGATTATTGGTGCCGGTATTATGACAAGGGAAGAGCCGAGAGACCTTGAAAGTGAATTGGCTTATTGTTGGGAGCAACACTCTACCTATCCACTTCTACAGAAGTGAGTTCCAGGCAGAAAAGCTCATGGGTCACCTCTCTTAAATGGTCAGTTAAAGCAGGTAACAGTCTCTTACAGCCTTAGCTGCAAGTTAGCTAGCTCCAAGTGGCCTGCCAATATGCAGTTGACACAGCTCATTAAATGGTGCAGGCTTCATGTCATCTTGGAGCATTGGAAGGGGGTCCTTCAATCTGCAATAATTTCAGCATGATCGAAAGCTGAAACATGGAAGGAGAAAGAGACCACCAACAGCCACACAATGCCCTCAATTTCAACTTCTATGGCCTCCCTCTTCCCACAGTCCCATTCCTTAAAACTGACCCCCAATAACAACAACAACACCAATATTGACCTGTTCCCTGGGTTGCTCATTGATCCTGTGCCTCAAAGAGGTGATGTCTCAGCCGCAGCCTGTTGTGCTGCACATGCTTGAGCTGCCAATCTCTAATTGGTCCCCATTTCTAGATGGACAAGATATCATATCCCATAGCCCTTCAATGGGAATTCTGTTTAAATAACTTGAGTATTTCCTAATCAGTCTATTCAAAGGTGTTGTTACATGCTTTTGGAGCAGGTGGATCTTGAACCCAGGCCTCCCGACTCAGAGGTAGGGACACTACCACGGCACTATGAGTTATTTTTAAATACTTTAATGGGAGAAGATCCAGTGGATCCTCTGAGAGTGAGTGCAGGTGTCTCAATGCCTTTTTTTAGGCAGTACATGAGACAAACCCATAAATTCCACCTAATGTGTGGCTGCAGCATGTGTTAAGAAGGAAAAGAATATTTAACAAATGACAGAATATGAGGCTATTAAAAGATTAATTGCTTAGTAAGGATATAATAGTTTTATATTTTACGTTTTACATTACAGTAGATGGTAAACTGTTGCATTGAGAGGAATGCATTTGAACATTAATCCTTCCTAACCTTCGGACATTGACAGAAGAGACTGTTAGGAAGGCACTGTTTCGAGTGTATGGCAGATATTTTCCATACACTTGCTTCAAATTCTAGACACTGTAGAAGAAACGGTAACAGACCATTTTTTAAACTACTGAATAGACAAGGGGACAAAACGAATGGCACACAAAAAAAATTGCCATTTTTGCATTGATTTCAGCCAAAGTAAAAGATCTATTTGTAGCCATTGAGTAACTGGTAACAGAATTTTCCATCCACTGATAAAGACAATTAACCCTCTTGAAGTTCTACCTATGTTTCTGTATTAGTATTGCCCACTTGTACCTACTCTAGTTTAGCAATTCCGTTTGACAATAATTTGAATGGTACCAATCTATTCATTCTCAAGCACTATCTGATCTGAAATTTCATACGTAAGTTAGCCTCAAGATGCTGATCATTGTACAGTTTGTAAATCATATCTATTTGGTGCAGCCTAATATCTGTCACTCGCAACCTGACATAGATTTGAGAAATTCAAAATATGAAAAAGAAAATTAGCTCTTTTTTAGCAAAACTAAGGATTGCAATTTATTAATAAATATCAGCTGATTAGTATTTAAATATCACCATTTATTTTAATCTTTCATTTATAGACACAATATTTTAGAATGTGAGGAACTTGTGTGTGAGTATAGTCTGGTGTCTCACCAGACTTTAACACAGAATGGCAAGATGTTAGTACACACTGGTACTTCCCTGATCATCTATATCTCTGCCATTATCACTAGATAAACTGGCATAATTCTTGTGTGTTTAGAAAATCTGTTGCAGTAAAATATTGGCACATATTGACTAATTTAACATGAGAAAGAAATAATTACTTTCTTCCCTCTACTCCAAATAGAATAGTCATTCAGCAAAGACCTGGGCTGGTTTGGACCATTGAAAGATGTAAACACATGCCCTCAAGTGTTGCTCTCACCTGAACCCCAAAAGAGCATTTGGTTTGAATTGAGATGTCAGAGGGAAGTGAATTTGCAGCTGACCACAGGACCTTGGGATTATACAGTTTGAAGTTGATGAGGGTTTCTGCACCTCTCATTCACAATTCAATTACCCTGCTGCAAATGTGTGCATTTCAGTCAAAGAAATTGGGTTGGATTTGGTTCTGATGTCACTTGGGGTCAATAGTTTGCTGCCACTATCACCAAACCTCACATAAAGTTTCAATGTACCAGAAGATACACAATCACCACAGAGTCAGCCCTGGAAGAGGTCAGGCCTTCAGGAAAGCTGGGGGGGGGGGGGGGGGGGGGGTGGAAAGTCCTTCAAATGGCAAAGACTTTAATGTGGGAATGACAGAAATGTACCAGTTCTTACAAATGTTAGAATGGAGTTAGTAAACTGCTAGAAATACTTTTGAACATATTGTGGTAAACTGTCTGATTTTGTAATGATGAAAAACAACTGCACATTAATGACTATGTTAATTCTATTCTAGAATTTGCCATTTACCTTAAAAAAAATTCAGGTTTTCAAAAAATATCACATTATTTCCTGTCCTTAATGATTGTGATAAGAGCTTATCAGCAATCATACAATCTTAGAATAGAATCATCGAATCAAAGTGTGTGGAAAGAGGCCATTTGACCCATCTAATCTGCACCAACACTCCGAGCATCCCTCCCGGACTCAGCCCCCTACTTATCCCTGTAACCTCACATTTCCCATGGTTAATCTACTTGGCCTACATATCCCAGGACACTGGACAATTTACCATGGCCAATCCAGCTAACTAAAGGTCAAGGAAACAAGGATCATGCAGGGCTCTCGAGCGTTATAAAGTAGCCAGGAAGGAATTAAAGAATGGATTTAGGAGAGCTTGAAGGGGGCATGAAAAAGCCTTGGTGGGAGGATTAAGGAAAGTCCCAAGGCATTCTACATTATTGTGAGAAACAAGAGGATGGCCAGAGTGAAGGTAGGGCTGATCAGGGATAGTGGAGGGAACTTGTGTCTGGAGTCACAGGAGGTAGGGGAGGTCCTTAATGAATACTTTGCTTCAGTATTCCCCAGTGAGAGTGACCTTGTCATTTGTGAGGACAGTATGAAACAGGCTGATATGCTTGAACAGGTTGATGTTAAGAAGTAAGATGTGCTGGAAATTTTGAAAAACATGTGGGTAAATAACTTCCCGGGCTAGGTGGGATATACCAAAGGTTACTACAGGAAGTGAAGGCAGAGATTACTCCACCTTTGGCAATGATCTTTGCATTCTCACTGTCCACTGGAGTAATACCAGATGACGGTGGCAAATGTTATTCCCTTGTTCTAGAAAGGGAATAGGGGTAATCCTGGGAATTACAGACCAGTCAGTTTTATGTCAGTGGTCGGCAAATTATTGGAGAAACTTCTGAGAGACAGGATTTATGATTATTTGGAAAACCATAGTTTGATTAGAAGTAGTCAGCATGGCTTTGTGAGGGGCAGGTCTTTTGAGGATGTGACAAAACACATTGAAGGCAGAGCCATGGATGTGGTGTATATGGAATTTAGCAAGGCATTTGTTAACATTCTCCATGATAGGCTCATTCAGAAAGTAAGGAGCCATGAGATACAGGGACATTTGGCTGTCTGGATACAGAATTAGCTAGCCCATAGCAGACAGAGGGTGGTAATAGATGGAAAGCATTCAGCCTGGATCTCTGTGACCAGTGGTGTTCTATAGGGTTCTGTTCTGGGATCTCTGCTGTTTGTGATATTTATAAATGATTTGGATGAGGAAGTGGAAGGGTGGATGAGTACGTTTTCTGATGACATGAAGGTTGATGGAGTGATAGATAATGTGGAGGGCTGTTGTAGGTTGCAACAGGACACTGACAGGACGTAGAGCTGAGCTGAGAAATGGCAGATGGAGTTCAACCTGGAAAAGTGTGAAATGATTATTTTTGGAAAGTCAAATGTGAATGCAGATTACTGGGTTAGAGGCAGGATTCATGGCAGTGTGAAGGAACAGAGGGATCTTGGGGTCCATGTCCATAGATCCTCAAAGTTGTCACTCAAGCTGATAGGGCTGTTAAGAAGGCGTATGGAGTATTGGCTTTCATTAGGATGGAGATTGAGTTTGAGTTGTGAGATTATGCCTCAGCTCAATCAAGCCTTGGTTAGACCACACTTGGAATATTGTGTTCAGTTCTGGTCACGTCATTATAGGAAGGCTGTGGAAGCTTCAGAGATGGTGCAGAGGAGATTGACCAGGATGCTGCCTAGACTGGGGGAAGCGTCATATGAGGAAAGGTTGAGGGAGCTAGGGCTTTCCTCATTTGGAGCAAAAAAGCATGAAAGATCAAAGAAGTAACAAAACGGATTGATGAGGGAAGAGCAGTGGACACAATCGAAATGGACTTCAGTAAGGCGGTCTACAAGGTTCCCATGGTAGACTGGTTAGCAAGATTAGATTGCATGGAATGCTGGGAGAACTAGCCATTTGGACACAGAAACTGGCTCAAAGATAGAAGGCAGAGGGTGGTGGTGGAGGGTTGCCTTTCAGACTGGAGGCCTGTGACCAGTGGAGTGCCACAAGGATCGATGCTGGGTCCACTGCTTTTTGTCATTTATATAAATGATTTGGATGTCAACATAGGAGGAATAGTTGGTAAGTTTGCAGATGACACCAAAATTGGAGGTGTAGTGGACAGTGAAGATTACCTCAAATTACAACAGGATCTTGATCTTTTGGGCCAATGACCTGTGGAGTGGCAGTTGGAGTCTAATTTCGATAAATGTCAGGTGCTGCACTTTTTTAGATTCCCTACAGTGTAGAAGCTGGCCCTTTGGCCCAACAAGTCCACGCCAATCCTCTGAAGAGTAACCCACCCAGACTCATTTTCCTACATAATGCACCTAACACTATCGGCAATTTAGCATGGCCAATTCACCTGACCTGCACATCTTTTGGAATGTGGGAGGAAACTGGAGCAGCCAGAGGAAACTGGAACACCCAGAGGAAACCCACGCAGACACAGGGAGAATATACAAATTCCACACAAACAGTCCCCGAGGCTGGAATTGAACCCAGGTCCCTGATGCTGTGAGGTATCATGCCACCCTTTTGGAAAGGCAAATCAGAGCAGGGCTTACACACTTAATGGTAAGGTCCTAGGGAGTTGCTGAACAGACATCTTGGAGTGCAGGTTCATAGCTCCTTAAAAGTGGAGTCGCAAGTAGATAGGATAGTGAAGAAGGCGTTTGGTATGCTTTCCTTTATTGGTCAGAGTATTGAGTACAGGAGTTGGGAGGTCATGTTGTGGCTGTACAGGACATTGATTAGGCCACTTTTGGAATATTATGTGCAATTCTGGTCTCCTTCTCATCAGAAGGATGTTGTAAAACTTGAAAGGGTTCAGAAAAGATTTACAAGGATTTTGTTGTGGTTCTGTTCACCGAGCTGGGAATTTGTCTTGCAAACGTTTCATCCCCTGTCTAGGTGACATCCTCAGTGCTTGGGAGCCTCCTGTGAAGCGCTTCTGTGATGATTCCTCCGGCATTTATAGTGGCCTGTCTCTGCCGCTTCCAGTTGTCAGTTCGAGCTGTCCACTGTAGTGGCCGGTATATTGGGTCCAGGTCGATGTGTTTGTTGATAGAGTCTGTGGATGAGTGCCATGCCTCTAGGAATTCCCTGGCTGTTCTCTGTTTGGCTTGCCCTATAATGGTAGTGTTGTCCCAGTCGAATTCATGTTGCTTGTCGTCTGTGTGTGTGGCTACTAAGGATAGCTGGTCGTGTCGTTTCATGGCTAGTTGGTGTACGTGTATACGGATCGTTAGCTGTCTTCCTGTTTGTCCGATGTAGTGTTTTGTGCAGTCCTTGCATGGGATTTTGTACACTACATTAGTTTTGCTCATGTTGGGTAATCGGGCCCTTCGTTCTGGTGAGTTGTTGTCTGAGCGTGGCTGTTGGTTTATGTGCTGTTATGAGTCCTAGTGGTCGCAGTAGTCTGGCTGTCAGTTCAGAAATGCTCCTGATGTATGGTAGTGTGGCTAGTCCTTTGGGTTGCGGCATGTTCTCATTCCGTTGTCCCTCCCTTAGGCATCTGTTGATGAAATTGCGAGGGTATCCGTTTTTAGCGAATACCTTGTATAGGTGTTCCTCTTCCTCTTTTTGTAGTTCTGGTGTGCTGCAGTGTGTTGTGGCCCTTTTGAGTAGTGTCCTGATGCAACCTCGTTTGTGTTGCAAATGAAGTTGCATCAGGACACTACTCAAAAGGGCCACAACACACTGCAGCACACCAGAACTACAAAAAGAGGAAGAGGAACACCTATACAAGGTATTCGCCAAAAATGGATACCCTCGCAATTTCATCAACAGAAGCCTAAGGGAGGGACAACGGAACGAGGACATGCCGCAACCCAAAGGACTAGCCACACTACCATACATCAGGAGCATTTCTGAACTGACAGCCAGACTACTGCAACCACTAGGACTCATAACAGCACACAAACCAACAGCCACGCTCAGACAACAACTCACCAGAACGAAGGGCCCGATTACCCAACATGAGCAAAACCAATGTAGTGTACAAAATCCCATGCAAGGACTGCACAAAACACTACATCGGACAAACAGGAAGACAGTTAACGATCCGTATACACGTACACCAACTAGCCATGAAACAACACGACCAGCTATCCTTAGTAACCACACACACAGACGACAAGCAACATGAATTCGACTGGGACAACACTACCATTATAGGGCAAGCCAAACAGAGAACAGCCAGGGAATTCCTAGAGGCATGGCACTCATCCACAAACTCTATCAACAAACACATCGACCTGGACCTAATATACCGACCACTATAGTGGACAGCTCGAACTGACAACCGGAAGCGGCAGAGACAGGCCACTATAAATGCCGGAGGAAACAGCACAGAAGCGCTTCACAGGAGGCTCCTAAGCACTGAGGATGTCACCTAGACAGGGGACAAAACGTTTGCAAGACAAATTCCCAGCTCGGCGAACAGAACCACAACAACGAGCACCCGAGCTACAAATCTTCTCCCAAACTTACAAGGATTTTGCCAGGCTTGGAGGATTTGAGCTATAGGGAGAGGCTGAACAGGCTGGGGCTGTTTTCCCTAGAGTGTCAGATGCTGAGGGGTGTCCTTATTGAGGTTTATAAAATTAGAAGGGGCATGGAGAGGGTAAATAGGCAAAGTCTTTTTTCCTGGGGTGGACGGTGTCCAGAACCAGATGGCATAGTTTTAGAGTGAGCGGGGAAAGATTTAAAAGAGATCTAAGGAGTAACTTTTCCATGCAGAAGGTGGTACACATATGAAATGAGCTGCCAGAGGAAATGGTGGAGGCTAATTACAGCATTTAAAAGGTATCTGGATGGGTATACGAATAGGAAGGGGTTAGAGGGATGTGGACCAAGTGCTGGCAAATAGGACTAGATTAGGTTAAAATATCTGATCAGCATGGTAGAGTTGGACCGAAGGGCCTGTTTCTGTGCTGTATATCTTTATGCCTCTATGATTTGGTAGAGGTGTACAAGATGATGAAAGCCATAGATAGAATGGGTAGCCAGAGACTTTTTCCCCAGGGTGGAAATATCTAACACAAGGGGGCATAGTTTTAATGTGATTTAAGGAAGATTTTGGGGGAGATGTCAGAGGTAGATTCTTTGCACAGAGTGATGGGTGCGTGGAATGCCTTGCCAGCGGTGATAGTAGAATCAGAGATATTAGGGACATTTAAGAGACTCTTTTATAGGCACATGGATGATAGTAAAATGTAGGGCATATAGGTTAGTTTGATCTTAAAGCAGGACAAAAGGCTGGCACAACATCAAGAGCCAAAAGGCCTGTACTGTGCTGTACTGTTCTGTGTTCTATGTTTAACTTGCACATCTTTGGACTGTGGGAGGAAACCAGAACGCTCAGCAGAACCCCATGCAAACACTGGGAGAATGTGCAAACTCCGCACAGTCAACCGAGGCTGGAATCAAACCCAGGTCCCTGGGGCGGTGAGGCAGCAGTGCTAACCACTGAGTACTAAGAGTTGGTACAATGTAGTTTTGTTTGATTTTCAAGTTTTTAAGTTTATAATCTCCAATGTTTATTATATGCAGTAAAGGTGACACTGAAAGGTGAGCTTATTCTACTAGCAGACTTAACAAGTCATTATTACTTCAGAATTGCAGGTACACTGAACTTTTGCTGAAATCCAATTCAGTCAGAGGTGTTACTTAAAGGTAGGCTTCACAAATGGGTTCTACACAAAATTCTTGTCCTGTTTAGTGGCTGCTTCCATCATGAAACAACACACCACATATTGTTGCTGCAAGTGAATTCCATCAGATGCAAATAAGACCTCTCCCAGATAAGATGATCCTTCCTGAATTGTTCAGGAAAACAACAGAATATTATCAGAAGACCTCAAGGGGTTAGTTATAATTTGACATTCGTTTTTGTTAAGAGACTATCGCGGACTCTGCATGCTCACTTGAAAAACCAAGTAATTGTAAATCACATGGGATTAGTTCATTCTGCACAAGTAGAGAATAATACCTGAATCAGTTGTGAGAAAGTTCATTGTTTTCTCTTGGTGGAACACAAAGTCTTACTAGACCTAACTGTTTGGATGAGGGAATAAGTTTTCTTAAACATTCAAAACTCTTAACAAATTGGCCCTTAATTTAGAACTCTATTTGTGGTTCTGGAATAAATCAAATGAAGGAAGGCCAAGTAACTTTTAATCTCAACTGTAAATTCCTTACATATGTGCAAGCACACTACAGTACACATTTGCTTAATTGCCTTTATATAAATACTTGCTTTTTCTTAGCATTAATTTTTACTTGTGGGATGTTTCTTTCTCCCATGTTAGTGTTGCTTGTTCTGGAACTGGAGCCTCTTGCTGTTTTCAGCAGACTCACTGAAATATGCTGCAAAGTGATTTTAACCATGGGGTAATCGCATTATTGTGATTCAATCCTCACCTCACATGCACACATACCCATACACCTCAGGAGCAGCGTGGATCACTCAATAACAGTATTTTTGGAAGGGCAACTCCTCGATTTTATGTGCCCTGCCAATTTTTTAATCTCAGAATGACTGAGGCTTGTTGCAGAACCTCTGTCTGGCTCGCTGGAATCAGTTAAAATGATCCTGGTTTGCAGGGCTCATTTAGTTACAAACACATTAATCCCAAAGAAAAGTGGGAAATCTGAAATAAAAGAATCTGAAAATGTTGGAAATATTTTGCAGCTCCAGCAGCATCAATGGAGAGAAAATGGCCACAACCTGGAACGTTACCTCTGCCTCTCTCTTCACAGATGCCATTGGATCCACTGACTATTTCCAACATTTTCTGTTTTTTATTAAATTTGATATCACTTCTGTACGTTCAAATTAGAGTGTCAAGAAATTACTCTTTTTAAAAGCAACTTAGATTAGAGTTTTAAAACATATTCTTGGTTTTTGGGATACTTAGTTAATTATACATTAAAAATTCACTGATTTGCTTGTTTTCAATACAAGTCATAGAATCATAGAGATCTACAACATAGAAACAGATCCTTCAGTCCAACTCATCTATGCTGACCAATAGCCTAAATAAATCTAGTTCCATTTGCCAGCACCCGGCCCATATCCCTTTAAACCCTTCCTATTCATATGCCCATCCAGGTGCCTTTTAAATGTTGTAATTGTTTCAATCTCCACCACTTCCTCTTGCAGCTCATTCCATACATGCACCACCCTCTGCAAGAAAACGTTGCCCTTTAGGTCCCTTTTAAGTTTTTCCTCTCTCACCTTAAACTCTAGTTTTTGACTCCCCAACCCCAAGGAAAATACCTTGTTTTTATCTTATCCATGCCATTCTTGATTTTATAAACATTTATAACGTCACCCCTCAGCCTCTGACAATTGGGAGAATAGCCCCAGAATTCAGCCTCTCTCTATAGCTCAAATCTTCCAACCTGGCAACATCCTTGTAAATCTTTTCTGAACCCTTTCAGATTTCACAACATCCTTCCTACATGAGAGAGATCGGAATTGTACACAGTATTCCCAGTGCAAATGTTTACTGTAAATTTGAATTAAGTTCATGCAGGTCATGTAATGTATGGTTTTGAATATCTGCACATTGTACAGTAGTGTAATTAAAATCTGAATAAGCCCAGTGCCATACAAGTGACAGAAGCTATCTGTAAGATTCTGGTGTGCCAATGTGCTAATAACACAAAACAGAACCTCGTCAGGAACTAATTGCAGTGGAACAATCTGCAAATGCGCTGCTATTTTGAGAAGCCTGGTTTAAATGGCCTTAAAAGGGGAAATTTCTAAAGACTTCCAAAGAGTAACTCATAGTATTTCTCCAGTGTTCTTTCAAGTGACACTTGAACCTGAATAACACCTATCACAGTGACCTGCCACCAATCCAAACTCTCCTCCAGCACATCAGGTTGTAACCCTGCAGCTCACAGTGCTACTTTGCTGTCTGAACCTCTGAGTTAGTAGATAATGTACTGTTTCACTTAGTAAAAAAACAGCCTCAGGCATGTAAAATCAGGCACTAATATATATATACATACAGAAAATCAATTCAAACACATTTTTAACAGACTTCAGATGTATCAGCACAGCAGTGACACTGGTCAGAACAAAATGACAGCATTCCACATTGAGGCAACTTTCTTAATCAAAACACAGCCACATCAGGTTTGGGTGAGTGCAGGAAGGTTGTTGGGGTGGGGGAGGGGGGAGCTGTTACAGCATGCCATCTTACTAATGCCGGCAGGTAAGATGCAAAATGACTGTCCCATCTAGAAGCCACTAAGCCAATTAAGAAGCCAACTAAGTTCTTTTTCTGGTTGGTAAGATGTAACTGGTACAGCACCACAGAGGTTAATTCCGAAGTTGAGGGGTTGAGATTAAGCAGTTTAAGCTTTTACTGTCTGGAGTTTAGAGAAATAAGAGACTAATTGAGGTATATAACATCCTAATGAGCACTAAAAAAAATCTAGAAAGGATATTTCCTCATGTGAAGCAATCTAGAATGAGAGGTCTTAGTTTTAGTATAAGAGGTACTAGATTTAAATCAAAAATGAGTCGAAATTACTTTTTGCAAAGGGTTGTGAAACTGTGGAGTGCACTAGCCCAGCGTGCAATGGATGCTAGGACACTGAATAAGTTTAAGAAGGAGATAGACAGATCTTTAATTAATAGTAAGTTGAAAGGTTATAGGGAGAGGGCAAAATTCTGTAGTTCAGGTCAGGTGATCTTTTTGAATGGAGGAGCATTCAATAGAATTAAAGGGCCAAATTGCACACTGTTGCTCCTAATTCTTGTGTCCTGACCCACTGTTGCTGGCATTTTACATTAATGGTGCCAGGCAAATCTAGCAGGTGAGGAGACTACCAGCTGAATCCTAGCTGCCTCCTGGCCTCTCTCCAATTCAGGCACTCTTTGGCCTATGGAGGTGTTACCTCACAACAAATAAAGTTACCTGCCCTCACCAACCCCCTCTTTGGGGCCTTTCTGATTATCTTCAGAGACCATAGACCCCACTTATCAACTTTTAAGAGTGCCACTGTCAATCCATTGCATGCTTTTCTTCTCTGAGCAGTCCCAGCATTGTCCACTTCTTCTGATGGCGCAACTGAGCCACCACAGCTGTTATTTTCTGGCAATCTCCCTGTCAGCAACCAGTTGATTGAGTGCAACTGACAAAATGCTTCTCTGAGTTGCCACCATCACCCCCGCCTACCTTTAGCCCCTATTGTGAAGACTGAATTCAGCCCATTAACTCTGCATTGAGAGGTATAACATTCAAAATTTCTTGTTTAACTTCATCCCAAATTCTTTAATACCCTCTCTTATTTCAGTGCCAGCTATGCTACTGTGGTGGAAAGTTCAAACCAGAAATTTCCTTTCCTGCAGAAATAATATGTAGATTCTTATGCCTCTTATCTGTATGTACTTTCAATTTGTAGCTTTTCACCAGCATAAAAATTATTTCCATTTCTGATAACTACTTGACCTTGGGAGTCTGCTGTCACTTCCAAGGCTTTCAGATATTCAAGGCATGTGGAATATTACAAGGGCACTTGGATACTATCTTGTCTCTACCCACACATTTCAGTTTCCTATCCAGTTCCCATGCAGGGTTATCTGCTGAAAACAGACTGAACAATCCAGACACTGATTAGCTATTTCAAAATGTTGTGGCTTACCATTATGCTATCATGTTTGTTAGTTGAAAAATATCTTTTCCCATAATACAATGTACTCAGTAATCATTTTTTTCTTGAAAAACAAAATACAGCATAATAAACTAACAGAATTCCATCACCATCAAACATATAGCTAAATCTCTACTGCTACCACAAAATTAACTATTCATTCTACTCTATTGCATTCATTCAGTTGTAATCCAATATTAGAAAAATGTGTTTGTAGTACTCTAATTTTTTTTGTGTTTATGCATATCCATGCAGATTGTTACTTTTCCATCCCAGTAAAAGAAAAAAGATTTCAAAAAATTAAAAGTCTATTCTACAGTATCAAGTGCTAGCTATTATTGTGAACTTATCTCAAATTTCAGTTTTTTTAAATTCTGGGAGCTGCAAGAACATTTCAATTTAAAATCAGATTAGATTGAGAATTATATACTTTTCAAATGTTAGATGTGTTGAAGCTTTCACGAGGTGTAAAGTAATTACAAACCAGCTCCATTAGATGGTGCCAAAGTATAGAAAATTCACTGAGCTAGCCAGTGGATCCCTTTAAACCTTCAATTAATGCTCACACTAATATTGTTTGAAATAGCAGCAGACTGTACAAAACCAAAAGGTTTGCTTTATTTCATCAGTGAAATAGGATTGATGTGTTTAGTCACATGCCAAATTTTTAACGACAACAGAAGCTGTTGGAGAAACTTTTAAAGGCAACAGAACTGTAGGTCTGGCAGTAACTATGAGAGAAAGCAGAATTATTGCTTTGATTCCAGAAATCCTGCACCCAAAATGTTGGCTCTGTTTGCTCTCCACAGATGATGCCAGACTTGCTGATGTTTGCCAGCAATTTCTGTTTTTGTTTCAGATTTCCAGCATCTACAGTTCTTTGGTTTTTGTCTGGTGCATCTCGGGCTTGTTTTCTTAATGTAGTATAAAATGCAGCACAGGAAAGCCACGTTTAGTTGATGCCAGCAGCACTGGTGGAATTGGATCTCTTTAATAGAAGGAAAATTTAAATTCTGCAAGCGTCAATCTTTTAGAGCATTCTCGGGAGTTCCACTGATGCACGCTATTGGGACATTCAGATCTTACTGTTGTCCTGTACATGCAAATTAAAAAGCTAGCTGCTAATGCCATTCCACCAGACCATGTCCTTTTAAACTGTCATCTAATGGTGAACAAACTGTAAGATGCATTGTGTTCTTCCCTAACTTTTCAATACTGGTTGAAAATGATCTTTGAAACTACTGCAGGGTTTATTGTCAATTTCCAATTCAGCATTTTGTGAGATCTAGACCTTGGAAGTGTCTTTTCATGCTTAGACACCAATGTTCAACATATTCATATGTTCTACCTTGTGCAGTACAGAAAAAAAACTTACACCAGAAATTTGTTGTTCCTAAACACTCAAAAATAATTGGTTTATTTGAAGTCACACATACCTGGACCACTACCAGAGTTGTGCTAAATAAGCAGTATTGTCAGAATATTATTTCAAAAGTATTGCAATATTTTGTTTAAAAATGTGCAGATGGGTTATGTTAAAATTTTTAGATGGAATAATTGATTACTCTGAAACAATGCAATGCTTTCATAAAGGAATATTTAATCAAAGCTGCATTGTCAGAGTTTGGGTGAGAAATGTCAGATAATTGTTTTTGCACTTTCCGAGTTACACGAAGAGCCAGTATCTCTGTGGTACTGGTCAGGCACTTATATTAGACAATCAGATCTTTGAAGGAACTATTGCTTACCAGTCAGTGCCCATTACTCCAGTGGTTTGTTATTGGAAAAATGTAAAACAAGGATTGCAATTCAGAATATTTGGGGTTCAATCCTTGTTTATTGTTGAGATAGCTATTGTCCAAGAGGGTAGTGGCCATACTTCCACTTGAAGGTGAAATTAATGCTATTTTAAATTTTTTTTTTCTTTGGATGTGGACATTATTGGCTAGGTCTTATTGCCCATCTCTAATTGGCCAGAGGACAGTTGAGAATAAATCTGCTGTAGAACTAGAGTCAGATTAGACCAGACTAGGTAAGGATGGCAAACTTGCTTCTCCAACAGATATTAGTGTATCAGATTGGTATTTAAGACAGTTAACAGTAGTTATGTGTCACCATAAAACCAGTGAGATTTGATCTCAGCCCTGAGAAAGTTAGTTTGGGGATTCTGAGTTACTGGTCCAGTGATGTTGCCATGATGCCATTACCTCCCCCATTACAAATGTTGTAGCTGTTATGTCTAAACTGAGTAAGGGAGCATGGAATAACAACAACCTGACTGAAAACACCAAACTGCAAGTCTACCAAACCTGCATCCTCAGCACACTCTCCTTCTTTGGTGGAACCTGGGTAATATATGCTAGGCAGGAGTAAATAGGCTGACTGGTTTCCATCTTCACAGTGTCAGACATATCCTTAACATCTCTTGGCAGGGCAAGGTCACCAGTTTAGAAGTCCTGAAATGAGCTGATTCCCGCAACATATTCTCATTGCTAAGCCAATGTCATCTGCACCAATTCAATCGCATTCATTGGATGGATAGCGGCCAAATACTCAATTATTCTTTGTACAGTGAATGGGCCACCTGAGACAAAACCTCTTGGCATCCACATCTCTACTGCAAAAACACTTGCTAGTGAGATATGACGATAGTGGGCATGGACACTGACAATTGAGAGACATTAGCTGACTGCTGTGACCTCTGAAGGTTGACTGTTTGAAACAGTGTTGGCAAAGACAAACAGGAACAAGAAACTCAGCTGATCAAGAAGACAGCCCAGAGAAAACAGGTGACACTGTGCACCTACTCAGTTCATTGTCTCCTACTACAACAGATGTGGCCAAAACTGTGGAGTCCTGACACATCATCTGGCGATTGTTTCACCCAGCATTTATCAGCATAATGTCAACCATTATCTTATGTGGTATTGGCTGCGACCTTTACAAAGGTCATTACAAGGGCATACAAGTTATCTGGAGCAGCCTTAAAGGGAGGAGTCATCCTGCATCACTGCTGTTCATGACTTTCATCTGTGAAACTTATACAAATACATTCATTCTTTACATTTAAAGATATAAACTAACTGCCATCAGAACGTCTTATTTGCGGAAGTGTCTAACATATTACACCTTCATGTGATCACATTTGCTGAACACAAGGAAAAAGCATTCCAAACGTTTTCTAGCGAAGTGCTTGCACTGCTAGCTTTCTGTTGCAAAAAACACCATCATTACAAAATATGACATCAACATCAATGTATTATTTTGTATTTCCTTTTTGTTTAAAGTTCAAAGAGTTTACTTGTTACTCAGTATTTCTTAGTCCCATCTGGTCTGATCATGAGTCATTTATTCTCACTTTTATTCCACTGATTTGAGATTGTAGGTGCAAACTATGCTCTTCATGAAGCGATGAGGGTGAATTAACATTAATCAAGATTTCAGCCAATGTACATTCATCATTCACTCATAGGAATAATTTAGAATTGATTACTTCATTTAGTAAAAGGAAAAAGCAAAGCACTGCATGAAATGTACATGAGACTTGAGCAAAATGCACTACTCTCAACCTCTGGATCAATAAATCAACAAAAATGAGGACAAAATTACCAGAATCACATTGCCTTGTTTTTCACGGTTTAAATGGCCCTGAGGCTCCATTCAGTCTCCATTTGTACATATCTATGTATCATAGCAACCCATTTCTTCAGCTAAAAGCTCCTGTAAGGTGTATGATTCTTGCATTATTCAAAGAATGCTGCTTGTATTCTGCAAATTTAACATCACTGCAGTCTTTGCTTAGGGAGAATATCAGAAATGCACCACAAAATAAGCATAGGGAAATTGCAGGGAGAAAGTTAGGACTGCAGATGCTGGAGATCAGAGTCCAAGGAGCAGGATGCTGCCTGACCTACTGTGCTTTTCCAGCACCACATTCTCCATAGAGAAATTGCACACTGTTGGCAGGCAGCCAATAAGCATGAAAGCAGTCAGTATATGATCACACCAAAAAGTCATGTTCTAATGCTAAAAGCCAATTTTGGTAGCCCAATGTAGCATTATTCACAAATTAATAATTTTTTTAAAAAGCCAAAATATGTCATCAGATCTCCTCTATCAATAATTAAACATTATACCGGCAATTCGAGGCTGTAGTATGGCTCAATGTTTCATAATTCACTTGTATTCTGAATGCTGGGATCACTGCCTCCAAATGGCATTTTCCTACTCTTTCATTAGGAGGGAGAAACATCTGCCTGAACACAAATTATCATTTGTGTTAGTACATAAAAGACCAGTTATTTCTTCACCACTTAAATTAGGTTGTCCCAGACAACCCCAGCCTTGTGTAGATGTGGTTGCATGTTGTACCATCTACAGGACATAGAATTTGAAGCATTCGAGTTGCATTATGGCTTGACTCTCCCTAAGTATTGTTTTATTCTCACATAAATGGAGTTTCAGATTTTTTTCTGTTCTCTTTCAGAATGTTATATTCTTAAGAAGTGGAAGGTAGTCCTTTTTTAAAGTGGTTGTTGACAGATGTTTTCTTCTTTTGCAGATCACAGGTGTTGTCCTATTGGCTGTTGGAGTATGGGGTAAACTCACCTTAGGTACTTATATCTCACTCGTCGCTGAGAATTCCACAAATGCCCCTTACGTACTCATTGGGACTGGCACTACCATTGTTGTCTTTGGCCTCTTTGGTTGTTTTGCAACATGTCGTGGAAGTCCATGGATGTTGAAACTCGTAAGTGACACACAGTTTTGCTGCATTGAACATGAGCATTGTACATACCTTGAAGCACTTTCATTGAAGGACAATTATTGGAGCTGTATATCACATTTGATAAAATCAATTTTGCAATTCTGTTCATCTGCGAATGTAATGAAATTTGAAACCAGTCATTCGTGCATCTTGTCAAGTCTGACACTCCAGTGAAGATGGTGGGGGCTGGTGACAATTGAAATGTGAGAACGTATGTAGATCGGAGTTGTGTAATTGTTGCATTTTCTTCCATCTTTTCCAATAAAACATAGTACAGTGGCAGATTTTAGCACACTGGTCTGCGCATATTCTCAAGGGATTGCAACCTACAAGCAGGCTAGAAGATGACAGGATGACTCTTTTCAAGAAGCAATTCCTTAATTTTACTGAACACAAACTATGTTCTCAGGAAGAGGTTGGAGGGAAAAAGCTACCAGTCCAAACTATTATAAAGAAAAACTGCCAATGCAACTACAAACAAATAAATAAACTTGGAAATTCAGTAACATCTGTAGGTTCTCTGAGCCAGGCTCTTGTATTTTACAAATTTGTCTTTTCCTTTTACAGATGCACATGAACATGTTTCCAAAATTATGAATTTATGGAGCATAAAGGCCTTTATCCCTAAGATAGAGTCATAGAGATGTACAGCACAGAAACAGACCATGCGATTCAACTTGTCCATGCTGACCAGATATCCTAACCTAATCAAGTCTCATTTGCTAGTACTTGGTCCATATCCCATATTCATATACCCATCCTTTTAAATGTTGTAATTGTACCAGCCTCCAGCACTTCTATGGCAGCTCATTCCATACATGCCCCACCCTCTGTGTGAAAACATTGCTGCTTAGGTCCCTTTTAAATCTTTCCCTTCTCACCCTGAACCTATGCCTTCTAGTTCTAGACTCCCCCACCCAAGGGAAAATATCTTGTACATTTACCCTATGCATGCCCCTCATGATTATATAAACTTCTCTCAGGTCACCCCTCAGCCTCTGACGCTCCAAGGAAAACAGCCCCAGCCTCTTCCTATAGCTCAAACCCTCCAACCCTGGCAACATCCTTGTAAATCTTGTCTGAACCCTTTCAAGTTTCACAACATCCCTCTGATAAGAAGGAGACCAGAATTACACACAATATTTCAAAAGTGGCCTATAACCAATGTCCTGTACAGCTGCAACATGACCTCCCAACTCCTGTACTCAATACTCTGACCAATAAAGGAAAGTAAACTAAGTGCAATCTTCACTACCTTATCCACCTGAACTCCACTTTCAACGAACTATGAATCTGCACTCCAAGATCTTTTTGGTCAGCAGAGAGCAGAGAAAAGTAGGTGCAAGGCATCTTTTCAGTGAAAAATCAAAGCCTTGATGTTTATCTTTTTGATTTCTGTTTGTAATTTCTGAGTTCAGGTGCTACCGCATTTTATTTTTGAGTACGTAGTTTAGCAGAAGCAGGAATTCCTTTCAACGTACTTTTGGGTTTACCTTGTTAATGATGTTTAAGATCAATAACATCTAGACCATTGCTTCTCTGTTTGCAGTATGCCATGTTCCTCTCCTTGGTATTCTTGGCAGAGTTGGTGGCTGGCATTTCAGGATTTGTGTTCCGACATGAGGTAAGTTTGTATGTAATCTTACTTGAATTAGGATCTAAGATCATGAATCCTTTATCTTGTTCTTGTATTTTCATCAGGTATTGCAAAGAGAATGTTTCAGTTTCATCCTCTTTATGAAATGACAGAGATCATTATGTAAAACTGCAGACTTTTTACACACTACGCCCCCCTCCCCTTCTTATCCCATCCCCAGTCACCATTTCGCCATCAGGAGCAGTCCCTTCTGCCAGTTATATTGTGGAATTCCTCCTTCTCAATTCTTCTGTGTTACTTTCTCTGCCTATCTTAAGTCCTTTTCATAACTTCTTTAACTGGGTTTTAGGTTGCATCTTTTAACCCCTCTTCCTTCCTATTCAATTTGCTGATCCAGCTGTATGTGCTTTGGAACATTTTACACTATTATAAGTGCAATTCGTTCAGTACAATACGAACAATAGCCATTTTTGTACAAATAATAAATATTGTTCTGTTTTTCTCAGATCAAGGACATCTTTTTCAAGACTTACACAGATGCTGTTCATAATTACAATGGAAAAGACGAGCAAAGTCATGCAGTGGATGACGTACAGAATAGTGTAAGTCATTTATAACTACTGTGTCAAATGTAATTAGTTCTCTTCCTATGAGTTCGGCAAGGATTATTACAAAAATATTGGGCTGTAATAGACAAAAGGTGTATCTGTAAATGTTGAAACCAGATCTGAAAGCTTGTCTACATGTAGTTACACTTTGTTTACTGGTATATCCCTTCACTGCTCTTTCATTTCAGTAATGTACTTACTTATATCAGATAAATCCCTGTCCTAGAGATTTTGAAAAAGTTGAATATAAGCTGAATAAGTAATAGGGCAAAAAAAAAAGGTACCCAGGGTTAGGCAAGGGAAAGAGTGGGGGAGGAGAGTTGAAAGAACAGTTTTGAGTGGAATAGAGAACTACAATCAGGACTGGGGAAGAGAAAGGCCATATTGGAGATTGAAGGCTTCCTTGTGGGAAGTGGGAAGGGAATATGGACCGGGTTATGTACTGAACAAAAATTATTAAGTATTACAAATAGACTCAAGCTGCAGGTAAAAAAATTATAAACCATCAACATACAACCTTACTAATTAAACCTCTAATCCTCTTGTAAACTTCCCCTTACACACACCAACACAGCACAGATAGGAAAATACATGGAGTATGGCCAGAAGGGAAATTTGGAAAAAACGTTCCGTGATTCCTGTTCACAAGAGTTTCTAGGGTGATTCCAGGGCTGGTGAAAACTCTAATTCACAGTTGTTCTTCTCTAGATGCTTTCACTGGGTTGCAAGAGGCATAGAGTGGCTTGTAATAAAGTTTTTTTTAACTTACCAATTAAAAACCATAGCCTACAGCAACGGCTGAAGGAAAGATGAACTGGTTTTCTCCAGGTTTAAAATGGCTTCCTGCACAGAATGATGGAGACCAGACAGCTTCTCTGTATCTTGTTCCTAGTTCCAAGCTGCTCAATTACTCAAGAAACTATCACAAGGTTGTTGGTAGGCAGAAGGCCTTTATCATCAATAACTGGTCACTGGTCCATAGACCAATGAACTTCTTGCTAACCAGAGCTCCATCTATACACAACCCATCAGCTTGAGTTAGTCTGCTGTAACTGCCAGCTGTACAAATAGTTTTAAGAATGAATGTATAATTACTTGCTTTCAAACTACACAGCAATCCTTTGTTTTACAAACCATTCTTTTCTCATTTCAATCCACAATGAAAACAGAAATAAAAAGACACTGGTCTTCACACTCTAATGCTGGTGTAAGTCAAGAAAAAATGTCAATGTTTTGGCATTTAATCACTGATTTGTTTGCATTGGTTTGACTACATAAGCACTTTGAACAATTACATTTAAATAGCCTCTAGGTTACCCATTGCTGCTGTGGATGCCAGGAGTAAAGAGGTGTCCCCTTCATCCAGTTTTTCTAGTGCACAAATAACAATTTATACATTGGATGATGTATTTTTATAAATTATGTCATTACAAAATGTTTATGTATATTGGAAATCACATATCCTGCCACTTTGGTAGGAAACTGGATGGATACAAGAAAGATCAGCATATGGCAGAACCTTTGCTGTCCCAATTCTGCTGAAAACAATGGTCACGAGAGAGTCAGAAATCTCAACCTATACTTTTAAACTAACTTTCATTTTGAATGATTGAATATTTGACAATAAATATTTATATAAATGAGGTTCACGTATGCCTGAGACTCTCACCTGCCAATCTATGGTACAATGATTCATTTCAGGTTGGCTGTACAGAAGCTCAGCCATTCCCTATAGTTGGTGCCAGAATCAAATTCCCAATGGGAATGCAGCAACACTGAGGCCAATAGGATTTGTGGGCAGCTTTCTTTGAGGTTTGCATTGAATATCTGTATTTTATCACTGATGGGAAAATCAAAGACTCCGTTAATTAAACAACAATTAACATAATGTTTAATGTTTTATGAATCCAGATTTTCTTTGCTTTTTCCTTATCCTTTTCTCCTGTCTATGTCTCTCTCATTGTTTTTACTTTATTTCTTTCTCTTGCTCTCAGCATAATCATACTTGTACAAGTCAAAAGTCTCTCTTTTGCAGCTACGCTGCTGTGGTGTGCAGAACTACACAAACTGGATCACCAGCACCTACTGGCCTGAGCACAGCTTTCCTCGGAGTTGTTGTATAAACAGCAGTGACTGTAACCCAGAGGATTTACGGAACATGACTATTGCTGCCACTAAAGTCTACCAACAGGTATAGACACATGGGGAGTTTGAGAAGTCTTACTGCACTTGCAACTTGAATTTTGTGCATAATTTACTTTTAGTTTTAAATACACAAAGGAAATGAAACATAATAAAGAAATAAATTTTCACTAAAGATTGTGCTCATCTTCAGATAACCTAACTCACTTTACAACCAATAAATGATCTTAAAAGTGCAGTCAAAGTAATGCAGCTTTATAGAGCATGTAAACTACAGACAACGTTCCATAAAAAACAATTCATCTGTTACTTTTTGAGCAAAGAATTTTAACATGCTGAGAGAACTTCCTGCTCCTCCAAACTTGAAATTTTAAGTGTCCAATTGAAAAGGCAGGAAGAACTCCTGTCTGACATTTCAGGATTTTCCTGTTCAAGTAAGTGGCCAGAAAGGAAGACCCACTTAGCCAAGACACAGAGACAATGCTGTCTTATGCCCATTAATTTTAATGTAGAAAATATTCATGAATGATCCTGCCCACTTTCCTTCCTCCACCATACTGTGGCAATTCATGAACTGTAACAGAAAAATCTAATCAATTATCTTAAAGATAGGGACTGTCAGAAATGCTCAGTGCTATAGTTTTAGAGTTGGGGAACTACTGCTCAGTGGGAGGATTAAAGCAATGAACTCAGGAAAGCTAAAAGAATGTTGTTTTTGTTTTATTGCAAGGGAAATTGAATGCATAACTGGGGAGGTAATGCTTCAGTTGTTCATGAGACCGCATCTGGAGTACTATGTACAGTAATGGTCCCTGTATTTATAAAGGCTGTTAATGCATTGGAAGTAGTTCAGACAAGGTTTACTAAACCAGTACCTGGAATGAGCAGAAAACACAATGAGGAAAGCCTAGACAGGCTAACCCTGTATTCTCTGGCATTTAGAACAGTCAGAGGTAATTTAGTTGAAACGTAAGATCCTGACAGGGCTTGATCAGGTGGATGTGGAAAGGATGTTTCTCCTTCCGGGAGAACTTAAAACTAAGGGGTCATAGTTTAAAAATAAGGATGCACCCAATTAATACAGAGATGAGGGAAAATAAGTCCCTCAAAAGGGTTGAGAGTCTTTGGAATTCCTTTCCTCAAAAGGCAAGGGATGCTGAAACTTTAAATATTTTTAAGGCTGAGTTAGATAGAGTATTGATGACCAAGGGAATGAAAGAATATTGGGGATATACAGGAATATAAAGTTGAGGTTAAAATCAGATCAGCCACGAGCTTATGAAATAGCAGAGCAGGGCTGAAGGCTGAATGGCCAACTTTTGTTCCGCATTCAAATGTTTGTAAATGGCCAGAGAATGTAAATTCTAATGAAGAGAAACTTTATCACAGCTTGTATTGTGCAATTTGCTATGTTTGCCTGTTTTTATTCTGCCCGTTCACTCCCATCTATTCACAACAGCAGTCTAAATTTGTGTTCTAAGTCAATTAGTGGTGCTTGATTATGCAGTTTTTGGACTCAGAAGTGAGTACAGTACTACTAAACAAAATCCTGAAAAATTAATGCCTATTAGATTTTATTTTGGTTCATGGGATTTGGAAATCATTGGCCAGGCCAGTACTTATTGCCCATCCATAATTGCTCTTGAGAAGGTGATGGGGAGCTTCCTCCCTGAACAGCTGCATCCCTTCAGGTGTAGGAATACCCTCAGTGCAGTTAGGGAGGGAATTCTAGGATTTTCACCCACTGATTTGATTCAGTGGATTTATGTGCTATTGCTATACAGGTTGTTGTGCTATAATGTGTGTTTCGTTAATGCAAATTCACTAGAACGCGATTGACGAATTGAGGACACCTGTTTCTATAGCACAGTGTGTATATGGTTATAAAATTAATCCGGCCCCATTAGTTTTGGTGGCGCTGATATTACGCAATTTTCTTAACATGGGATTGCACAAGAATGGAACTACCGCATTATGGCAGAACCGACTATATAAATACATTGCTTCTTAGCAAGTTTTGAGAATATGTGTAGCTCAGATTGAGGTCCTGGATGTAGGTTTGCTTGCTGAGCTGGAAGGTTCATTTCCAAACATTTTGTTACCCTACTAGGTAACATCTTCAGTGGGCCTCCGGGCAAAGCACTGCTGCTAGCACCTGCTTTCTATTTATATGTTTGGGTTTCTTTGAGTTAGTGATGTCATTTCATCACCACAGGAAATGACATCACCAACCCAAAGAAACCCAAACACCTCCTCAAGCAAACCTACATCCAGAACATTGTTTCTTATGCCATCCAACACCATCCCTTCCCCTTTGGAGGACTAACATCTGTGATCTTACTTCCAATGACTAATATTTCTATAAAATGGTAAGTCCCTTGTTGCTGCTGTCCTGAAGTTATAGTTAATCACAGTTTTAGTGTTTATAAACATTGATGCAAGAGATTTGTTTTCTTTGAGTGAAGACTTTGCTCAGACTGCCTGTTAAGAGTAGACAACTACTTGGAGTAAATTGTAAACCAAAACATATTTTTGTGCAACAAGAACATACATTTCTATAGTGAAGCAAAACCACCATGAATTACCCAGGAAGTGAAGCAGACAAAATTCGACACTAAGCCAAAGAAGGAGGAATTACGACAGGTGAGCAAAAAGAGGTGGCAGAACAGAGAGGTTGACAAATATTGAAACAGAAAATAGGAGAGGAGTAAGGAATTCAGCCCTTGGAACTTGTTCAGCTTTTCAATATGATCACAGCTGATGATTCAGTGTATTGGCCTCAACACCTTTCTGTGGCAGAGAATTCCACAGGTTCACCACACTCTGGGTGAAGACCACACTCTTCATTTCATTTCTAAATGGCCAATTCTGTATCCTTAGACTGTGACCTCTGTTTCTGGGCTCTCCAGTCATCAGGAGCATCCATCCTCCATCTACCCTCCTAGTTCTGTTAGAATTTTATAGCTTTTAATGAGATTCCCCACCTCCTCCTCCTAAACTCCAGTGAATATAATCCGATCTGATCCAGTCTCTCTTCACACCTCAGTCCTGCCATCCCAGGAATCAGTCTGGTAAACCTTCTGTTCCTCCATAACCAGAACATCTTTCCTCAGACAAGGAGACCAAAAATGCATATAATACTCGAGGTGTGGTCTTACCAAGGGCCCGTACAATCGCAGCAAGACATCCCCTGCTCCTGTACTTGAATCTTTCACCATTAAGTCCAACATACCATTTAGCTTCTTTAACGGCTGCTGCAGCTGCCTGCTCACTTTCAGCAACCAGGATTGACCCTTTCCCTTGCGCAATCTACCATCATTCAGATTATAATCTGTCTTCCTGTTTTTGCTGCCAAAGTGGATAACTTCAGATTTATCCATATTATTCATGATTTGCCTTGCATTTGGCCAGTCACTAAACTTAACCAAATCACACTGAAGCATTTCTGTATCTTCCTCAAAGCTCACTCTCCCATCCAGCTTTGTGACGTTGCACACTTGGAGATATTACATTTAGTTTCCTCAACTAAGTCAATATATATATTATGAATAGTTGAGATCCAAGCACTTATCCCTGAGGCACCCCAGTAGTCACTGGCAGACACTTGAAAAAAGACCCATTTATTCCAACTTTGTTTGCTGTACACCAACTAGTTCTCTATCGATGTCGGTACCATGTGATTTAATTTTACATGCAAATCACTTATGTTGGACTTTATTGAAAACCTTCTGAAAGTCCAAGTAAACCATATCCTTTGGCTACTCCCTTTGGCAAGAGAATACCAGACTATGATTGCAAAGTATGAGGCAATTGCTGGCATCAGTAGAAACATCATCCACAAAGAGTCAGTGTCTTTAAGGGAGAAAGCCAAAAGGAAGGAATGTGACATGTATTTGCGAAAGGATGGTCAGCATTCAAGTAGATCATCACATATAGGGCTGATAAGTATATGTTAGTAAGAATTACATAGAAAATGCCATTAACTTTATGACTGTTTTTATTTGTAGGGCTGTTATGAATTGGTGACCAGCTTCATGGAGACAAACATGGGAATTATTGCTGGCGTTGCATTTGGAATTGCCTTCCTACAGGTACAATCATCACTAGGGTCATTTTCTGATATTGCATACCTGATGCAGAACTTTATCTGCTGGGATTCATAATGGGAACTCTGGCATATTGTCAGTAATGTCATTATCTAACCCCTTATTTCTATAATTAAGGGAAAAGATCCTTCTTCAGGGCCTTGAATGATGGTCAAAATGGTTGACACTGTCATCTGGATCCATCTGTTTGAATGATAGTAATGAAATCTGCTGTCATATTTAGTTGGTGTATCCCTTGCTTTATTTTAACAGTGCCCTCTTTCCAAGGTAAGGACAGGGAAATGCTGTCTTGCAAAGATGTTGCAGAGAGACTTGAAGTGATGTAATTAGGCTCACCCATTGCCAATCTATGAGACCAGATTCAAACAGAATTGTGTTACATTTTGCCAGTCTGTACTTCATGTAAATAAAAGCAAATTACTGCGGATGCTGGAATCTGAAACCAAAAGAGAAAATGCTGGATAATCTCAGCAGGTGTTGCAGCATCTGTAATGAGAGAAAAGGGCTGACATTTCAAGTCTAACTGACCCTTTGTCAAAGCTAAAAAAAAGGAGAAATAGGGAGGTATTTATACCAGGCTGAGAGAAGGTGAATCATGGCTCCAGAAGCAAAGGTAGCAATAAAGAGGTGATAATGACAGTACATGGAGAGATTATAGGGAGATTAGGAGCTGTGAATGACCAAGGCTGAAGCCGGTGCGATGTGACAAAATATGTGGGGGATGGGTGAAGCAGAGGCAAAATGGAAAAGGGGGAGAAGGGTAGCAAAGGGGGAAAGAGGAGAGGGAAAAGGTGATTAGAGAGTGGGGAGTGAGAGAAAGAGAGACAATCAAGAAATAAGAGGTACAGAAACATGAAATTTTTTTTTAATAAAATAAAATAAATGAAATAAAATTACGGAGCAGAATGAAAACAGAGGGGTCGAGATGGGGCAATCATCTGAAGTTGTTGAATTCAGTGTTGAGACCAGCAGGCTATAACGTGCCTAGTCGGAAGATGAGATGCTGTTCCTCCAGTTTGCTTTGAGCTTCACTGGAACATTGCAGCAGGCTAAGGACAGACATGTGGGCACGGGAGCAGGATTGTGCGTTGAAGTAGCAAGTCATGGGATAGTCTGAGACCTGATTGCGTACAGACCGAAGACACTCAGCAAAGTGATCACCCAGTCGGCGTTTTGTCTTTCCGATATAGAGGAGACCACATTGGCAGCAATGAATGCAATAGACCAAATTGAACGAGGTCCAAGTGAAATGCTTCGTAATCTTAAATTGAGTGTTTGAGGCCTTGGATGGTGAGCATGGAAGAGGTAAAGGGGTAGGTGTTGCACCTTCTGCGATTGCATGGGAAGGTGCCGTGTGTGTTGGGAAAGGAGTTGGGGTGATGGAGGAGTGGACTAGGTTGTCCTGGAGGGAACGATCTCTGCGGAATGCAGACAGGGGGAGGGAAGGGAAGATGTGTTTAGTGGTGGCGTTGTGTTGGAGTTGGCGAACATGGCGGAGGATTACTCTTTGCATGTGAAGGCTGGTGGGGTGAAAGGTGAGAATAAGGGGGACCCTATCCTTGTTCTGGGAAGGGAGGGAGGGGGTGTGGGTTGTGGCACAGGAGATGGACCGCACGCTGTTGAGAGCCCTATCAACAACTGTAGGTGGGAAGCCACGGTTGGAGAAGAAGGAGCACATATTAAGAGCACCACTTTGGAAAGCGGCCTCATCGGAACAAATGCAGTGGAGGCAAAGGAGCTGAGAGAAAGGGATAGAGTCCTTACAGGACATAGGGTGAGAAGAGCTGGAGTCCAGATAGCTGTGGGAGTCAGTGGGCTGGTAATGGATATTAGTAGATAGACTAGTGCCGGAAATGGAGACAGAAAGGTCAAGGAAAGGAAGGCAAGTGTCGGAGATGGACCAGGTGAAGGTGATGGAGGGATGGAAACTGGAAGCAAAGTTTATGAAGTTTCCAGGTCAGGACGAGAGCATGAAGCCGCACCGAAATAGTCATCGATATACCGATAAAGCAGTTCTGGAAGGGGACCCGGGTAGGCCTGGAACAAGGAATGTTCCACATACCCCATGAAAAAGCAGGCATTGCTAGGACCCATGAGGGTACCCATTGCTACACCTTTGATTTGGAGAAAATGGGATGAGTTGAAGAAGTTGTTGATAGAGAGAACAAGTTCAGCCAGGTGGAAGAGAGTGGTGGTGGATGGAGATTGTTCGGGCCTCTTCGAGAAAGAAGCAAAAAGCTTTCAAGGCATCTTGGTGTGAGATGGAGGTGTAAAGAGATTGTACATCCATGGTGAATAGAAGGTGGTTAGGCTCTGCGAATTGAAAGCTGTCAATGTGTCGCAAGGCATCAGAGGAATCCCAGATGTAGGTGGGGAGGGAGTGAAGGGCTTATGCCCGAAACGTCGATTCTCCTGCTCCTTGGATGCTGCCTGACCTGCTGCACTTTTCCAGCAACACATTTTTCAGCTCTGATCTCCAGCATCTGCAGTCCTCACTTTCTCCGGGGAGGGAGTGAACCAGAGGAGTAAGGATGGAGTCAAGATTGGAGGAAATAAGTTCAGTGGGGCAGGAGCATGCTGACACAATGGGCCTGCTGGGACAGTTCTTCTTGTGGATTTTGGGGAGTAGGTAGAAATGAGCTATCCGGGGTTGGGAGAATATGAGGTTGGAAGCTGTGGTGGTGGTTGGGGGGGGGGGGGGGGGGGGGGGGGGGAGAAGGCATTCACAACTCCTATCTCCATATAATCTCTCTATGCACTGTCATTATCACCTTTGCTTCTGGAGCCATGACTCACCTTCTCTCAGCCTAGTATAAATACCTCCCTATTTCTCCCTTTTTTTAGCTTTGACAAAGGGTCAGTTAGACTCAAAATGTCAGCTCTTTTCTTTCCTTACAGGTGCTGCAAGACTTACTGAGATTTTCCAGCATTTTCTCTTTTGGTTATACTTCATGTAAACACTGACACACAAGTTAAAAACCAGCTCAAAATTCTATCACTTTTTTGTCATGAAATGACACAGTTTTTATTTTCCTTTTCCAGTTAATTGGAATGTTGCTGGCATGTTGTTTGTCTCGATTCATCACTGCAAACCAGTATGAAATGGTGTAATACAGGGTTGAAGAAGGTAAGATGCACTTGTGAATACAATTGTTAACTTTGCTCCACAGTATGCAGAACAAATACCATTTTCAGAAAATGTATGCAACAGAAGTGGTCAAAATGGTTTCAAAATTAGCAGCTAATTTACAATTGCGTACTAAACTGAAATCAAATTAAGCATTTTTGATCTAGAGTTGTCTTAGCAAAATATTTTTACCAATTTCATTTGTATAGTTTTATTTTGAATTTGAGGAGGGAGAAAAGGCGAATTTGGATTTTCTGGATCAATTCTAATTACATTTAAAACCGTTAGTACTATCTCACTATCCTGTTGCCCCAAAACTGATTTCAAAAGAATGAAAATTTAGGAGAGAAAATTGTGCTTAGGACATTGGAAGAGACATTTAGAAAGTATTCAAAATCTTGTCCTGAATAGATCAAATTATATGGTTTGATGAAACTTGTCCTTGATTGTCTTTTGAACGATAGTTGTTGGAATCTTTCCAAGATGTAGGTTTGTGGTATCACACATTTTCTTTTAGTGACATTAGGAGGATTGTCAGCTCTGTCAAGTGTCTGAGATTGGAACTCTCTGGGCAGTGAGGAGAGAAATGTTAATTTGAAATATTAATGAGGAAATGAAGATGACAAAATGACAGGAAGGAAGAGAGAAGAAACCTAATGTTAACCAGCAATCCAGACAAGTTATGGTAAATTGCCCGTAGTGTTAGGTGAAGGGATAAATGTAGGGGAATGGGTGGGTTTTGCTTCGGCGGGTCGGTGTGGAATTGTTGGATTGAAGGGCCTGTTTCCTCACTGTAAGAAATTTTAGATTAGATTAATGAGACGTATCTGATATTTGAGAAGAACAGGGAGCTTGGTAGAGGTGGAGAAAGAGCACTTTTAATCAAGGATGGTGTTAGTACAATAGTTAGATGAATTTGTTCCTCAATAATCCTCAACACTAGTGCCTCGAAAAGTTGTGTACCCAGCCCCCACTGTACTCCTTATGCACTCATGACTGTGGCCAAATTCTGTCCTAACTCCCTTTACAAACTTGGTGATGACACCACATTAGTAGGTTGGATCTCAAACGACAGTGAGACAGAGAATAGGAGGGAGATAGACAGCTTAGTGGCATGGTGTACAGACAATAGTCTCTCCCTTTAATGTCAGCAAAATGAAGGAGCTGGGCATCGACTTCAGGAAACTGAGTGGAGGACATATCCATGTCTGTATCGATGGTGCTGAGGCAGAGCTGGTTGAGAGCTTCACGCTCGGAGTAAATATCACCAATGATCTATCCTAACGCATCAATGTACAGACAAGAAAGCACATCTATACCTCTGCTTCCTCAGAAGGTGAAGGAAATTCAACATGTCCACAGTGAGTCTTACCAGTTTTATGAATGCGCCACAGAAAGCATCCTATCCGGTTGTATCACAACTTAGTATGGCAACTGCTCTTCCCAAGATCACAACAAATTATAGAGAGGTGCGGACACAGCTCAGTCCACCACAAAAACCAACCTTCCATCCATTGACTCAGTCTACACTTCCTGCAGCCTTGGGAAAGCAGGGAATATAATTAAAGACCCCTCCCACCTGGTTATGTGCTCTTCCACTCTCTTCCATCGAACAGAAGGATTAAAAATTTGAAAATACATACCAATCGATTTAAGGACAGCTTCTTCCCCATTGTTATCAGACTTATGAACAAATGTCTCATGTATTAGAATTGATCTTACTCCGCACCTTCCCTGTAACTGTGACACTATATTCTGCATTCTGTTTTATTATCCTGATGTATTTCTGTAAGGTATGATTTGTCTGGTTAGTACGCAAAAATGTACTTTTCACTTTATCTTGATACATGTGACAATAAAGCAAATTAAAAATAAAAATCATTTGGGTGGAAATGAGGATTAGTGGGGACAAGAAGTCATTAATGGGAGTAGACTATAGGCCCTCTAACAGTAAATACAGTGTAGGAAATTCACACTTTCAGGACAGAGATGAAGGGAATTCTGAAGTTTGTATGACTTTGGAATTTTTGGCTTCAGAAGGCTGTGGTGGTGGGGTCATTTAATACTTTTAAGGCAGAGGTAGATTGATTAAATTACATAACAAAAAATCCATGGTTACTGGGAGTTAATGGAAATGTTGGAATTTGAAACGTAAACAGCCACAACCTTATTGAAGGCGGAATCAGGCATGGGGACAGAATGACCTATTTCTGTCCTAGTTTCTATGTGACTCCAAAGCCCTAAGATATGACATAACAATTTTGATGCTGTACCTCATAAGGAAGTATTACATCGTGTGCTACTGGGCTGTGTAGACCAAGAGTTGATCCTTAATCTGTGCCAGGTTTACAGTTTTCACTGGGATTTACAGTAAATGCTATCAATTAGGTTTGCTGTCTCAGGTCTGCAAATGGGGAAAATTGTTCATGCTTCCTGGGAGTTAGTTAGGTACATAATTGTGTTTGATGTGATAGTCTGAGGGTTAAATTATTATCTGACATTCACTGCCTACAATAGCATCAAATATATGATAAACTGGGAAAGTTATCAGACTATCCTTCCCATCTGTCAAATGCTGTACTGCTTTCCTTAAGATACGAATAAGAGTAGGAAAATCTGAAAATGTATTTATATGAATATTCTCTAAAAGATATTTTTTTGGACAATTTTGTGATGGTTTGTTTCCTTTTACAGGAATATGGTCTAATTGGACAGTTTCTAATGTAGGATTTGTAGAAGATCAGGCCACCATCCTCTGAATTTGAATACACTACCCTTTCTGTTCTTGGTAGGGCACCATTTCTTGTCATACAGTTGTGCAATAAAGGGGTAGTTTCCCTTTTTCATATTGAACATCAAGGCTTTTAAGATGCTGATGACTGCAGTAGTTTTGCTACTTGGTCAGTTTAATGGATATCATAACATGTTACAACATGTACCATAACTGCATTGATGTGGCTCTGCATGTAGTGATCTATGAGGTTTTTTGGGGGGGGAGGGATTAGAGGCTGTTTAGCAGTGTCACTGGAATTTTTACATCTTTTTATTTATAGTGATAAGTATTGATGACTATTTAATATAGATATTATAGTTTTTAATTTGTTTCATACACTGTTATTCTGCCTTATGGGCTTAGAAATGAAATAAATGGATAACTAGGGGAAAAAAATAGAAGTACAATAGTAATGTATTACTTGAAGGGAGAATAAAGCGTGTTTCCCTGAACCTAAACTACAATTGAAGTTTTTTAATTAGAGTGTCATTAAACATTGCTGCTTATGCCACTAAATGTAGCATCCTATCACATATAAAATGCAGTTATAATTGTATTGTTTGTTACGTGAAATAATATTGCTTCTGTTTTTGAGTATTTATATGTTAATATTTCTGTTGTAATGTATGTAGAAGGATGTTAATCAGCTATTATGTTTCCTGTTAATTTAACAAGGGATGAATCTATGTTACGCAAGTCTGATGAACATTTCCAAAACAATCTGTAGCTGAAATTAATGCATTTTAGAACAGCCACCAATTAGCATGCCAACATGACTGCAACATTGTGAGCTTATGTGAATTCTGCATTAATAAATACTGTTAATTACAATTCTTTTCAAGTCTCCCTCTTTCATTGCTATGCTGTGATTTTGGTGATGCAAGTATCAAAATGCTTCATAATTATATTCCTGTAGATTTGATTTGCTTGTCTTTTTTCCTGTCACTCTATATGGGCTTTGTCCTTTAGCCAAATTGTACAAATGCAGCATGTCTTCCGAAAGGTTAACATCAAGTCCTAATTTAATACAATAGAATATGCGGTCATTCTTTAAAATTGTTGAGACAAAATGATCTGGAAGTTTATATCCAAACCTTGACTCATGATTAATTCAGAAGGATTTAGTGGCAGAATTGTTGAAATTCTTCCGTGTGTGTAGGCAAGCCTTGAAGTGTTCTCCCTTCCTGATGAAGAGCTTATGATTGAAACATCATTCTCCTGCTTCTCGGATGCTGCTTTTCCAGCACCACACTTTTTGACTTTGAAGGGTTCTCCATTTGGATGAGGGCCATGAAGTATTTTTGTCCTCATATCCATACAAGGCTCAAGCAAGCTTACCTGCTAGACCTGTTGCTCATCACTGATCTCCCCGTGGCCAAAACGTGGCCCAATGGCAAGTGGCCAGAGCCTGAAATGGTTTAAGGTGGACTCATACAGTTCGGTGCATACAAGGTGGAAAAGACACCCGTGGAATTTAATAGCTGTCCCATTACCCAACTGGGAAAGCCACTTGCAACAGACGTTTAAGTTCTAGAAGAATAGCAGCCTATTGTTCAAATAAGGCATTTGAAGTTCAGATGATATGCTGCTTATCAATGCTGAGGAAGAGTAGGGAAAGGTATAAATCTGGTGTACGACTACAAACTGGGATTTCTTAAAAGATTTCTCACCCTGCTAAAATTTCTCAGTTGTTTGTCAGCTCAACTCTCTGAAGTTTATTCCAAGAACATCATGAATTGGATTTTTTTTACTGAAATCTCTGATACAAGTATTATTAGGCTTTTTTTTTGTCTTGACAATATTCCAAAGCAAGATACAAACAAAAATACAAACTTTTTAAATAAGCATCCATCTGTCTCAGGAGAAAGCAGACCATGTCTGGGTGTGTGTCAATTGAAAATTGCTTGGTGTGCCTGCAAAGATAGTCTCTTCCTCAGCTGGTGGAGATGAAAATGGTTGACCCATGAGTAAATAATGGTATTTCCTTCCACTAGATGTCCTTTGTTTTTGCCATTTGGTCATTTCTTTATTCCTCTGAAGCAGTCAGGAAAAGTGTAGGAAAAGCAATCAGTCTGCTCAGCAGCAAGGACTGCTTGGGGATCAACTCTGATCCCAATCAACTTGAGGTTTAGCAAGTGTCCTTGTAGCAGAGACAAGAGTGCCTGTTAATGTTGTGCTGATAGCAAGCTCACCATACAGCATTTCGTTAGGAATGTGGCCATTACCCATTCTGCTCACAAGGCCCACTGAGAGTCACTGATGGCTCTAAAGGGCAAACACGTTGCCAATCCTGACATGCTCAATATTCAATACTAGAAATGCTGAGTGTTCAATTGAGGCAGCAGAGACAGAAACTATCAAGCCATTCCTCCTGGCTCACATAGGGTGATCTATGTTTCCCCAATATACAGGAAGATGCTAAGATCACAAACCTGGTTCAGAGAGAGCTTTGTATTTTTGGTTATTGTATTATTCACCTTTAGTCACCTCCAACTTTAACATGACGGCTGCAGCTTTGGCACCTGGTGTTGAGTTTTGGCATGGAGAGCCCATTTATTGGTGGATGTTAATATGTTGTAAGTGAAACTGTCAATTGCAAGAGTGTGGTCGATGTTAGAATGTGATGTCTCTGCATGCTGGTCCATGCCTTTAATATCCAAACTGTGTAAAGACACAGGAGAACTGATCTACATGATGCTGCAAAAGAACTTCAATTTGAGATGCCAGCATGTCACCATCAGTAAACAACTCACTGACTAAGATATTACACACTTTGGTCTTGCTTGACACAGTATTGCCAGCAGCGCTGTAATGCAGGTTGCAGTAATGTATTTTGCATCAGTATTTACTGTGGAAAAGGACATGGAAGATATAGAATGTAGGGAAATAGATAGTGACACCTTCAAAAATGTCCATATTACAGAGGAGGAAGTGCTGGATGTCTTGAAATGCATAAAGGTGAATAAATCCCCAGGACCTGATCAGGTGTACCCGAGAACTCTATGGAAAGCTAGAGAAGTGATTGCTGGGCCTCTTGCTGAGATACTTGTGTCATCAATAGTTACAGGTGAGGTGCTGGAAGACTGGAGGTTGGCTAATGTGGTGCCACTATTTAAGAAAGGTGGTAAGGACAAGTCAGGGAACAATAGACCAGTGAGCCTGACATCGGTGGTGGGCAAGTTGGTGGAGGGAAACTTGAGGGACAAGATGTACATGTATTTGAAAAGGCACAAACTGATTAGGGATAGTCAACATTGCTTTGTGCGTGGGAAATCATGTCTCACAAACTTGATTGAGTTTTTGAAGAAGTAACAAAGAGGATTGATGAGGCAGAGCAGTAGATGTGACCTATGTGGACTCCAGTAAGGTGTTTGACAAGGTTGCCCATGGGAGACTGATTAGCAAGGTTAGATCTCATGGAATACAGGGAGAACTAGCCATTTGGATACAGAACTGGCTCAAAGGTAGAAGACAGAGGGTGGGTGGAGGGTTGTTTTTCAGACTAGAGGCCTGTGACCAATGGAATGCCACAAGAATCGGTGCTGGGTCCTCTACTTTTTGTCATTTATATAAATTATTTGGATGTGAGCATAACAGGTACAGTTAGTAAGTTTGCAGATTATACCAAAATTGGAGGTGTAGCGAAGAGGGTTACCTCAGATTACAACAGGACCTTGATCAGATGGGCCAATGGGCTGAGAAGTGGCAGATGGAGTGTAATTCAGATAAATGTGAGGCACTGCATTTTGGGAAAGCAAATCTTAGCAGGACTTATTCACTTAATGGTAAGGTCCTAGGGAGTGTTGCTGAACAAAGAGACCTTGGAGTGCAGGTTCATAGCTCCTTGAACGTGGAGTTGCAGGAAGATAGGATAGTGAAGGCGGCAATTGGTATGCTTTCCTATATTGGTCAGAGTATTGAGTACAGGAATTGGGAGGTCATGTTGTGTCTATGGGTTAGGCCATTGTTGGAATATTTCATTCAATTCTGGTCTCCTTCCTATCGGAAAGATGTTGTGAAACTTGAAAGGGTTCAGAAAAGATTTACAAGGATGTTGCCAGGATTGGAGGATCTGAGCTATAGGGAGAGGCTGAACAGGCTGTGGCTGTTTTCCCTGGAGCGTTGGAGGCTGAGGGGTGACCTTATAGAGGTTTACAAAATTATGAGGGGCATGGATAGGATAAATAGTCAAAGTCTTTTCCCTGGGGTTGGGGAGTCCAGAATTAGAGGGCATAGGTTTAGGGTGAGAGGGGAAAGATATAAAAGAGACCTAAGGGACAACTTTTTCACGCAGAGGGTGGTACATGTATGGAATGAGCTGCCAGAGGCTGGTACAATTGCAACATTTAATAGGCATTTGGATGGGTATATGAATAGGAAGGGTTTGGAGGGATATGGGCCAGGTGCTGGCAGGTGGGACTAAATTGGGTTGGGATATCTGGTCGGCATGGACAGGTTGGACCGAAGGGTCTGTTTCCATGCTGTACATCTCTATGACTCTATGATTTTAATAAGGAAAGCCAGCTGCACCTCAGATTATGTGTTCCCTAATTGGGATTATTAACCGGGTCCAAACAGAGGCCTGGCTGACATATAAAAAGGTTGACCTCATTTCCCTGTAAACTGGTTGAACGGTAGGGTTTGGGGCCTGGTTTTGCTGCTCCTCTCCCTTGTAAAATTGCTGTCTCTTGTATACAGCTGTAAATGTTAACTGTTTTTTTGTAAACTCTTTTGTAATTGTTTAATAAAATAAAAAAAAAGTTGAGTAGTTCTCACACAACATGGGTGCTGGGGAAAAAAATAATAAGTACTACTGGAGTTAGGCAGTAGTGTGGGGGTAATTTTTTTTAAAAATTCAAAATAAACAAGAGTGCCAGAGTTTCTGTTACTCTGAGAGCTGGCTCCGAGGAAGCTAAGCTGAACCACTGTCAAGTACAATGCACATGTAAATAAAGGGTGACTTAGTGATGGGTTGTCACCCTCTGTGGAATTATTTCAATGATAGTTTTAGAAGAAAAAGAAAAAAAAAGGTTGAGTATTTCTCACACCTGCACACACACAGCATGGGTGCTGGGGAAAAGCACAAGGACTACGTAGTTAGGCAGTAGTATGGGAAAGGAAACTAAAAGAGAAAAAAGGTTGAGTAGTGGAGTGCATTATTTCCCCCTCCAACTCTATTTCTTTTTAATCCCTGCCCTCCCTGTCACTGTTTGTCATACAGCATTGCCCTTTGATGTGAAGGGCACTGCTTGTCACTGGCCACTTGTGTGTTTCTTTTCCTGGTGGTGGAAATTTTAAAAAAATGTTAAGTGTAAGAAAAAGAAAAAAAAATTGAGTATCAGAGATACTAACACTCTGGTGCCTGACTCTTTATGAGGCAGTACTATAGTTAAGGATTGGTCCAATGTAAGTAAAGGATGACTTGGTGATGGGATTTTGGTTTCTGTAGGATTATTTTCACTTGTAAACAGTCTCATTTGATTCACCAAAAGCAGGAGAAGAAATGTCAGAGAATTGAACACAGGACAGAGTCCTAGTTTACTCCACCGCTGACAGTGAAAGAGTCTGATTTTGCCCCAGTGTAACTGCTGAAACTCTGCATGTTCACCTAGGAGGGAAGACTGTTTTCCAGAACAATTTGAAGCGTTGTCTCTGCGAGTAAGATCAAAGGCTTCGGTGGCATCTCTGAAGGCAATGTAGAGTGATCTGCACTATTCATGACTGTTACTTTCAATAACTACTAAAATGAGACAATGTCAACTATTGATCTTTCAACTCTGCAGCTACACGGAGACTCAAGAGAGCTGAGGGACACCAAAGTTTGCAACTTTTGAGTTTTGAATGCTTCTCTATTCGTAAATACTATATAATTTTTTGTCTTTAAATAGTATTGTAGCAAAAGATTGCATTTGAAAACTTTACTAGATGATTGCTGAGACAGATAGTGAGGTCCAAGACGTTAAGAGGGAAAAGCTGGAATCAGTATTGCAATTGAATAAAGGTAACTACACAGATCTGAGGCAGGTGCTGGCCAGAGTTGATTGGAAGAGGAGTCTCGCAAGGAAGATGATGAAGCAGCAATGGTAGGAGTTTCTGGGATAATTCAGCAGGCACAGCAGAAATTCATCTCAAGGAAGAAGGAACATAGCAAGAGGACGATGAGCCATCTATGGCTGAAAAGAGAAATTGGGGCAGCAGAAAAGCAAAATAAAAAGCATGCAATATAGTGAAGATTAGTGGGATACCAGAGGATTCGGAAGCCTTTAAAGACCAGTAGAGGATAACTAATAAAGCAAAGATGGGGGTGGGGGGAATGAAATAACAGCGTAAGCTAGCTAATAGTGTAAAAGAAGATTGTATATATCTAAAAAAAGCTCCTGCAAAGGTTAAAAGGAGGAAAGGTGGACATTGGACTACTGAAAAGTGAGGTTGGAGAACTGGTAATGGGGAACAAAGAAATGGAGGGAAACTGAATGGGTAGTTTGTATCAGTTTTCACAGTGAGAAACACCAGCAGTATACCAGAAGTCCAAGAGAGTCAGGGGGCAGAGATAAGTGTAGTGGTCATCACTAAGCAGGTATAGGGAAGCTGAATGATCTGAAGATGGGTTACCTAGACCAGAATAACCATACCAGAGTTTTGAAGGTGATAGCTAAGGAGATTGTAGAGACATTAGTAATCTGTCAGGAATCACTGGGATTGGGGAGGGTTCCAGAGGACTGGAAAATAGCTAATGTCACACCCTGTTTCAGAAGGAAAGGAGGCAGAAGACAGGAAAATTATGGGTCAGTTAGCCAGACCTCAGTTAGATTAGATTAGATTCCCTACAGTATGGAAACATGCCCTTCGGCCCAACAAGTCCACACCGACCCTCTGAAGAGCAACCCACCCAGTCCCATTTCCCTACATTTACCCCTGACTGATGCACCTAGTACTACAAGCAATTTAGCATGGACAATTCACCTAACCTGCACATCTTTAGATGTTGGTAAGATTTGAGAGTCCATTATTTAGGATGAAATTGTGGAGTACTTGGAAGTGCTTGGTAAAATAAGGCTGAGTCAGCACGCCTTCGTCAGGAGGAGGCCATGCCTGACAAATCTGTTAGAATTCTTTGAGGAGGTAATCAACACGTTAGACAAAGGAGAGCCAATGGACATAATCTATTTGGATTTCCAGAAGGTTTTTGACAAAGTGCTGCCCAAGAAACTGCTAAATATGCTGAGCTCATGGTTTTCAGGGCAAGGTATTGGCTTGGATAGAGGGAAGAAAGCAGAGAGTGGGGATAAGGGGGTATTTTTTTAGACTGGCAGCAGAGACTAGTGGAATTCTGCAGTGTTCAGTTTTGGAATCACAACTATTCACATTATACATTAATGATCTGGATGAAGGAACCGAGGGCATTGTTGCTAAGTTTGCAAATGGCACAAAGTTGGGTGGAGGGACAGGTAGTGTTGAGTAGTCAGGGAAGCAACAGATGGATTTGGATAAGCTAGGAGAGTGGGCAAAGAAGTGGCAGATGGAATACAAAGTGGGAAAGTGTGAGATTATGTGCTTTGGTAGGAACAATAAAACTATCGACTATTTTCTAAACGGGGAAAAGCTTCAGAAATCCGACAGTCAAAGGAACTCTGGAGACCTAGTTCAGGATTCTCTTCAGGTTAACATGCAGCTTCAGTTGGCAGTTAGGAAGGTAAACGTAGTGTTAGCATTCATTTCAAGAGAGCTAGAATACAATAGCACAGGTGTACTGAAGTGGCGATACCATATTTGGAATATTGTGAGCAGTTTGGGCCCCATATCTAAGGAAATATATGTGTTGGCATTGGAGGGGGTGCAGAGGAGGTTTACAAGAATAATCACAGGAATGAAAGGCTCGTCATATGAGGAGCACCTGAGGACGTTTGGTCGTTACTTGATAGAGTTTAGAAGGATGAGGGGACATCTGATTGAAACTTACAGAATACCGAGAAGCCTGGATAGTTTGGACATGGAGTAAATGTTTCCACTAATATGACAGACTAGAACCCAAGGGCTTAGAATGAAGAGATGACCCTTTAGAACTGAGAGGAGGAGGAATTTCTTCAGCCGGATGGTGGTTAATCTGTGGAACTCATTGCCACAAAAAGCTATGGAGGCCCAGTCATCGAGAGTATTTAAGACCGGAGTTAGATAGGTTCATGATTGGTGAGGGGATCGAGGCTTATGGGAAAAAGGCAGGAGAATGGGATTGAGAAGCATATTATCTATGATTGAGTGGCAGAGCAGACTCAGTGGGCTGAATGGCCTAATTCTGCTCCTGTATCTTTGGTCTCATGGTCTACATCTGGAGGCAGAATGGCATTAAGCTGATGCTAAAATCAGACTCTACCAGGACACAGTCCTTACCACACTGCTGCAAGGTGCAAAAACCTGGGTCTACTATAAGTATCACATCAAAGCTCTGGAATGCTTCTGGTAACCATCTGAAGTCCATCATAAGAATTTGATGGCAGGACAAAATCACAGAGAACGAAGTCCTTCTTCATGCTAGGCTCGACAGTACGAAGATGATCCTTCAGAATAATTAACTTAGATGGATAGGCTGTGTCTCCTGCATACATGAAGACAGAATTCCCAAGCAGATCATTTATGAGCAGTGTCAATATAGTCTTTACATATGAGACAAGGGTACCCTGAACAAAAGTCTTCTTCATTGCAGACAACCTGTCTCAGGAAAACACTCCAGCCGACCACGTCGAAGCAAGCACTTCAATTTGGCTCAGCATGTTTCAAGGGCCACCGAGAACAACCTCACAATAATTGACGTACCCAGAGGTGACACAACCACAGATGTTAGCCCAGACACTGACAGCAACAAACTTGGATCTATGAATAACTTTGCCTGAAAATTTTGATTTTGCCTAACATTTTATCATTCCACCAGAATTTCTTGACCAATTAGATCTGGGTTACCCCAAGCAATTCTAATAGGTGCTGGAAGTTCCCAAATTTACTTGACTAATGAACCAGAATAATCCTTGCATGAAATAATTCAGAAACAAAGCAACCTCTAAAGAGTACAGATTTATTACAATACAGATTTCCAACTTAATAGATTTGGTTAGTTATTTTTTCCTAAATGTGGATTTCACTTTTTGAGATTTTGAAATTGGTGTACCAGTAAGCTGATTAATCTAATCAAGTTACTTGTTTGCTCCATTTTCCCATTCATCTTCTGTCTGTTAAAATCTTATTTAATTACAATAAGAGACTCGGGCATTCTGGTTTTAATCAAAACTGACACTGACATTCTGGCAAACAGAATAATTACCCTCGTAAAGTGGCTAGCACTTAATCCCTTGTTCAATGTTTCTCTTTCTTTTATGTAAGTGGGAACTAATGCAGTAGTAGCATCTTACAAGTTGCAGCTTTTCCACAATGCCCACTAAAATAGATACTACTTACACTGTAAACCTACATATTACAATTTGCTGTTCAAAAAAGGAATAAGCACCTTGCTTAAGATTGTTGTCTACTAAGCTCACCAGACAACAATCAAGAATACACAGTGAATCAAGAGATTCAAACATGAAACAATGGTGGGCCAAGGGCCAATTCAATTAACTAAAGAACTAATAACATCATTAGGCCTCATTAGAAGATGGGATACAGGAAGAGTCAGGCTCCTGAACACTCATGATTCCAACCTACTGGCTATTCCTTGCTGGTTTTACAACGTTAAGTTACAAAATCAGCTCTTCATTTTCAAGCCATTGTTGGCATTTATAACAAATAAATACATTATAATTACTATAGCTTCTTAAATTTGTTTCAAATATTTGGCTGAGATATTGGAACAGTGGTGATGTGAGGAATCTGAATGGCAAGATGAAAATTTTAGAATCTAGATGTTGTTGCATAGAGGCAGCAGACAAGATGGGAGACCAGCCTGAAGGGTTGTAGAACAGTCAAGAGTAAATGTAACAAACAAACAAATGAGCTGACATTGGCTTCCTTGACTCCCGATCCTGGTTTAAAAACTCACTGCCTTTAAGATTCAGCAAATAGCTAAGCTGAGGAAGTGGTACAAATAGATAACTGGACAGAGCAGAAAATTGTTGGTCTGTGTGTCAAAAATATACATTTCATTTCAAGGTCAAACAAGACACTAAGATTTCAAATAGTTAAATTGAACACAAGATAGTGAGCAGGAAGCAAAACAGAATTGATAGTGTGGGAACAGTTTGTGTGTTTGGAGCCAAATTTATTACATCAGTTTTCCCAGGGTTCACTAGAGGAAATTGATTTGACCAACTTAAATACATGAATATAAAAAGATTTTTAGTTTAAACAACGTCAAATAGTGATAGCCAATTCATTGTCAACCTATTCCACCGTGAACAATCGTCTGATTTAGTGACAAATTAATACTTGTATGTACTTACCATCTAACAAACAGTAGAGGGAAGTACAACACTTCTTTGCAGTGCAACATGGAGTAAATATACCGACAAGAAAAAACACCTTTAGATATTCCCAGATCTGCATTATTCTCAACTTAAATGTCCTTGAATAAGAGTATTCAGTCCCCTCCTTTTCATGAGTGATGTGTTCAAGGAGTAGAATGGTTCTTGTACTGTATTAGATGGCTGCCTACACAGCTGATGTCACATGACTATAGCAAGCAGGAAAGACAATTGTACACGTTTACATATCAACCAAATAACCTCCTTTTCACAAACAAAAACTAAATATGGTTGCACTATCATTTGTCACTGAGTGATACCAAGTTGCATATTACACAAACGACAGTTCTCATATATCTAAACTGGCTCCAACTGTCATGCATGACACAAGATCTTTAGTGTTTGGGTTTTCTGAGGTCCATGCAGGCTGGAGGCTTTTCCTCCAACATTAGTTGGAATGTAGTGTTCTCTGGTTTTGTTCCAATGTTTCTCAGTTGCCTCTACTGATTCATAATGTTGTCCCCTCTTTTAGTTTCTATCCCTTGAGGTTTGTCTGTTCATAAAACAATGTACCCTGTGAAACACTGATAACCACTTCTGAATTGATGGTTAGTGTGAATTAATGTTGTTAATTGAAGCTTCTGACTTGCTTTCATTGAGCTGTATGACTTTAGTGTTGTGTCTAGTATCTAGAATTCCCAGACTATATTCCTGTTATAGCATTGGGCTCTCAGACTAACTTGACCTCGCATGGTGAGCATTATTCTGTCAAGAAAGACTTTGCATTTGAATATTTTACTTTTCAGTCACCATCTAATGTAACTTTACATAAGTCTGTGAAACTCAATATGCCAGAAGCATCAGTGTCTATCATTAAATACTTGTGTGCAAACTGGTTTCATTTCTTGAAGTTAAAAGTCTGTAATTTTCTCCATATGGAGATGTTTTCTTTTGTTTTATCTAATGGCATCCACAATATTTACATCTTGATTTTCACTCCTGAACTTCCTGTTGGCCCTTCTCTGGATACTTACTCATTTTTCTCCACATTGCTTTTGAAATATCTAAGCTGCTTTTCAACAAAAATGTTGTAAACTTATAATTTTGCCATTGCAAGTGGAAAAAAAAATCACCAGTCCTATTTCTTATTAATTTTCATTCTGAATGAAGAGGAAAGTTTACAACCATTGTGTGACTCACCCAGTGATTCAACTGCAAACCACATTTTTATTTACATTTTGTTTTCAGACACTTACATGCTTTTAACAGCTCTGAACATTTCTGTTTTTATCTTTTAATAGCTGCACTTCTGTACAGCTTTTCAGAACTCAATCTCAGCTCCACTTTTGGATAACATGTTAGGTGTTCAAGGAATACAATGGTGCTTGTACCCTGGTTTTATGAGAACTGGTTGTCAGATACCTCTCTACGAGGTAAAAACAATGACTGCAGATGCTGGAAACCAGATTCTGGATTAGTGGCGCTGGAAGAGCACAGCAGTTCAGGCAGCATCCAAGGAGCTTCGAAATTGGCATTTCTGGCAAAAGCCCTTCATCAGGAATAAAGGAATAAAGCTTTATTCCTGATGAAGGGCTTTTGCCAGAAATGCCAATTTCGAAGCTCCTTGGATGCTGCCTGAACTGCTGTGCTCTTCCAGCGCCACTAATCCAGATATCTCTCTACAATGAGTTTCTCAGCAAGATGGGAAGGAAATTTGTACATTATTGCATTTTGACAATTTACACAAAAATAGCTTTCTCTCTCTTTTTTTTTCCCAAATGTAAGGTTAGGATTAGGAAATTAAGTGGAACATGTTCCTGTTTTTGGATTTACAGGTTTAAGCCCCAGCTCAAATTTGAGCATAGAAACTAAAGTGACCCTTCCATATTATGAAATTGTGTTATTGAACAAAGCAGTGTTATCCTTCTTATGAAATACTAGACTAGGACACCAACCTGGTTGCTTCAGTAGTTCACACAAACAGTAAAGACCCGTTTAAATGTAATGCCATTCAGCATTAGAATTTGTTTTAAAAACATTGAGCAGAAATGTTCATAATAAAACACTTAGCATAATTGGAAGAGATTGACTGTAAACAATAAAACTGTCTGCACTGAAAACAACATAGAGCACAAGCAAAATACTTGGTAAAAGTAACCTAAATATTGAAAGTAGATATTAAATATTAAACACATTTCTGCCTCACCAGTTCCAAAGAAGTAATATGAACTCTCTTTCCTCCTCCATGGATCTGCTAAATTTCTCCAGTATTGGCTGTTCTTATTTGAAATCACCAGCTTCCGCAGTATTTTGCTCTGATTAAATGTAGGTTCCCTAATTTATATGCTAAAGGTGTGTGCACTACATCAAACTAAGTAATCAAGGTGGAAATTTGGATTAAAATGTACTTTTCTAAAAATAAACCCATTGTTGGTTCCCTTCTCACTCATTTGTGAAGCCTACTCTATCAATTAAAAACTCTGTAAAGCACATCAATGTGAATGATCAGATAACAACAGAAAAAAAAACACCTTCCCCATCTTTAATTTTCTTTGGTCCAAATGTAAACTTAATTTTAAATGTTGCACTACCTGTGTGAAGCTATCCACAATATCCCGAATCAATCATATCGATTGACATGTGTACTCATGACAGAGATGCATTCATTTGATGGTATTTGAAGTACAAAACATTTGAAGCATCTAGTGTGATTTTGATCATTTGTTTCCATCTTAGGGAATAGTTTGTTTTGCTTTATTCATATTGATGCTCCAGCAAAAATGTTGCACCATGTTTTTAAAAGAGAATAAATCATTTCTAAGTGAATTGGACATATTGAAATCTACTTATTTCTACTTGCAATAGACTCGGAGTTACCCTGCAGAGTTAATCAAAATGTTACTTATGTAAGGTAAATCATTTATAAGGATCTACCAATTTGAAAACTATTTCAATTTTGAATCAAAAAGGAAAATTGGAGACGAAGGCCGGCAATTGATTTTTTAAAATGTTTTAGAAATGTCTTCACTAAATGTGGTATTGTCTCCATATTGGGAACTACAGAGAAAATAGCTTTCTAGGAAAGACAAATATAGAGTGTTTTTATAATTTCAGTGATAATGCTGATGTCTTTTGCAATACTTCAGCCAGGGTGCTACACACATCATTCGTTTCCTGCAGTTTCTATAACAACTGATCTACTTTAAAATAAATAGAAGTACATGGGCAAGCTTGTGACTGTTCATTCTCTGTTCATGGTTAGGTGGTTACAGTACCCTCCCCAAAGGTTACAGTGTCCTCCCCAAATGCTGAAAAAAATTTATTCAAGTCAGTATTCACAAAACTCACTTCAGCTTGAATGGGGTAGTCATAGCACATATTTAGTAATTTAGTTATTAGAGTAATGGGCAATTATGTGTTTAATTATAGCAGATGTGTTCAGACAAACATATTCAGCCAACAGGTATATTTAATTTCGGACATAAACACCAGTGAGTGGAACTGCATAAGTTCTAACTGGATACAACAGTTGCTTTCAGATAGATATCCACTGACCTACTGTGTAGAGAAAAAAATTACCAAGTACTGGAATTGTTTAACCATAGGAATTTTTAAAAATGTTCATAGCAATCTTCCATGAAGCTACAATAATTTATAATATTCATAATGTTGGAGCTCTATGGAAGAAATTCACAATAATAGAAATAAAAGTTGCTTTTACAATTTACATTTTAAAAAAAACGAGTCTGAACTCTTGCAATGGATGATAAGACAATATTTAACTAAAACATAGAAGGAAGGAACGTTGGAGTGCAGATCAGGGTCCTTGAAAATGGAGTTGCAGGTTGACAGTTTGGTATGTTTGCCTTCAATGGTCAGCACACCACTGAGTATAGGAGTTGGGAGGTCATGTTGCAGCTGCACAGGACATTGGTTAGGCCACTTTTGGAGTGATGCATTCAATTCTGGTCTTCCTGCTCTCGAAAGGGCTCAGAAAAGAGCTACAGGATGTTGCAAGGGTTGAGGGGTTTGAGCTATAGGGAGAGGCTGAAGCAGATGGGACTGTTTTCCCTGGAGATTCAGAGGCTTAGGGGTGACCTTATAGATGTTTATAAAATGAGGGGGCCTAGATAGAGTGAATAGTCAAGGCTTTTTCCCCAGGGTAGAGCAGTCCAAAGCTGGAAGCCATAGGTGAAAGGGGAAAGGTTTAAAACAGACTTTAGGGGCAACTTTTTCATGCAGAGGGTGGTGCATGTATGGAATGAGCTGCCAGGGCAGGTGGAGGAGGCTGGTACAATTACAACATTTAAAAGGCATCTGAATGGGTATATGAATAGGAAGAGTTTAGAAGGATATAGGCCAAATGTTGGCAAATGGGTCTAGATTAATTTAGGATATTTGGTTGGCATGGACAGGTTGGAAGGTAAAAACAATGACTGCAGATGCTGAAAATCGAATACTGGATTAGTGGTGCTGGAAGAGCACAGCAGTTCAGGCAGCATCCAACGAGCAGCGAAATCGACGTTTCGGACAAAAGCCCTTCATCAGGAATAAAGGCAGTGAGCCTGAAGCATGGAGAGATTAGCATCCACTAATATCATTTATTGTATCCGTTGCTCCCGATGTGGTCTCCTCTATATTGGGGAGACTGGGCGCCTCCTAGCAGACTGCTTTAGGGAACATCTCCGAGACACCCGCACCAATCAACCAAACCGCCCTGTGGCCCAACATTTCAACTCCCCCTCCCACTCTGCCGAGGACATGGAGGTCCTGGGCCTCCTTCACCGCCGCTCCCTCACCACCAGACGCCTGGAGGAAGAACGCCTCATCTTCCGCCTCGGAATACTTCAACCCCAGGGCATCAATATGGACTTCAACAGCTTCCTCATTTCCCCTTCCCCCACCTCATCCTAGTTTCAAACTTCCAGCTCAGCACTGTCTCCTTGACTTGTCCGGACTTGTCCGACCTGCCTATCTTCTTTTCCACCTATCCACTCCACCCTCTCCTCCTTGACCTATCACCTTCATCTCCTCCCCTACTCACCCATTGTACTCTATGCTACTCTCTCCCCACCCCCACCCCCACCCTCCTCTAGCTTATCTCTTCACGCTTCAGGCTCACTGCCTTTATTCCTGATGAAGGGCTTTTGTCCGAAACGTCGATTTTGCTGCTCGTTGGATGCTGCCTGAACTCCATGGACAGGTTGGACCAAAGTGAGTGTTTCCAGACAATCTCGTTAATCAATATGCCTCCAGCTCAAATGTTGGATCTGGTGGAAGGAATGAAGTGGGATATGTGAAATATATTGCAGTAGAACATATAACTTTAACTCTGAAGTTATGCATTCTAATGCAACAATAAAGAAAAATCAAAGGCGAGAAATATCAACCAGAATAGAACCAATTTCAGTGACTTAAGAGACCTCGCACAGATACAGTGAAAACAAAGATTTACCAGGGAAACAGTAACCATACAATGATGGGCTTTTAGGAATAAAAAACAAAGTATATTCCCACAAGGAGGCAAGTTGGGGAATCTCCCTGAGCTCCCCGGATAACAAAGGAAATCAATAGTCAAATAAAAGAAGCAAGGTCTATGACGAATGTCAGTTATAGAATATGACAGAAAACCAGGCAGAGTACAGAGGATTCAGGGAAATTTGAAAATAATGCAAGAAAGGGCAAGAGAAAGTTTGAGAGAGGATTAATAGTTAACATAATAGAAAACTCCAGAATCTTTTATAAACATGTAAAGAGTAAAGGATACTGAATAGAACTGTGGGGCCAAAAATTAGGAAATTCTATAGTTGAAACAGAAAAAATGACCATGGTACTGAATAAATATTTTGCATCTTTTTTCACAAACGGTGAGGAAGAAGTTAACATCGCAGCAAAAGGAGTAGGGAGTACAGATAGTGAATAGGATAAAAATTGACATATCCCAAAGTTAACAAGTTACCTGATCCAGATGGAACACATTCTAAGCTTCTGGTGGAAGTTAGACTGAAGATAACAGAGGCTCTTACCAAATTGCTTCAACATTCCTTGGATATGAAGAGGTACAGAGGGATGGAAGTTTGCAAATGCTACATCCACGTTCAAAGAATGGGAGCAGGCAATAAATCTGGTATCTACAAGCCAATCAATCTAAACTTAGTGGAGGAAAATCAGTAGATATTCAAACTTCATTCACATTTGAAGAGCAAGTGTTAATAAATGAAACTAATGCAAATTTAAAAAAGGAAAAGGAATGCCATGTCTGGCTAATCCAATTGAGTTCTTCAATAAGGTCCAGATGGGATAAATGAAAGTACTACAGTAGATGTTATATAGACTTTGAGAGTGCATTTGCTGAAGTACCATGCACTATGCTTATTCTGAAATAGAAACACATGGTATAAAAGAGACAACGAGGTTGGAGAGAAGTTTGAGTGAAGGTAAGGGTTAGTATAAGGACCATTACTTTTTTTGCAACATTAATCATCTGAATGTGTATAGTTGGAGGTACAATTTTGGGATTTTTTTTATAATAAGAAAATTTAGCAATGTAAACATAAGGGGTAGCAAATGTCAGGATATAGACTGATGAAATGGGCAGGTTCATGGCAGATAGGGAGGCCATGTGTCAACTTAATGTGTTTACATGTGAAGTGATGCACTTTGTGAGGAACAAAGTGTGGAGGCCATGCAGTATTGTGATGTGGATCCAAGAGCAGAGAGGCTTGGGCTGCACATTCACAAATCCCTGAAGGTGGAGAAAGCAAATGCAAATTGGGGTAAAAAAAATACAAAAGTACTTAAAAAAAACTTTTAAACATCACTTTAGGAACTCTGACAAGTCCTTGGAATGGGAGTGGAGAAGGTTTACAGGATGATACCAGGGATGTAATTATGTGAAGAGATTGGGGATTGTTTTTCTTGGAACAGTGAAGGCTAATGAGGGAACAAATTCAAAATTACGAGGTGATTTGGTTGATGAAGTAGAGAGACAGTGTTCCCTCTGGCAAATGGGTCAATAACAGAGGGCCACAGATTTAAAATAATTGGCAAAAGATCTAGAAAAAAATGGAGAAGTAATTCTTTTACAGAAAATTAGGAGATGGGGAATTCATACTTGAAAAAAAATGGAGTAATTAAATCCTACATGGTCTTTCAAAAGGCTACCTGCATGCACTTGAAGAAAATTAATATGTAGGATTACAGGGAAAAGCCTGTGATGTAGGAGTAAATGGAACAGCTCTTTCCAAGGACCTAGCTTAGATATGAGGAGTCAAATCACCCTGTGCTGTGAGATTTTATGGCTGTAAAATTTAATTTGTGGCATTAACGTTTTAAACTGTACATGTGCCATACTTGTTTCCAAATGGTGCAAAAACACTTGCCTCTTTTTTTGTGGGACAAGCTGTGTATTACCTGGAGATAGTGAGGACTGAAGATGCTCCAGAAACAGCATGATTGGCAGGAGACAAGCACACTGCTTGTCCTTAATTTCATGAAGAGACTGTGCTATTCATCACCAGTGAACTTTGACTGAAACAATCCACATCTTTCTTTCCAACTTCTAAGGCAATCAGTGGTGCATTTGAGAATCTTAGAAAATGTTTTCTACCCTGTTGTGGCATTAACGTGTGATTTCTGCTCAAAATACCTTCACTTGTGGTATGGATTCTAGCTAGAACGTACCTCCCCCTTCACAAAGTACAAAACAGCCTTAAGCAGTGGAGGCTAGTTTTGATGGGGTGCATACATCACATGAATTGGGCCCTCAGCTGGGGCATGCAGCCTCTCCACATCACACTTAATGCTGGGCTGCAGTAAATTAGCAGGCAGCATAAAGTTGATGGCACTGCAATCCATCTATCGTGTTACAGGTAATAGCATATTTTATCTTTTATGATTCTAAATTCCTCAACCCATTTAGTATCTGTGGATACTAAATCAATGTGGATTTCAACAGTTTCCTCATTTCCCCTTCACCAATCTTATCTCAGTTCCAACCTTCCAACTCGGCACCGCCCTCATGACTTGTCCATCTTCCTTCCCACCTATCCACTCCACCCTCCTCTCCAACCTATCACCATTACCCCCGCCTTCATCCACCTATGGTGCACTCAGCTACCTTCCCCCCAGCCCCACCTCCATCCCATTTCTGTCTCCGCCCCCAAAGGCTCACAGCCTCATTCTCATTAAAGGGCTTTTGAGCAAGATTCTGCCTGACTTGCTGTGCTTTTCCAGCACTACACTCTCGACTTTAATCTCCAACATCTGCAGTCCTTACTTTCACCTGTTTAGTATCTGCCCTATTGTTATAAATTGGGCCCTAATACAGGAGGCATAATGTTACATTGGGGCAAATAATAAATGTGTACATTTTGTGTGCTGTATTCCCTCAGTACTTATTCTGAGTGGTCAATAACATGGAAGAGTATTGCTTGCCTTAAATGTATGGAATTTCAATCAAGTGCACACTACAGTGGACAGTAAAACTGCATCAAAGCGTAACGCTACAGTTTCAGCTGAGAACAAGGAAATTAGAAAAAAAGAAAATGAACCTTCTGCAGTAGAATCTTAAAACTTGTAGGAGAAAATTATTTAACCAAAGAAGGCGTGGAATAAACTTCCAGATGGAATAGTGATGGAACAAAACCCTGAAATTGTTTCCACATCACTAAAATGCTTTGTTGTGGTGTAGGATGAGATGTAGGAACCCCACAGCATGAATGAATGAAAAAGTCGACCCATCCCAAATTATCTTGTGAACTTATGAATGTACTATTAGCATCGAGAAATTCTCGTGGCATTGTCTGTTAATTGGAGTGAAGGTGGCATTTGGTATGCTTTCCTTTATTGGTCAGAGTATTGAGTACAGGAGTTGGGAGGTCATGTTGCAGCTGTACAAGACTTGGTTAGGCCACTTTTGAAATGTTGCATGCAATTCTGGTCTCCTTCCTATCGGAAAGATGTTGTGAAACTTGAAAGGGTTCAGAAAAGATTTACAAGGATGTTGCCAGGTTTGGAAGATTTGAGCTATAGGGAGAGGTCAAATAGGCTGGGGCTATTTTCCCTGGAGCGTTGGAGGCTGAGGGGTGATCTTAGAGGTTTACAAAATCATGAGGAGCATGGATAGGGTAAATAGACAAGGTCTTTTCCCTGGGGTTGAGGAGTCCAGAACTAGAGGGCATAGGTTTAGGATGTGAGGGAAAAAGATACAAAAGAGACGTAAGGGGCAACGCAGAGGGTGGTACCTGTATAGAATGAGCTGCCAGAGGTGGTGGTGGAAGCTGGTACAATTGTAACATTTAAAAGGCATCTGAATGGGTATATAAATGGGTAATGGGTTTGGAGGGATATGGGCCAGGTACTGGCAGGTGGGACATCTGGTCGACATGGACGGGTTGGACCAAAGGGTCTGTTTCCATACTGTCCATCTCTATGACTCTATTACTCTGAGTTATGCACAATCTGAATTTGCATAAATGGTAGTACCATGTTCTTTTGACACAACCTCAATAAATGCTTTATGCTCTCTGTTCAACAGTTTATATTAAAACAATTACCTCAATCAGTTCCAAGCAAGACACAATTGACAAAGTTATGTCAAAGTTACACCTACTTCCTGCACACCAAAGAACAGCATTTAGAAGTCAAACGTGTTTCAGCTTGCTATTAGTTTATGCTAAATCTATGAACGGTTGCTTGAACCGATTGCTAAAAAAGGAAGATAGCTGGGAATTTCTGCAAAATGTAGCACTACAGCCTATGTTATCTCTACTGGAAATAAGTTAACGCAATATAATGAGCTTACATAGAATTACATTTATTTTGGCAGATCTTTGGGATTTTTTTCCTTCTCGGTAGCATAACAACAGTTTGAATGGTAACAAATACACCAGTCAGTTGTTTCACAATATTGATCCTTCTGGTTACCATGACCATGGAAAGGCTTTAAAAATGAACTACGCTACTGGCAGCCAAGTGACAGGGTTTTTTGTAGTCTTAAGTATGCCCTAGTTTAGCAAGGGCTCACAAGGAATTATTGTCTTGGTAGGCCATTAATGTGTTTTCAGTGCAACTGAAACATCAGCTCCATATCAACCACTGTTCCCACCTGAATCTTGCTTTGTCCTATATAAAGATAATAGTTCTGAAAAGATTAATGATGAAGACTGCATTAAGCCCTACCCAGTCAAAGGCTATCATAAGGATTTGTTCTGATGTCCTCCTGACAACATAGGAACTTGAAGGGGGTAGAGCTATTATTAGGTCTTCCAATAATCTTAGTAGAAATATCTATTTTTTTCCTCATGTAATTTGCACCCAATTTCTATAATGCAGAGCAAGCAGTTAATAAAGCACACAGCATTCTAAAGTTTCATAAATAGGAGCATAGAGTCAAGTGCAGGGAGGTTTTGACGAACTTTTATGGCCCACTGGTCAGACCTCAGTTTGAGGACTTCTGGGAGCCATACTGTAGGAAGAGTAAAAATGCATTGGAAGGAGTGCAGAAGAGGTTGGCAAGAATGATTCTGTGGATGAAAAATTCCAGGTCTGAAGATAAATTGGAAAAGTTGTGTCTATTCTCCATGGAGAGGAGAGGGCAAAAAGGAGATTTGATAGTTTCCAAAATCATGAGGTGTCTGGACAGAGTATAGAGGAAGAAACTGTTTCCACTGTAAAAGAATCAAGGTCCTGAGGGGACAGTTTGAAAGTGTTTTGTGAAGGAAGCAAAAAATAAAATGAGAGCGAACTTTTTCATACAGCATGTAATTGGAGAATGGAATACATTGCCCATACAGTGTGTAGTTGGGGTATGGACTACATTGCCCAGAGGTGTGGTGGAGGCACGTTTAATTGAGACATTCTAGAGGGCATTGTTTCTATTTTAGTAAGCGTCCAATGTGCAAGGTTACAGGGAAATTGCAGAAGATTGGCATTAAATCAAGGTGTTCAAAGTGACAGTGCTGACACACCATCTGTAATTCATCTTAGTTTACTCTTGATCATTAGTAAAGTGAGGGAGGCCTCTTCGATAATGCAATCATGCAGCACTTACAAAGGAATAACTTACTCATTGACACTCAGTTTGGATAACAACAGGGCCACTCAGCCCCAGACTTCAATACAGCTTTGGTCCAAGCATGGTCAAAAAAGCTGAACTCAAGATAGGAAGTGACAGTGACTGCTCTTGACACCGATGGTTGGCACAGACATGGTGAACTGAAAGGCCTGTTTCTATCCTGTATGAGTCTATGGCTGCAAGGCCGCACTTGACATAGATCGTGACATCAAGAAGCTGGAGTAAAACTGGAGTCAGTGGGAATAAGTGTTGGGGGGGGGGGTATAATCTATGCTGATTGGAGTCATACCTGGCACAAAGGAAGAGGGTTGTGGTAGTTGAAGGCCAGTTATCTCAGATCTAGTACCTCACTGAAGGAACTCCCCAAGCTAGTGTGCTAGACCCAACCATCCTCAGTCTACTTCATTAATAATCTTCCCTCCATCATTAGAACTAAGGATATTCACTAATGACTGCACAATTCACAATTCAGAATCTAACCATTAAGTGGACATTCAATGGTATTGCCAATATTAAATCCCCTACTAATCCCCTACCATACTGGACATACTATTTAACAGAAACTGAATTGGACTAGCCGCATATACTGTGGTTAGAAAACAGGTCAGAGGCAATGAATTTTGCAGCAAACAACTTACCTCCCATTTCCCCAATGCCTGTTTACCATCTATGAGGTACATGTCAGAGTAACCCAATACTCTCCACTTGCCTGGAATGAATGCAGCTTCAACAGCACAAGATGGGCAACACAACCCAGGACAAAACAGCCCATTTAACTAGCAGCCTATCCACCAACTTTCACATTTACTTTGCACTCGTGGTGAAGGCAGCAACAGCAGTACGTACCATCAACAAGACACACTACAGCCACTTACCTAGCATCCTTTGACAGCACCTTTCAAACCCACACCCTCTTACCAACTAGGACAGGATTAGCAGATATATGGGAACACAACCATCCGCAGGTTTCCCTCCAAGCCATACACCATCTGTTGCCATTCCCTCATTGTCAAAATCTGGGTCAAAATCCTCTCTTCCCAACAGTGCTATGGGATTCTCCATACTGCAAGAGCAGCTATTATTTAAGAGGGCAGTTCAGCACGGCCATCTCTAGGACAATAAGGGATGGGCAATAATTGCTAGCCAGCCAGAGATGCCCACATCCTATGAACAAATAAAAAAACCTTTAATACAGGCAAGAGCTGTGCTGTTAGAAAGTTGACACTTTTGCAATTTTTCAGATTCTTATAGAATATTGAAGTGCTGGTGTAGCAGTCTTAGGGTTATGTGTAGGACAAAAATCTAAAATTACATGTTTGGTTTATTTAAAATGATTCAGCTGAGTATTGATGACCACCTAGAGAATTTGCTGACTGCTCATGCATCTTTATGAGGAAAGCAGCAAGTTGCATTGGCCTGAGGAAGAATCATGCGATTCCCAAGAGGCAAGTAAGGTCCTGGGAACACACTGGTTACTAAAAAGTGCATGGGAAAGTCTGCTGTTATCACATTGAAGCATAGGCTGCAGTGACATGAAGTCAGCAGTAGAGGCAGCAGATCTCTGCAAACTCAAGAAAATCACAGCAAAGTTACAGGCCATGCCCGGAAACTACACAATTCTAATGATTATAGCTCGAAAGCTTTAGCTAATTGAAGGATTTTTGAATATGACTTCCACCCTCAAATGGATGATAGGAGCCAGGAGACCCAGAGAACAAAAGATAATACTGCAGATGATGAAAATATGAAAGTAAAGCTGGAAATATTCAGCAGGACAGGACTTTTACAAAAATGTTAGAGGTTGGGATAGTGTTGTAGATCAGAGAGACCTAGGGATTCAGGTACATAATTCTTTGAAATTTGTGTCACAAGTAGACAAAGTGGTGAAGGTGACATTTAGCACACTTACTTTCATTGCTCACACATTTGAATACCGCAGTTGGGATGTCATGTTGAAGTCAGTTCTGGTCACCCTGCTATAGGAAGGATATTGATAAACTGGAGATGGTTCAGAAAAGATTTACCAGGATGTTGCCAGGAATGGAGGATTCGAGATATAAAAAGACTGGAAAAATTAAGACTCTTTTCACTGAGGAGAAAGTGAGGACTGCAGATGCTGGAGATCAGAGTTAAAAAGTGTGGTCTTGAAAAAGCACAGCAGGTCAGGCAGCATCTGAGCAGCAGGAGAATCAACGTTTCAGGTATAAGCCCTTCTCTGAAATGATTCCTACGCTCCTCGGATGCTGCCTGACCTGCTGTGCTTTACCAACACCACACTTTTCAACTCTTGTCACTGAAGCTTTGGAGGTTGAGGGATGACCTTTGAGGTTTGCAAAATCGAGGGGCATAGATAAGGTCAATAGCAAAGGTCATTTCCCTAGTTTGGGGGAGTTCAAAACGAGGGGGCATATTTTTGAGGTGAGAGGAGAAGGATTTTAAAAGACCTAAGGGACAATTTTTTCACAAGTAGGGTGGTTCATATGTGGAACGAACTGCCAGAGGAAGGGGTAGATGCAGGAACAGTTACAACATTTAAAAGACATTTGGATAGGTACGTGAATAGGAAAGGTTGAGGGGGATATGGGCCAAATGCAGGCAAATGGGACTAGTTTAGTTTGGAGTTGGACTGAAGGTGCTGTTTCCATGCTATATGACTATGATTCAATGAAGTAAACAGAAAGAGACTATTTTAAGGATAAGTCATGGCATAGCAACACAGTTAGGTGTAAAGCTCCTTCATGCCACATGTGCAGCCAGCAAATTCTCTTGAAGCGGTTTCAGATTTGGAGCAGCAGCTGGAGTTAGTGGAGTTTCCACATGGCTAAAATCTTTGTAACTGTTCATTCAGTAAGATGGTCACACCACAGGTAAAAGACAGAAGAGAAATGGGTGACCACCTGACAGAGTAAAAGCACGAGGGAGGTTGTATAGGAATCTCCTGGGGCAGTTGGCTTTTCCAAGTAATGCTGGAACACAGCAAGCCAGGTAGCATCAGGAGGTGGAGAAGTTGACATTTCAGGTGTAACCCTTTTCTACCTACTTATGCTGCCTGGCTTGCTGTGTTCTTCCCAGCCTCTTGCCTCTTGGTGGGTTCAAGGGTGGCACAGTGCCACAGTGCCACAGTGGTTAGCACTGCTGCCTCACAGTGCCAGAGACGCGGGTTCAATTCCTGCCTCAAGCAACTGTCTATGTGGAGTTTGCACATTCTCCTTGTGTCTGCGTGGGTTTCCTCCCACAATCACAAAGATGTGCAGGTCAGATGAATTGGCTGTGCTAAATTGCCCATAGTGTTAGGTGTAGGGGAATGGGTCTGGGTGGGTTGCTCTTTGGAGAGTCGGTGTGGACTTGTTGGGCTGAAGGGCCTGTTTCCACACTGTAAGTAATCTAATCTACTTTGGATTCCAACATCTGCAGTATTTTTGTCTCTTTCCAAGGAATGCAGCAAGGGCCAAATCTGTGGCACCAGGAGTGACTCAGCTTGGAGGGGTGGGAAAGAGTGGGAAAGCAATAAGAGACTGTATTGAAGGGGAGCAGATAGATGTTTCTGGGCTACAGGTGGGATACTAGGATAGTATGTTGCCTTCGAGGTGCCAGGATCAAGGACATCATTGAATGATTGAAGGACATTCTAAAGATGGAAGGAGAAGAACCAGAGGTTGTCTTCCATGTCAGTACCAATAATATTTGGTATTTGCATGCAGAATATAGAGCTAGGAAATAAATTACAAAACAGGAACACAAAGTTAGGAATTTCAGGATTACTACCAATACATCCTTGGTTAGAGACAAAAAAAAATTCAGAAGCTGAAATCCAAGATAGACAAGCAGGAGGCTGGGAGAACACAGCAAGCCAGGCAGCAACAGGAGATGGAGAAGTTGACATTTCCTGATCTTGTTAGGATGTGGATCGAAAAGGAGAATTGACTCTTTGAATGCATGTCTGAAGGGCTGATGGAGGAAGGGTTTAAATTCTTGAGGCATTGGAATAAATTTTGTGGATAATCTGTCTAAACTGGACAGATTATACCAGGTTTGATTCCAGTGTGGCAGCAGGCTGGAGGATGATCAAACTAGAGGGTAGGGTGACAGGGACCTGTACAAGAAGACAACAGTGAGAAAAAAAAGATTGAAGTGGAACATAGAAAGGCAGAAAGCAACAGTGAAAATCAGAATAGGTAAGGACAAGCAGCGGACAGGAAAGATCGGAGGATAGCATATATTTTAAAAAGTAGAGAAGATAATTGAATTACAGAGCAGTTAGCCTAACAATCGTGGATAAAATAAAATGCTGGAGTCCATTATAAATTATAACTGGACCATTAGAAAACATCAGGGCAGGTCAGCACGGTGGCTCAGTGACTAGCACTGCTGCCTCACAGCACCTGGGTCCCAGGTTCGATTCCAGCCTCGGATGATTGTCTGTGTGGAGTTTGCACGTTCTCCATGGGTCTGTGTGGGTTTCTTCTGGGTGCTCCGGTTTCCTCCGACAGTCACAAAGGTGTGCAGATCAGGTGAATTGGCCATGCTAAATTGCCCATAGCGTTAGGTGTATCATTCAGAGGGAAATGGGTCTGGGTGGGTGACTCTTCAGAGGGTTGGTGTGGACTGGTTGGGCTGAAGGGCCTGTTTCCACACTGTAGGGAATCTAATCAAATGGGATTACAGAGCGAACAATGACAGGGAGGTTGTGCTCGACAGACCTGGAGTTTTTTGACAACATAACTAGTAGATGTAGGGTGTGTCCAGAACAAGGGCTCACAATCTCAGGATATGTAGTCAGCCATTTTCAAAACTGAGAGGAAGAGTAACTTTTTCACTCAGAAGGTGATGAACCTGTGGAATTCTCTACCACAGAAGGCATGGGGGCCAAGTCACTGAATACATATAAAAGAAATAGGTTTCTGAAGGTTAAAAATGTCAAGTGTATAGGATAAAGGATCAGCAATGATCATGATCACATTGAACGCTGGAGCAGGCTTGAAGGGCAGAAATGGCCTACTCTTATTTTCCATGTGGCTGTGACCCCAGACATCCCAAAGTGCATTAGAGCCAATATGTACCTCTGAAGGATAATCTCTAATGTAACGTAGGAAATGCAAAAGCTAAAAGGCTGCTGAAAATAGGAAAAGGACCCCTTACTGGTACTTAATGAATTGAGTGAAAATCCATCTGTGAAGTCATCTGGTAGTAATGACCAGACCAACTAAAACCTAGAGCATCCAGTATAAAACCAGATATTTGGGCACCCTAACTGTGGCAATGCAACACTTGCTCTCAGTAGTGCACTAAAGTGTAATGTCAAGATCATGTGTTCAAGACCAGTGAGACTTGCATTCTTATCCTTCTGATTTTAGAAGTGAGAGTGGTGTCGACACAGTGAAAACGTAAGCTGAAGTTAAAGATTCAAAAATAAATGGGAGAAAACCCCTGACAACCAACTAGGGGTTTGATGCATACTTCACCCAAGAGAAAAGCTAACCTTCCTCCCACTAACCTTTCATGAACACTAATGGTTGAAAATATGTTGATTCACATTAAACGATGATACAAAACTATGCTAATTTCTACTGTAAATACTTATTTTAAATAATATAAAACCTGTAAAATTTGGGCAGAACATTTAGTTCATGAGATACATTTAGTGTTGCCCCCTTTCCATTTTGAAAACTTCAACCTTCTTTGAAAGGTTTGAAGACAGTGCATAAAATTATGACAAAATAGCACAAAAATAAGAATGAGAATATGATATTAATCAGCATTGACAATCTGTTGGTTGAAACATCTTACACCAACATCCCCAGAGCTGGGTCAGAGGATACATCAGGTCCAATTACCTGTGCTCTAGAGAGCCCATTGTTCTTGAATAGGAGCAATACCAGGGCACACTATTTCTGTTCCTGTCCATGCCACCACCAAGATCAGCTCCACAATCTCTACAAGCAGAAAAACCACCAATACTTCCACCAGCAGCATTCAACATCTGTGGTACCTCATCCAGTGGCACCAGAGTCACTACCTCCACCAACAACACCTCCACAAGTGGCACTACTTCCACCACCAGCAGCAATACCACCATTTCCAGCACTAGTTGTAACACTGCATTTTAAACTACTAGTAGAGTAACACCCCATCTCCATCATCATCAGCAGCAGTAGCAGTAGCAGTAGCAGCAGCTGATGACCTCCACCAGCGCAGGTGTATCACCAACTACAGCAGGAGCACCTCCAACGGCAGCATTGTCTCTTTAAGCCACCAACAGAAGCAATGCCAACTACCTCCACCAGCACCACTTCTTCCAAACTAAGCCACCAGCAGCAATACCCTCACCTCCACCCTCCACAGCAGGAGCTGACCCTCACTTTCCCCCTCCACAACAGTAGCTTCAGCAGCACTCCTCTCACCTCCCCCCACAGCAGTAAATAAAACAGCAAACCCCTCAGCAGCAGTTGCTCGAGCAGCTATACCCTCCCCCCCTCCTTCAATAGGTGGAACTGCACCAACCCCATTCACAGGCTGTCCTTGTCAATCAAAATGAAGGCGCAGTTTGTCGCCAGGGTTTCCAGTGACGTGTCTGGCCTGGGGCCGTTGGCTACATTTCCACTTATTAGCATAATGATCTCACAAAGGGCCCACGCCACCATTGGTCCACCCGGAGAGGGTGAGTGCCGACGTCACGACACTGGCGGCACCCTGATTTGTTGCCTGGTGATAGGGCGTGTCCCGGAGAACGCGCACGGACGTACGGCGTGGTCTGCTTTGCACTGCGCTTAGAGCTCCTCATTCACTCACTTCGTTTTGTGGCAATGGGAGCATGAAAGCAGCGGAACCACCCGGAAGCAAGAAAGGGAGGTGCTTGTTAGATTTCGGTCAGTTTCCATCTTGCTTTGCAACGTAAAAAAGAAGCCCCGCTGCCAAGCAACACCTTTATAAGTCCGCTGAGGAAGTGAGTCGGTTTGCAGTGTGAAGTGCAGGTCCACACTGCAGGAGGAAAGTTGCTGCAAAGCTCCAGCTGAAGGGATTCCATCCGGGAAGGGCGAAACACAACGTCAAGCAAGATGATGCAAATTATGGATACTTATAACCAGAAGCACTCCCTGTTCAATGCCATGAACAAGTTTATCGGTGCGGTCAATAATATGGACCAGACAGTCATGGTGCCAAGTCTCTTGCGGGATGTCCCTCTGGAAGACGAAGGCAAGAGCGAAGTCAACGGCGTCTCCAGCACCGGAGCGTCTAACTACTACTCGGATAAGCGAGACATGTATAACTACTACGTCTTGCTGAAATCCATCAAGAACGATATAGAGTGGGGTGTGGTGCAGCTGGACGATAGGAAGAAAGATAAACCCGCCACCATGGACATTAGAGTGGACGAGGCGGAAGGAGAGGAAGACTTGCAGAAACAATTCCACTATCATCTCAATGGGTTATACACCGTTCTGTCAAAACTGACTAGAAAAGCGAACACTCTAACTAACCGCTACAAACAGGAAATCGGTTTCGGCAGCTGGGGTCATTGAGCTCTGATCGAGTTACCAGGACTAATGAAGTTAAGCCAAGCCTAACTGAAGTTGCCAGGTTATTTTCTGTTGTGCTCCAAAATCGGATTTAACATGATCACTTAATAAGCCCTTTTCTGTGTTTTCGTCTTATTGCTGGGAGAAGGGAAGGCTTTGTAGGACGTGCTTAAGAAATAAAACTTTCATGGAACTGAAGCGTGGTTGTGAGCGGCAGTGCCGGTGGATTACATCATTTTACTTTGCACTACTTTGTACTGTGTGTGTGATGTATAAAACTGTAACGTGTCTGTATACCGTTTACTTATTGTATAAACGCACAAGTTAGACGCGTATCTTTTTACAATCTCCATGGTGTAAGAGTTTGTAAAATACGCCTCTCGATAGGGTTGAGATCCCTGACAAAGATGAGGGTATCGAAAGGGCCAATGAAATGACTGAAAGCTGCATAGTTACTTCTGTGTGCAACTTACTGTATAGGAACCATCTGAAAATTTCTGCTGAAGAATAATGACGAGGTTCCTCCCTGTGTCAATCTATTTTTCTTATTAAGCCCTACTTTTGTACAGGCTGGTATATTAAACCTATGTGGAAAAGATATTTGAAACTCTGAGATTTTTCACGAACTTGTGATCAATTTGAAATTTACAAAAGACAGTCGATGATGAATCGTTCTACGGGCAGGGTTACGCCTATTTTCTCTTCGTACCATGTCAAGTATTAAGCTTTTGATTCATCCGGTTGAGGAGAGAGTACAGTATTTCTCTCTCATTACTCAGCACTGGGTTCTAGAAGAACTATTGCACATCCTGTCCCCCGGAAGCTTCAATAGTCTGGCTGGATAACTGCCGGATTGAGTAGATTATTTCAGGGTGTGGAAGCAATTTTTCGGTTCCGCCACATTTTCCCCCCGCCTTTTGCAACTACCATAAATTCTTGCTGGGCCACCTTTTTTATACTAAGTCTGCTAACCTTTCGCTGTAGAAGCTTGCTTTCTTTGTGTCGTTTTGATCGTTAGTTTAATATCTCCAGTTTCTCAAGTCAACGACTTGTATTTTTTTTACAAATTAGAATCTAATAGATGCACGTTTGATATGAAATTCAATGCTGACGTGCCAAGAGGGTGTGAGAAATTAAAGTGAAGCAGATACACTACACTTTTGAAAATTTACCAATAGCAAAACATGCAAGATAAATAAAAGGAAAGATTTGTACGGAGTGTAACTACTTGTAATATTCGATATGGCTACAATATTTCATTAAATATGTAAAAGACATTGTGCATATCAAAACTAATTTTAAAATGGACGATATTTAGGAACTTGTTGGTAATAAACGCATGGTCTTTAAAATGTGTCTGACAAAGGATTCGAAGTCTAGCTGCAATTTTCAGCGGTAATCGCAAAAAATACTGGTAAGTTTTTAATTTCTGATTAAAACTTCAGTCATAAGAAATAATTGCCATTCGTTATTGTATTATGCCGTCTTACTATATTAACTGATGGCGGGCCAGTATTCATGTCATCTCTCTGTCCCAACTCCTCCTCGCCAGCACTGACGTGATTATCTTTAACTACCCAACCCCCATGATTAAAATTCTTGGTCAAATCCCTCCACCGCCCTCTTCATTCTTACTCTGCTTCAAATCCACCTCTTTAACGATTTCTTTTGAAAGCAAAGAATATTTTAAGTGTGTGATAAGTAGAAGATGTTAATCTCTGTCGCTTTCCACAGATGCCTTCTCAAATACATGCAAAAGGGATATTTGCAAAGAACAAAGCGTGCATCGTATAAACAATCTGCGTTAAATTTAAGCAAAGGGCATGTACGAACTATAGTATCTGCGTTATCCATTGCCTGCCCTCTGTTTCTAGTTTGTGTCCTTCCAGATTTGTGGCATTTTCAGTAGTTTGCTTTACAGATTATTTTTTAAATTGCTGCGGTATTTTTCAAAGTTTAATATGGCAGTTGCTAAAAGCTGATTAATAATTTCCGTGTTGAAATTTTTGTCATAAGATTGAAGTTATATAAACTGTTCTATTTAATTGTAATGTCGTATATTTAATGAGTGCCATTTGGCTGAGTTAATCATACATTTAGTCCAGATAGGTTTAAGGGCAACAGGCTAATGCTTTCATGTAATGCTAGTTGCTTTAACAAAGGTCTTGCCTATCTGATGTGATATTTAAACCATGCTCTGACTGCCCACCTAAAAGTATGATCCCATTGCACAATTTAAAGAGCAAGACATTCTCAGAGTCCTAAACAACAATTCTTCTTAACCTATTTGGTCAATAAGTATTTTATTATTGTTAGTTCACTCACAATTGATCCTAATTCATTCTAAATCATTGTATGGCATTACTAGAAAAAGTTGGGATTCAGACCCATCCCAGTTGTCCCAATAAGGTGGTGTTGGGCTGCCTTGAAACACTGCTTTCCCTGCAAATGACTGTTTTAACTGAACTCAGAGGTGTGTGGGCAGGCTGGCTCAGTATGAGAAATTTCCTCCATTCAACAATGTAAGTGAACCAATTCAATACCATGCTACGTTTTAGAATTTTAAAACAGCTGTAAGATGGAATCTTATTCAAATTACAAATTTAGTATCAGAATTACTACACTATAATCCACCCTCTGCATAATAGTGACGGTACTAAAGTGTTGTTAAGCATTTTGTGACATAAGGTTGCAGTCTAAATGTTTTACTTTAATCATTTTGCAACTTTTCTTTAAGAATGAAAGTATTTCTTTTGAGTTGACAATGAAGTTAAAATGCTAAATTTTGGGGATTGGCTTTTTGTTGCAGGATAGATACTTCGAATTAAATATTTATTAAGTCCAAGATAGTGAGTTTCTTGCAATGACTTCATTTCCTACCCCAATGAAGTTACCCCAAGTCTTCCATAAATCTCTACTCAACTTCTTCCTGCTTATCTATGTCCAGATCCTCGGTTATATCTGCTGAAGATGTACCAAGTTGTACTTTATACTGATCATTGCCATCACCTCTTCTGAGATGTCCCCTACCATGGCTTGTCTAAAGTTTCCTTTTCTTAAATAAACAATGGAAAGATTAAAACTTTTGCTAATCGCCCAATATGTTATGTTGAACAGCAAAAAACTCCATAAAGTCTTGAGTATCTAAACTTCAGATTTAGGCCAACAATCCACTTGAGGGAATGTTACATTACTCCAAAGAAGTCTCATTCTTCAGGAAACATCTGCTTGTTCCACTGCTGATTAGAAATGGCATAACATTATTCTAAAAAGATTAAATGGATAAGACCATAAAACATAGGAGCAGAAACAGGCCATTCAGCCCTCCAGTCTGCTCTACCATTCATTGTTTATCTGATAATCCCAAACTCCACTCTTCTGTCTCTTCTCCAGAGCTCTTGATTCATTTACTGGTTAAATGTGTTCTCTCAGTCTTAACTGTACTTAATGACCCAGCCCTCTGTGGTTAAGCATTCCACAGATTCCCTCTCCTCAGAAGAAATTTCTCCATCTATGCCTTAAATGTGCAACTCTGAGATTATACCCTCTGGTATTAGACTCTCCCACAATGGGAAACCATCTTTCTGTGCCTACTGTGTCAAGTCCTCTAAGATTCTTGTTTGTTAATAAGGTTGCCATTAAATTCTTTTATACTCCAATGAGTACAGGCCCAATGTCTCATAAGACAGTCCCTTCATAGTTGATATCAGCCTAGTGTAGTATCTAAACTGCCACCAATACCTCTATCTTTCCTTCATATAAGGGACACAAACTGTTCACATTAATCCAGCATAGTCAACAACTGCCTTCCTTAGTTTTAGCAAAACTTCCCCACTTTTATATTCTACTCCTTTTGAAGTAAAGGCCAACATTCAATTACCCTGAATTTGGATGCTTTCTGTGATCCATGCATGAGGACCTCCAAATCTCTCTCTTCAATAGTGAACTGCAGAAAGCTCATTAAATAATTTTCACTCCCCTAACCACCTTGCATAATCTGCCATTTTTCCACATTATATTCCATCTGTCAAGTTTTTGTTCACTTGCTTAACCTAGTCTAAATCCCTTTGCAGACTACCATCCTTTTTGCCTTCCCATCTATTTTTGTTTCATCGACAAGCATGGCTGTAGTCCATCTGCTTATGGTCATTAATATATATTGTCAATAATTGCAGCCCCAGCATTGATCTCTGTGGCTCTCCACCGGTTACATGTTGCTTTCCTGAAAATGTCTCCCTCCTCCCCTAACTGTCTTCTATTAGTGCGCCAATAATATGCTACCTCCAACACCATGGGCTTTCATTAGCCTAATGTGTAGTACCTTATCAAATGCCTTCTGAAAATCCAAACACATCCATTGCTTCCCTTTTAAGTTGCCTGCTTATATCTCCTCAAAGAATCAAGCACATTTTTTTAAGCAAGATTTCCATTTCACAAATCCATGCTTCGTCCTATTATGCGTTTCTAAATGCTCTGCAATTTCATCTTTTATAATAGACATTTTCCCAAAGCAGTTGTTAAGTTAACAGACCCATCGTTGTCTTTTTTTTTTGTTTGTCTCCTTCCCTTTTAACTTGATAATTTTCCAATCCTCTGGGACTTTTCCATTAGCTAAAGATTCTTGGAAGATTACTACCATGGAGGGCATAAACTGGTTTCTTTTTCTTTCACTCTGTTTGACGGCCAGCAGGTTTTTTGAGTTTTTTTTTTAAAAGAGTCCTGACTTGGTCATTCAGTATGTACTTGACTGTTTACAGTTTATAAGAATTAAAATCGACAGGTATTCTCTAGTTAAACACAAGGAATTAGTAGAAAGTCTTGTTGCTGTTGGAATGTACTTAGTCATTCTCAGAGAAATAGGGCTCAGAACTTGGAAGGAATATTGTGGGGCAAGAGGACCATACTAGTGCAGTTAGTATTAATCTCTGCAAGTTTAAATCCAATGCTGACAGAAGCAAAGAGCTGGGTCACTCTAGCTTGGTCACTAGCAGTTCAAAGAAATCAGGTAAGATTTCTAGAACAAAGTTGGTTGTCATAGAGATGGACAGCATAGAAACAGACCCTTCAGTCCAACCCATCCATGCCAACCAGATATCCCAACCCAATCTAGTCCCACCTGCCAGCACCCAGCCCATATCCCTCCAAACCCTTCCTATTCATATATCCATCCAAATGCCTCTTAAATGTTGCAATTGTACCAGCCTCCACCACTTCCTCCTGGCAACTCATTCCACACACGTACCACCCTCTGTGTGAAAAGGTTGTCCTGTAGGTCTCATTTATATCTTCCCCCCCTCAGCCTAAACCTATGCCCTCTAGTTCTGAACTCCCTGACCCCCAGGGAAAAGACTTTGCCTATTTACCCTATCCATGCCCCTCATAATTTTGTAAACCTTTTTAAGGTCACCCCTCAGCCTCCAATGCTCCAGGGAAAATAGCCCCAGCCTGTTCAGCCTCTCCCTATAGCTCAAATCCTTCAACCCTGGCAATATCCTTGTAAGTCTTTTCTGAATCCTTTCAAGTTTCAAAACATCTTTCTGATAGGAAGGAGACCAGAATTGCACACGATATTCCAACAATGTCCTGTACAGCCTCAACTTGACCCCCCAACTCCTGTACTTAATACTCTGACCAATAAAGGAAAGCATACCAAACGCTGCCTTCACTATCCTATCTTCCTGCAGCTCCACTTTCAAGGAGCTATGAACCTGCACTCCAAGGTCTCTTTGTTCAGCAACACTCCCTAGGACCTTACCTTTAAGTGTATAAGTCCTGCTAAGATTTACTTTCCCAAAATGCAGCACCTCTCATTTATCTGAATTAAACTCCATCTGCCATTTCTTGGCCCATCTGGTCCAGATCCTGTTGTAATCTGAGGTAACCCTCTTTGCTGTCCACTACAATTCCAATTTTGGTGTCATTAGCAAACTTACTAACTGTACCTCTTATGCTCGCGTCCAAATAATTTATGTAAATGACAAAAAGTAGAGGACCCAGCACCGAATCCTTGTGGCACTCCACTGGTTACAGGCCTCTAGTCTGAAAAACAACTCTCCACCACCATCCTCTGTCTTCTACCTTTGAGCCAGTTCTGTATCCAAATGGCTAGTTCTCTCTGTACTCCATGAGATCTAACCTTGCTAATCAGTCTCCCATGTGGAACTTTGTTGAAACCTTTCTCTGTGGTTTGGTCATTGTAGACATAGTGGGTACTTTTTTTATTTCCCTGCTATGAACAACTGAATGATCCATCCTCTACCTTGATGAGGCAGAAGTAATTCACACCTTCAGGGATGCTATTTTATCTTTGGGTTCTCTATGGACTTTCCATCTTGCTGGATAGTATGTGGCTTTACAGATGCAATTGAGTTTTGGACATCTTAAAAGTTTTGCCATTTTTTTTCCTAGTTCATTTTAAAATGTCTAATGTATGAAGCCAGTTAATATTTGATATAGCACATCGCCATGACATCTGTTACCAATTCAAGATGTGACTTCAGCTGTCTCCACCTTAATGTTTGGAATTATTTTCCAAACCCTTGCTGCCTCTTTTTCTCCTTCAAAATGCACCTTTTTAAACCTGTCTTTGGCCGGGTTTTCAGTTAATATCTCCTCTTAACATTTCCTATATCTTGGTGTCAGATTTTAGCTGATTATGCTGTTGTAAAGTTTCTTGATGTTTTACTGTGCTGAAAAGTATATTAAGAGGAAAACTGGATTGGAGAGATATGAAGGTGCAAATCTTTGCCGATAGCGAGAGAAATTGAGCATTAAAACATTGATTGCAATCAATGAATTTAAAATTGCATAGAATACAGAAAGAAGGAAGTTATTCTAAACATTTGTGAAACATTGATTTGGACCCAGCTGGAGTATTTTTTGTCAGGGAGCCATATATTAGGAATAATGCCAAAAATTCCAAGATGGTGACTGAGTAGCAGCATTCAGGCATCTGCTTGGCTGCTGCTTTCTTCTGTCAGTTTCTCTTTTTTTTTCTCCCCCTCTTTTTTTTATATATTTCTACCTTTTCTTTTTGTCTGCAGTTCTTTCTTTTTGACCTTGAGGAGCTTGACTGTGGCAGTACTGGCAGCATCAGTGATGGCAGTGAATGTGGGCCCTGCAGCAAGGGATGACACCGGACTTCGACTTTGGGTTTGGAACAGGACTTGAGGCAGCGAGCGGGAGATGGATATTTTGTTTTACCTTTGTTTCTGTTTCTTTAATTTTGGCTTTGGTTTTTAATCCTAACTGTTGTATTCTAGGATGGGTCTGGAGTGTAGTGACTCTTAACACTTTTCACTGTACTCTTGTACTCGGGTACATGTAACAATAAAATCAAATCTAATCTAATCTAATCAGAAGAGTTAGCAGAACTACACCAGGGCTGAGTTTCTCCAGTTGTCCAGAGAAACTACATAAACTGGGACTGTATCCTTTCTGCAAAGAATTTTAAGTGTAGATTTAGTGGAAATGTTCGGCATCAAAACCCGTGACAGGAGAATAGATAGGGAGAAATTGTTTCCAATGCCATGACCACTTGAATTTAGATGATACAGATATAAAATAATTGTCAATAAATCCATGGAGGAATTGAGATTGTTTTCTGTGAATAAGGTAGCTCATAGAGATGCGCAACACCGAAACAGACATTTTGGTCCAACTCGTCCATGCTTACCAGATATCCTAAATTCATCTAGTCCCATTGGCAAGCAGTTGGCCCGTATCCCTTGAAACCCTTCCTATTCATATACCCATCTGGATACCTTTTACATGTTGTTGTAATTGTACCAGCTTCCTCCACTTCCTCTAGGTTAGAGATTTTAAAAAACTGCAGATGCCTCCCCCACCCCCACCCTACCCACCGTCCTGAAGAAGGGTTACGCCCAAAATGTTGATTTCTCCACCTCCTGATGTTGCCTAGCTTGCTGTGTTCTTCCAGTTTCCTGCTTGTCCACAACTTCCTCTGGCAACTTATTCCATACATGCACCACTCTGCATGAAAAAACTGCCCTTAAGTCCCTTTTAAATCTTTCCCCTCACTCTAAACCTCACTTTAGATCTGGATGACTCCACCATAGGAAAAAGACCTTGTATATTTACCCTATCCATGCCCCTCATGATTTTATAAACCTCTATAATGGCACCCCTCAGCCTCTGACAGGTCCATGGAAAACAGCCCCAATCTATTCAGCCTCTCCCTATAGCTCAAACCCTCCAACCCACTTTCTCAAAGTTCATTCAACATGTAAACCATCCTCTGTATACAATGTGTTGTGTCTTTTTTAAGTCTCTTTCTTCTCGCCTTAAAAAGTGCTGCTACTGTTGAAGTCCTCCATCCTAGAGAAACGTTAACCCTATCTATGCCCCTCTTTGAGGTCGCCTCTCAACCTTCGACATTTCAGTGAAAGGATTCCAGCCTATCCAGCCTTTCTTTATAATTCACCTCCATACGTGGCAATATCCTGGTAAATCTCAACTGAACCATTTTCTAGCTTAACGTCCTTCCTATAACAAGGCAACCAGAACTGGACAATTACTGCAGAAGAGGCATCACCAACATCCTCTACTCAAAGGGCTGAGCAATGAAGGCAAGTGTGCTAATGCCTTTTAAACCACCCTATATATGTGATGCAACCTTCAAAGAATTCTGCTCCTGAACTCCCAGGTTCCTCTGTTCTACACTACTACCCAACACCCTACCAATAATTCTATAAGTCTTGCTATTGTTTGTATTACCAAATGTAATACCTAGCATTTATCCAAATTGAACTCCATCTGCCATTTTACAGCCCATTGACCCATTTGATAAAGATCCCTTTGTAAATCTTTATCTTGAAGGTTCATGTAATTTCCCTCAGACCAATTTACATTTATACTACAGCCCTCTGAGATTAACATGCGTTCCTCTTCAGTGTACCAGGTAATCTATCCAATAGCTTCTAGTTAAGTGATTCTCTAATATTTCACAACTGTGAGTCAAGATTAGAGTGGTGCTGGAAAAGCACAGCAGGTTAGGCAGCATCTGAGGAGCAGAAAATCGATGTTTCAAGCAGGAGCCTTTCATCAGGATTCCATAAAACGTCGATTTTCCTGCTCTTCGGATGCTGCCTGACCTGCTGTGCTTTTCCAGCACCACTCTAAACTTGACTCTAATCTCTAACATCTGCAGTCCTCACTTTTGCCGAGTTGATTTCACAATTGTGGACTACTCAGTTCAGATTTAACCTTCACTGAATTGTCCAAACTAACTGCTTTTACTGTGTGGGCCACAGTAGATTTCTTCCTGTCATTTCAAGCTAGGCAAATCTTCCAGTTTCTTTTTCCTCACAAATTGTTAAGTGAATTGCATCCTACATAAGACCAAACTTTGTCTTTTGTGAGGAAAGTTCCAGATAAATTAAACAAAAAGTCTTCTAACTCCTACAGCCCATCTCCATTACAATGTGGTATACTTGGGATGTACCAATCGGAAATGTAAGTTAACTATCTTTTACCTTCAGAGTAAAACCTTTTGGTTCTGTGATCCATATGTGTAAGTTATGCCTGTATTGGAAGCTTTACAACTCAAATCAGAATTGCTAACTTTTAGTTTAGTTGTCTTGGAACAATGTAAATTACTTTTTTTTCTTTAAGACAAGGATTCTGACTCCATTACAAGCCTAAAGATGTTGTTCATTAGTTCTTTAAATTTGGCACTTCTGTCTGACCTACTAAGATAAACATGAGGTGCCTTTTAAAAATAATTAACTCAAACATGTTTAAGTTGCATTTGGGGTTACTTATTAGGCTCTTACGGAGGTTTTCTGTTTATCTTATATATGACACGTTAATTTCCACTCTAAAATATATTCCTAAAACTAAAGTTTATACAACCAAAATGTGTGAATTATGGAATCAGACATGTGTAATATTTCAAAATACTACACTGAAATGATTAGGAATATGCATTAATTGTGTGAACTTTTAGAATAAATGAGCAAGTTGATTGTGAGCTAGTGTTTTATATTTTATAATTACTGAAATGAAACTACATTCTGGAAAGACGTATAATGGACAGTCTAATATTGTTTTATTTACAACAAGAGTTAAAATTATCTCCACACTTCTATTGGAGTGGAAAATGTTTTACATGGGTGGGAAGCATACTAGGTTAGTGCATATTAAAAGGCTGCAATCAAATAACGACTGAACAAGAATGTTAAAGCACATGGAGGGATATCGGGAAAATGTGTTTTCAATATGGGTGCTCAGAGGAGGCTTAAATTGACCACAGACAGTACTGAGCTAAAATCTATGTGCTTCTGTACTGTGAGTTACTGCACTTTTATAATTACATCACACATTTCACATACAATAGATTATTTTGAAATTTTGTATATTTTATATCAGCAAATATGACAACTATTTCCAAGCAATAAAGAGGCAAAAGAACATATTTTGTCATTAGTGATATTGGTTCTGAGAATGTTAGCCAGAACATCTTGTACTTCCTGTAACTGCCATGATATTCTATCTTCAATTGCCACTGAATAGGCAGACAAGACCTTAATTTAAATTTATCTAAAGGATAGGATGTCTCTAGGGACAAAAACATTGCTTAATCATTGCACAGCTCTGTAAGGATAGACCAAAAGAAATGCCTTAGTAGACATTGAATCCAGCAACAATTAAAAACTTTCCGTCTTATTTAAAAACTAATTTTGATTTCTAAGTTCACTATCTGTGTTGAGACCATGATAAATATGCATTCTGTTTGAGTCAACCTAAAGATCTTTGTCCAACTAGTTTCACAAAATAAATTATTTGATTTTTCTGGTACATCCCATGAATATTATCTGATTGTACATATTTTTCAAACTTTTTTTTTCTTTGACATAAGCTGAGTTCAAATATCATTAATATCAGGTTGGCATAATAATCAAACTTTCACCACTTAAGTTAGACACTTAATAGGCTTAAACAAATTAATTGGCTGCGCTCTGTGGCATCTTGAGATGATGAAAATAGCTAGAAAAGTGCAAATTTATTTTTTCATCAGAATCAATTCGGAAACATGTTTGCTGTTATTTAATTAATATTTGATATTGTGTCAATTTGATTCTCTTATTTAAAATGGCTATTGTGCAAAACAGGAAGTAGAGACAGTGAATTTCTAGTGCACACATCAGCTAGGAAACACAGGAAATGTGGTCAACCCTTCAACTGACATTTTTAAAAAATGCTGTCATTTCCTTGCACAGTGTGCAGCAAACATGTAAACCTTATGTCGGAGCAAATTACTGCAGGTGCTGGAATCTGAAGTGAAAACAAAAAAAACTGGAGGTCACAGCAGGTCAGACAGCACGCAGGGAGAGAAAGAGCAAGGTAATGTTTTTAGACTAGATGACTCTTCTTTAGTGCTGAAGTGTGGAGGGGGCAGTATTTATGCAATAGTTATTGTGGGGGGGGGGGGTTAGAGTGCTGGAGGAGAAAGGATGTTGATAGTTCAGATTAAGTGATCGGAATGTGAGAATGGAAGAACAATGTTGTGTCTAACTGACAAACTGGAAAGAACAGACAGTCCCACTGGGGTGCAGGGAGGACAGAGAGAACATGGTGACAGAGAATGTAGCAAGCAAACCTAAAAGAAAGGGAAGGAATGGGTTCACAATTGAAGCTGATGAACTCTATACTGAACTCAGATGGTTGTAAAGTACCTGGTTTGAAGATGAGATATTGGTCTTCCAGTTTTCCTTACTCCACTCAGGGGGAAGAGTGGGCTGGTTCACACTATCAATTTTTCCACAATGGTTGCTGTAAGTCCAATTTGTAGTTCGCTACACCTCATCCATTCAATCCCTCAGCATTGAAATAATTCCTACAATGACAGTTATGTGATGGGGTTTAGGAAATGCGGGATGCTGAGTTGGGGATGAGAGGAGTTCTTGGTGTTGATAATTGGGATGTTTGGATACATTGGCTGAAAACTGAGTCATGGAATCTCACTTTTTGGCTATAGACCAGCCGTTGCTTCTAAAAGTAATTTATTGTACCTAAGTTTTACTGTCAGTATTTATCACTTGTCTCAATTCTTTCTACTGCTTTTCACCTCCCAGTCATTACTCTGCGTTGGCCTGTGATTCCACCTGAGAATGTTGATGGTGATAGTAAGTGAGTTTCAACGAAAGGGAGGATCAGAGCCAAACTCCACTCTGTCCTTGACATCCTAAGTGTACTATTAATGTTACCTTTTACATACCAGAATGGAATATGACTGACTTTCCTGTACCTGACTCACAGCCATGCTGGGAGTAATTGAAGGAACGGCCTTCGCTGTTACAAAGTGACACTGCACAAGTTGGAGATCAAGGCAGCAAAATTTACTGAAATCCACAGATGGTTGCTCAGATCACAACGAAAAATTAAACAATGCCTGCCCCTTCTGATTGCAGACAGCAATCTAACTTTGTGCTTTCTACTCATTACAGTGATTGTAGTAGCTGCATGTTGGATGCAGTGCAAGTTCTTGAGCAGCTAGCACCTCGTCAAAGCCAACCAGCACTTCTGAAATAGGAAATGCATTTTGACTAGATCATGGGCTGAAGTTGGTTGGAGAAAAGCCACCAACCAGGAAGACTACTGAAAGAAGGTTCTGCAGGGAATGATAGATTATCCAAAGTTCTCTGGCGCAGTCTTGGTGAACAGGATGATCGATCTGACGAGTATCAGGATGCCCTGCAGGCACACACTGCAAAGGCAGTGGAACAAGATAACTTTGAGGTCAATGCACCTGTCCATAACTTATAGAAGCAGAATTAGGCCATTTGGTCTGTCAAGTCTGTTCCGCTATTCAATCATGGCTGATATGCTCCTCATCCACAATTTCCTGCATTCTCCCCATAACCCTTCAACCCATTACCAATTAAAAATCTGCCTAACGCCAGTTAAATTTACTCACTGTCCCAGCATCCTCTGCACCTTGGGCTAGCGAATTCCACAGATTCACAACCCTTTGGGAGAAATAGTTACTCCTCAACTCAGTTTTAAATTTGCTATGGCTTATCATAAAACTATGACCTCTTGTCCTAGAATGCTGCACAAGAGGACGCATCCACTCCAAATCAATTTTATCCATACCTTTTATCATCTTGAATACCTCAATTTGATCTCCACTCATTCTTCTGAATTCCAGAGAATATAGGCCTAAACTGTATCAGCCTAAAATGCAATACAGCTCTGAGAACCAGGATGCAGTGCAAGACATTCATTAAGCCCACACAAGTGGTCAAAGCAAATGAACACATTTTGAGATATCATTTCCTTACAACTGAACCACTAGCCTCGTAATTCTCAATTTCCCCATGAACTTCTCTCACCAAGCAACAACTGCTATCAACCACAACTCATATCTCATGAATCTCCTAGCTTCAGCTTACTCACACATTTAGCACTGTTGTAAACCTCATGGGCAAATTTGTCAGCTTGCACAAGTTGCCAACTATTTGACCATGACAGCCATATAATTTGGCATATTGCACCACACTCACTGACATGATTCTCTCTCTCTCTCTCTCTCTCTCTCTCTCTCTCTCTCTCTCTCTCTCTCTCTCTCTCTCTCTCTGTGTTTCTCACAGGATTGGAGTTGGAAAGTCTTGTTGCAGCTGTACAAGACATTGGTTAGGCCACTTTTGGAATACTGCGTGCAATTCTGGTCTCCCAACTATGGGAGGATGTTGTGAAATTTGAAAGGGTTCAGAAAAGATTTACAAGATGTTGCCAGGGTTGGAGGGCTTTAGCTATACGAAGAGGCTGAATGGACTGGGGCTGTTTTCCCTGGTGCGTCGGAGGCTGAGGGGTGACCTTATAAAGATTTCTAAAATTATGAGGAGCATGGATAGGGTAAATAGACAAGTCTTTTCCCCTGGATGGGGGAGTCTAAAATTGGAAGGTGTGTTTTTGGTGCGAGGAGAAAAATTTAAAAGAGACCTAAGGGGCAACCTTTTCATGTAGACAGTGGTGTGTGTGTGGAATTAGCTGCCAGAGGAAGTGGAGGAGGCTAGTACATTTACAACATTTAAAAGGCATTTAGATGTGTGTATGAATTGGAAGGGTTTAGAGGGATATGGGCCAAATGCTGGCAAATGGGATTTATTTTGGATATCTGGTCAGCATGGATGAGTTGGACTGAAGGGTCTGTTTCCATGCTGTACATCGCTATGATTCTATGATCAGGTAATACAAAATCCCAGGCAGCAGAGTCTAACTGGAGGAGACAGGCACCTGCAGCATGTTACGCTGCTGGAAAGAAGTGTTCATCATCACTGAAACAGCCATGACCAAGTCTATAGACAGTTGTTGAACTGAAAGGATCAAAGATGACGGTACATTCATAACTAATCCACATAAAGCTAGACTGCCTAACTCTCTTGAATAATGAAATTAATATAGAAGATAAATAGCAACATTGATTACAATATAAATATTTTGGAAAATGTTTGACTTTTGATGCGGTATTAGGCATGATATTTATACATTTGAATTTTCTCTCTTTGCACTAAGTGTATACTGAAGCTGTGTAAGTTAGTGAAGCTGTGAATATGATCGTTGCTATAGAGTGTAGAACATAAACTGAAATACGCAAACAAGCAAGTGATTGTAATCTGCACCATGAAAACCAATAAATTCATGCCAGTCATGGAACCTAACAACGATTAAAAAGAACTCAGAAATCTGTTATTAATGTAAAACAAAAGATATGAAATTTGAACAGTGGCTGTTGCAAACAGTCATCAAACAAGTTTATTTGCCACTTCATGCTTTTAGTAAACTATTGTAGAATGGTTTAGATTTCATTATGTTTTAGAACTCATTTAATTACTGACAACAATCAATTAAAGAAAGTAGTTCAAAACGTGATCTTAAAATGTTCCACTGTTTAATGACATAAGCCTACAATGCACTACTCATTGCATTTGCCATGCAAACAATATGGCATTTCTGTTTAACTCAGCAGATTATTAGGCAAAAATGCATTGCTTTCACAACTCCCACAATTTCTAGAAGCATCTTGGCTCAGCCGTGATAGCTGTGCAGCAATCCTAGGAGCTTACAAAAAACATGTTTGTGTGAAATCTGGAGAACCTTTTTGTTCATTCATTAACCCAAAAGGATCTCCAATGTTTTATTTTGTTAATGCAGAATCTGTTCAATTGAATTGATGACTTTAAACAAATTACTTGAAAGAATTACAAATTTAATGAGTTGTGGTTCTAGCTCCACTAACTTTCTAATAACATTTCGAGAAGGCATCTCTCATACGAAATGCGTAAAAGAATGCTGGAGGTTTACTCAACTACTAGTCAGATTGAAGTCAGTGGAAATTAAATATTCAACTGACTACTGGTGAATTTGCTCCACGCATGGTTTATTACTGCACCGTGCTGTGGTTATTATGACAATACCTGTAAATGAGGTTACTTCTGTGCGCTAAACACTATCAGTTCATATTAACACAATATAATGGTGGTAGCAGGATGTGGTGGACAACTACACAGATCACAGAGTACTTTTCTGATCATCCCACTATTACATTCTTAAATAACTTTGTGCTTTCAAATGAACATTTAGGCAGTTCTTATTTTATCAGAGAGCTTACGGAATGCATTACCTGCCTCTGCAGTTTGAATGCATTACCTGCAGATTCTGCATTAACAAAATAAAACATTGGAGATCCTTTTGGGTTAATGAATGAACAAAAAGGTTCTCCAGATTTCACACAAACATGTTTTTTGTAAGCTCCTAGGATTGCTGCACAGCTATCACGGCTGAGCCAAGATGCTTCTAGAAATTGTGGGAGTTGTGAAAGCAATGCATTTTTGCCTAAGAATAAAATAATCTGCTGAGTTAAACAGAAATGCCATATTGTTTGCATGGCAAATGCAATGAGTAGTGCATTGTAGGCTTATGTCATTAAACAGTGGAACATTTTAAGATCACGTTTTGAACAGAAGTGGATCTTGTTATGCCTTCAAAAAGGTATCAGATAGTTCCTAACTGAGACAGAAATCATAAAAAGCTAAGTAGTTTATCAACTAGCATACAATTAAGGCTGGATATCAACATGGTGGCTGGGCCTATTTAATCACGGGAGATGCTCCATAACAATCTTCCAATGCTAGCAAATCCTCCTCTAATTACAGAAGGTTCCTAGCTGCTGGGTGTTGCATAAAATATTAAGCTCTGACACTTCCCAATGATGATGTCTTTGAGACTTGGGTGGGTCTGGATCTCAAAGAAGACAGACCTTATCCATTTTTCTCTCATAGTCTTAGTAATAATGTCTAACATATTAATATAACTTATATCCCCATGCAATAAACTACATGTTGTTTAGGGAAATACCATCTTCTTGTTATACTACCAAGCATTTTCCCTTGACCACATTAGACCTGTCAGGCCCTTTAGATCCCGATCTAAAAGGAGGTTGGTGGCAGCAGTGAATCTACCCCTGTTACAGCTTTCACCAAGGGTGACAGTGGTGAAGATCCATGATACAACACGCGGAGCAGAAGTTCAGATGCCAGTGAGTTTTGAAGGAACTTTCAGATAGAGTTTTACTTGTGTAGTCTGTAAACATTTGGGAAGGTTGACCATTTAAAAAACCTGTAGAAGAGCAATTCATGGCAAGATTCAATGAGGCAGAATCTGCAACTGATGGTAAAAACATTTCAGATTTGAGACACGCAGAAGTAAGTGTAAGCTCAAGGCTATGTGGAACTGAAACACTGGTTGCACTTGCCACTGATAGATTGCATTAAATGCCGATAATCTTAAGGAATGATCCCAAGTTGAGGTTTAGTTGATGAGTGAATGGACGTCGGAGGCTCCATGGGGAAATGTTGTACTTCCTATTAGGCAAGGGGAGTGTTTTTCACAATGGCATAATTACATGCTGAGTACCGTGAAGCGTGGTTATTATGAGGTAAATCAAGATCCACAGAAGCAAATGAAACTGATGTTGCAGACCCAAGAATAACACAAGGCCAAAATTAAAATGACAAAAGGCGTGAATTTGAAGCCTAAGTGAATGGATTCTAAGGGTAAGAAGAAATTTGGTAGACTGTTAAGGCTCTGAGAAACACAGGACAGCTAACATTTAAACCATGGTAAAAACAGGATGCATTTACTCAAATATCAGACAGCAGGATTCATTTCGACAATGGTGATTATTTGTAGCACTGTAGACAGCAGGAATTGTCCAAGGAAATCCATTAAAGAGAACAGGATTCACCTTACAGAACTGCGAAGAACAGCATTCATTCAGTAAAGCTATTAAAGAGAGTGGAAATTATTTATTAGGCCATGAAAAGGCAGAGTTATTCGTTGTGCCCATAAATGAGCAGAAGTCATTAACTTTATTCGCAGAAGGCAGAACTTAATGTTTTGACTGCATGTATCTGGTTAGCACAGTGGCTCAGCGGTTAGCACTGCTGCCTCATACTGCCAGGGACCTGGGTTCAATTCCCACCTTGTGAAGTTTGGATATTCTCCCTCTGTCTGTGTGGGTTTCCTTGCACAATCCAAAGATAGGCAGGTCGGGTGAATTGGTCCATGTTAAATTGCCCATAGTGTTAGTTGGGGTAAATACAGGGTAGGGGAACGTGTCTGGATGGGTTACTCTTTGGAGGGTTGGTGTGGACTTGTTTGGGTAAAGGACCTGTTTCCAAACTGTAGGGAATCTAATCTAAATGAAAGAAAATACTCCAAGATCTTTTTGAAATATGAGAATAAAGCAGTATTGTTATAATGCAGGACTGAAATCCTTTAAAGCAAAGAGAATATATAGTCACATTAAAAAGACATGAAAGCAGAAGCAGTATTGCCAGGAAGATTTAATTTCAAAGATGGACAAAATAGAATACATAGTCAGATATCTTGAAATGAACAGCTCTTAAAATACAGAGCTCCTTCCAAATTAAATACTAAATCAAGAGCTGAACAAGTAAGTACATGTTTGCATTCATTCAGACTGTTATAGTTGACCAAGAATTTAGCCAAATTGTCTACAAGTAGAATTTTCACTGAACTCAATGCTAACAACGGGTTCTGGCAGATGCATTAGGCCAACAACCAAGACTGCTTACCATGTTTCTGCCTGCATTCCATTGAAGCTTTAGATTACATTAAGCAATGTCCAATGTGATGATGTAATAGAGATTTGGAAGGTAGAACAGCGCTGGATCTCAGAGGAGGTAGCCCTCCCATCAAGGTCTTCTTCACACTGTCTGTCATACCAAGTAACTTGCAACTAATTGCGACCATGCAATAAACTACATCCTATTTAAGACAAGAGCCTCTTCTTGTTAGACCAGCAAGTGGTATTGCTCAACATCTTGTACCACAGTGGTAATGTACCTACCTCTGGACTAAGAGGCCAGGATCCAAGTCCCATTTGCTCCAGAGGTTTGTAATAATACCTCTGAACAAATTGATTTAAAATTATCTGCAAGACCAGTCAGACCATTTAGATCCCAACCAAAGAAGAATGAAAGCAACAAAGCTACTTGATGTATTTTTCAGCAAGGTGAAAGTGGTGAGGATCTATCATACAATCCTGGAGGTGGATGTTATTCCGGCTCATTAATGAGTGAATGAGACCCATTGTCCATGAGTCCACCACATTTTAATTTGATTTTTAATGCTCCGCCTTGCTCCCACTGTTATCTCTCTGTCTATGACCTGCTATAGTGTTCCACTGAATCTCAACACACATTCAAGGAACAGCCTATTAGCTTCTGATAAGGTACTCAACTTTTGGTTTCAACATTGAGTTCAACAACTTTAGAAAGCTGTCAAAAAGTGTGATGCTGGAAAAGCACAGCCAGTCAGGCGGCATCCGAGGAGCAGCAGGGTCGACATTTCAAACTTCAGTTATAACTTTGACTGAAGTTGAGGGAGAAATCTCAAAGTAATCACACAACTCTGGTTATTATTTTCAAATTGACCAGCTCAGAAATGTTATTTCAGGTGGAACCTGATCCTGGATCACCTGCCTCAGAGGAAGGGACATTATGCCTGCACCACAAAAGCCCTGGACAATTCTGATGAGTTCCTCACAGGAATATTTCTTGATATCTCTGATGGATGGGGCATATGTTGTAACCTCAGTTAACCTTTCAAATACTAATTGCTTTATCCAACTGTTCTGCAATAGGCCTGTGGTATTTATCTATTAGGATGCAACACGGTTTATCCTTTTTCTCTTTTTCTTCTTCCCAGTGGTTTTTCTTTTTTCTCTTTTTGCCTCCCAGCCTCTGGCGACGATTCCTGGCCTCTGGAATTTCTCCCTGCCTAATAGCTCTGAGAAGCAAGGAATTTCAAGGAGTAACTGAATAAATTGATCTATTTTAATTCAACTGACACCTTATATATTTTCTTACAAGAAAAAGATCATAAAGCAATGAAAACAACATACATTTCTTTCAATAAACAATTGAGTGTTGTAATTGAATCACTTTGTTGTAAATTTCAAATAATCGCCAGTGATTTTTATTTTATTTCTAATGTTTTGACTTGTTCTTGATTCAGAAGAACAGAATACATTGCCCATGTGTGAAGATTCAGAGTAATATTTCCCCAAATTAAAGTGTTACACAACATGGTATGTAAAGGGTTATTGGCGATGCTTATATCTCCAGCGTCTGCGGTTCTTTACTTCATTGACAAGGTTTAGGATTTGTTTTAAAGAAGGGCGCGATTGTTGCAGTCTTGAGTTTATAGGGAAGGTGTGTGTGTGTGTGTGAGAGAGAGAGTGCTGCTTGTTTATACTGAATGCCTCCTGCTCCTGCAGTGGGAGGCCGCCTGTGTTGTGTTCCGGTGCTGATCCCCTTCTCCCTTTCCACAGTAAGGGAGCGGCGGTAAAAGCAGCTTTCATATGCTTGGTTACCATGGGCAATGGGCCTTTGCAGATTACCAGTCCAGCCGCCAACATCACTGGAGTGCTGAATTCCCGCTGCACTCTGTTCAGTTCCGATTCGGAGGATTATAAATGTGTGAGTACAGTAACGCTGATCAGACACAAACACCAGAGTCTGCAAGCGAGGCCTGCATGGTCAGCCACCCTCAACATTAAAATGGATTGAATAAATGCATACGTCGCTTTAGATATTGCTTTACTGTGTTTTATTTTGTTTAAGTTTCATTTTGGCCCTCGTGCAAATATTACTTAATTGTATAATGTTAAGTAATGGTTTACTTTCCGTAATACGTCTACATCAAACAAAACACCACGAGCTTTATGCCTGGGTTAAAATGTTAATGTTGGTACCCCACATGTAGAATTGTGGCCTTGAAGATTGTTTCTTCGTTGGCAAAATGCATAATTCAGCATTAACAAGGCCGGGAAAGGTACACTGTACCATTTTGTTAGTGATTCGGTGTATTTTTTTTATGTCCTAAAGGTTCAAATTATGCCCCTTTTTGTCACATGATTTATTAGAAGAATAATCTAATCCCAGATGTAGTGATATTTTTGTGAGGAGGAGCCTGATTTAGAATAATTGAGAAGTGCCTGTACTTCCTGTTGCAGTTTTGATATCTTGGTTCAATCAAGATTTGGACATGGCAGTGTTGACTGAGATGTACAAAGTTAAAAATCACACAACACCAGGTTATGGTCCAACAGGTTTATTTGGAAGCACTAGCTTTTGGAGCGGTGCTCCTTCCATCAGGTGGGGGTTATGGAGTGCACAATTGTAAGACACTTGGTGTTGTGTGATATTTAACTTGGTTCAATCAAAATCTCAAAACGGTGTTAGCTGATATCACAGTCCACCTTCAAGAAAGGAAACTTAATGACAGTAACACCACATCTTAAAGTGATATTATTGTCAATTAATTGAAGATCCTTTTACTGAAACAAACAAGTCAGAATTATGTGGCAGGCTGATGGAATAATGCAGACATTTAATGTTTTGCATTGGAATTCAGATTCCCAACAAGGTAATTTAAAATGTGTTTCCAGCATCTGCAGTCATTGTTTTTACCCAATTTAAAATGTGTGTTTATACACTGCCATAAATGATCACTTGTAACTGGTGGAGAAAGGCAATGGTTAATTCATGCAATATAAAGAAACATACACTTTCAAAACTATAAGTAAAACATTGGAAAAGTTAAATAACTATACAAATAAATGAACTACCCAGTATAATTTCAAATTGCTCAATTTATAAGCCCTCTTGTAAGCTCTATTTTTTTCCCTGTAAACTCACCTTGCTTGAGGGACTTTGTTGCACCTTGACACAATCCTGACCAAACAGTGCAGATTCTGGTTCCTGTGCTAGTGAACACTGTAAATGGATTCTTTGCCTCAAGTACGGTCAGCCTCCCTTTCAAAACCACCGTTGTTACTCACTGCTCAAGTCCAACATGCAACTTCTCCAACAGCTTTCCTGCCAATCTCTGAAAGTGTTGGGAAGTTTTACTGACCAGTATGCTGGAAAAATTGAGGACAGGTGTTTTTGGGGGTTGTACTAGGAAATTCCAGAATTTAAATAAATTTATATGCTGTTTAGTTTTTAACTTGACAATGTATAACTTTTGGTCCTGACAGGTTTTCTGCCTGGAACTCAGCTTGATTATTGGGCTGCACTTCCAGTCATCAGGAGGCACTCTGAAAGCCACATACTGGTCTGATCACTAACCCCATGGAAATGTGGGAATATCCTTCCCAGAAATAGGCTCTGGGTGAGAGGCTGAAATGTGGAGCTAAGGAGGGTTGAGTAGAAGGGGGGTGGGGATGGGGGAGCAAGATTTCATGGTGGAAACGGTGGCTCAGTGTTTAGCATTGCAGACTCACAGCCTCAGGTGATTGTCAGTGTGGAGTTTGCACATTCTGCTCATGTCTGTGTGGGTTTCCTCTGGGTGCTACAGTTTCCTTCCAGAATCCAAAAATGTGCAGATTAGGTGGATTGGCCAAGCTAAATTGTCCCATAGTGACCAGGGATGTGCAGGTTAGGTGTATTTGTCATAGGAAATGCAGAATTACAGAGATAAAGTAGGGGGGTGAGGCTGGGTCAGATGTTGTTTTGAGAGTTGGTGTGGACTTGTTGGGTTGAATGGCCTGTTTCCACACTGGATGGATTCTGATTTTCTGAACTATTTCTACTCTTTCTGGCCCACACTCAAACCATTTGCAATCTCCCTGAGGCTGTGTTCCCCTTCACTGCAGACACTGGATTCCCCAAAGCTTGGGAAACTGGGCCAGCAACTATTAAACCTGCAAAGCAGGTTACATCTGAAGCCTCTAGCTTAATTAACATATTTAAAATGCTATCTGCCTCTCTCCTACCTCCTGTAATGATCTAGAAGTTGGCAGTTTGCAGCTTCCCAATGTGTTCTAAATTTTTGTTTGTTTTGTTAGCTCCTCTCCCATACAATCTGCTCACCGATATTAAATCAATAGCTCTCTGTAACTCTTTATTTGAAGCTCTCCAGTCAGAATTTTAACCCTGAAATAACATTGATCAAAGTCACAAATAATGATTTTGTGACCAACTATCATGTCTCATTTGATCTGATCCTCTGACACAGTTGGTCACACCATTGTTCTTGAATGACTCCTTTCCATTGCCAAGGTAAATGGGATTCTAATCATGGCTGTAGTATTGACCAGCAATGGCTTCTCTTACCTCTGAAATCCCTCCCTTTATGGATCTTTCCTGCCCTTCCACCACCTCCTGTTCTCTCAACCCCCGCCCCAAAATCATAGCATAAATGCTGCCCTTCCACACTTCACTTCAGCTTTGATGAGGAGTCATCTAGACTCGAAACTTGCTCTCTCTCCATGGATGCTGCCTGACCCACTGTGATCTCTCCAGCATTTGTTATTTTCTGTCCATATATACGTACTATTCTGGGGTGACATCATTCAAGTTTTGGGATTAACATGCAGATATGCACTGACAGCACTCCATTCTATCTTGTCACTACCTCCCTTGACCTTTCCACTGCCTTTGTCAGACTGCATGGCTTTCTGCTGCTCTTGCCTTCAGTTAAACACTTGGAAGAGAGTCCTTGGATTTTGCAAATGGTGTTACAGTGTCAGCAGTCACTGTTGATTTTGATTAAATCTTCGCACAAGCCTAATGAAATCCCCATGGTGAGAATTTTATTTGCTTTAAGTGAGGTTACCCTTCGAGAGTTGGCGACAGTACAGCCGAGCAGCACTGCCTGGGACAAATGAAAGTGGCAAGCAGTTCCAGGCATAGCTTTACCATAAAGTATTAAAAGACTCAAGGAAATAAAATGGTGTTGGTTTAGATGTGATTAATTTGCAAAGTTAAAAATGTAACAGTAATAATGGGTGGCACGGTGGCTCAGTGGTTAGCACTGGTGCCTCACAGCGCCAGGGACCCAAGTTCAATTCCCACCTCGGGCATCTGTCTGTGTGGAGTTTGCACATTCTCCCCATGTCTGCGTGGGTTTCCTCCGGGTGCTCCAGTTTCCTCCCACTATCCAAAGTTGTGCAGATCAGGTGAATTGGCCATGCTAAATTGCCTGTAGTGTTAGGTGCATTAGTCAGGGGTAAATGTAGGGGAATGTTCTGGGTGGGTTGCTCTTTGGAGGGTCGGTGTGGACTTGTTTGGCCGAAAGGGCCTGTTTGCACACCGTATGGAATCTAATCTAATCTAATCTAAAAAATTGAGTTGTCAATACTTTTTTAAAGTACCATAATTTTATTCAAATGTCAAATTCTGATTTGTGGGTTGAAGTGTGCATGCAATCCAAAAGTTGTAGGCTTCCTCTTACATTCAATCATGATAAATGCTGAACACATTTTTGTTACCAATGCCACAGTATCCCAGTCCATTGTAATTGGATCTTAGAGTCATAGAGATGTACAGCATGGAAACAGACCCTTCAACCCAACCTGTCCATGCCGACCAGATATCCCAATCCAATCTAGTCCCACCTGCCATATCCCTCCAAACCCTTCCTATTCATATCCCCATCCAAATGCTTTTTAAATGTTGCAATTGTACTAGCCTCCACCACTTCTTCTGGCAGCTCATTCCATACACGTACCACCATCTGCATGAAAAGGTTGCCCCTTAGGTCTTTTTTGTATCTTTCCCCTCTCACCCTAAACCTATGCCCTCTAGTTCTGGACTCCCCGACCCTAAGGAAAAGACTTTGTCTATTTATCCTTTCCATGCCCCTCATAATTTTGCAAACCTCTATAAGGTCACCCCTCAGCCTCCGACGCTCCAGGGAAAACAGCCCCAGCCTGCTCAGCCTCTCCCTATATCGCAAATGCTCCAATCCTGGCAACATCCTTGTATGCTTTCAAGTGTCACAACATCTTTCCGATAGGAAGGAGACCAGAATTGCATGCATTATTCCAACAGTGGCCTAACCAATGTCTTGTACAGCCACAACATGACCTACCAACTCCTGTACTCAATACTCTGACCGATAAAAGAACGCATACCAAACGCCTTCTTCACTATCCTATCTACCTGCGACTCCACTTTCAAGGAGCTAAGAACCTGCACTGCAAGGTCTCTTTGTTAAGCAACACTCCCTAGGACCTTGCCATTAAGTGTATAAGTCCTGCTAAGATTTACTTTCCCAAAATGCAGCACTTTGCATTTATCTGAATTAAACTCCATCTGCCACTTCTCAGCCTATTGGCCCATCTGGTCCAGATCCTGTTGTAATTTCAGGTAACCTTCTTCGCTGTCCACTACATCTCCAATTTTGGTGTCATCTGCAAACTTACTAACTGTACCTCTTATGTTCGCATCCAAATCATTTATGTAAATAACAAAAAGTAGAGAGTCCAGCACCGATCCTTGTGGCACTCCACTGGTCACAGGCCTCCAGTCTGAAAAACAACCCTCCACCACCACCCTCTGTCTTATACCTTTGAGCCAGTTCTGAATCCAAATGGCTAGTTCTCGCTGTATTCCATGAGATGGTGTGGACTTGTTGGGCTGAAGGGCCTGTTTCCACACTGTAAGTAATCTAATCTAATCTAATCTAACCTTGCTAATCAGTCTCCCATGGGGAACCTTGTCGAAATCCTTACTGAAGTCCATATAGATCAAATCTACTGCTCTGCCCTCATCAATCTTCTTTGTTACTTCATCAAAAAACTCAGTCAAGTTTGTGAGACATGATTTCCCACGCACAAAGCCATGTTGACTATCCCGAATCAGTCCTTGCCTTTCCAAATATATGTACATCCTGTCCCTCAGGATTTCCTCCAACAACTTGCCCACCACTAACATCAGGCTCACTGGTCTATAGTTCCCTGGCTTGCCCTTATCACCCTTCTTAAACAGTGGCACCACATAAGCCAACCTTCAGTCTTCCAGCACCTGAGACTATCGATGACACAGATATCTCAGCAAGCGGTCCAGCAATCATTTCTCTAGCTTCCCACAGAGTTCTCGGGTACATCAGGTCCTGGGTATTTATCCACCTTTATGCGTTTCAAGACATCGTTATTGTTATTTCTCTCCCCTTCCTAGTGCTGTCCTTGTATCTTGTTGAACCCCAAGATCGCCTCAGGCGACTGACTGTGTGGAGTTTGCACGTTCTCCCCGTGTCTGCGTGGGTTTCCTCCGGGTGCTCCGGTTTCCTCCCACAGTCCAAAGATGTGCAAGTCAGGTGAATTGGCCATGCTAAATTGCCCGTAGTGTTAGGTAAGGGGTAGATGTAGATGTAGATGTAGGGGTATGGGTGGGTTATGCTTCGGCGGGGCGGTGTGGACTTGTTGGGCCGAAGGGCCTGTTTCCACACTGTAAGTAATCTAATCTAATCTAATCTAATGAACCTCCAGTTCCGTTCACATTTATGATTCACAAATGTCTTTCATTCTATCTACATATGTACATTAAAATATCTTAGACACAAAAGTTTACCTGCCGTGCTTGGTTGTGATGCCTCCTTCATCATTATTAATACACTTTATCTCCTAGACCTTTCTAGTTTCCTGGGAGAGATGCAAAAACCATAAAAGCTGAAGGCAAATTAGAGGGGAAAATTGGAAATCGTTTCCTGAATTCCCTCTATGATCAAAACTATTCCAGGAGATAATATTGATCATTTCATATGAATTAGTACATGCTTCTTGTATGATGCTCTCGATCCTCATTTGTGTGAGGAACTGCCCCGGCTTTCTTTAGGACATACAGGGTGAGTTAACACTCATATTTAACTGACAACTTGTTTCAAATGCATACTATTATTACAGAACCATTACTTAAAAAATGTGCATTGGCAGAAGTAGTTGAAGTATGACCTCAGTGGTTACCACTAAAATGATTTGTCATTATTAACTCAGTCTGGACCATTCACTTTTTTACAGACCCCAATCAAATTGTCTTTGTGTGAAGTCAGGTGAATTGGCCATGCCAAATTGCCCATAGTGTTCGGTGCATTTGTCAGAGGGAAATGGGTCTGGGTGTGTTACTCTTCAGAGGGTCGGTGTGAACTTGTTGGGCCGAAGGGCCTGTTTCCACACTGTAGGGAATCTAATCAAAAAAAAATTCTTTCCTGAAGTGTGAAGCCACAGCATTTTAAGGTTATTTGAATTGCTAAAGTATTTTGGAACTGGGATCATATCTTGTGCCCCTTTTGTTAAAACCTTATTTGTCACCCTCTTGTAATGGATCTAGAATAGGGGACACATTCTAAATAATGATCTGCCAATGTTGCATAAGACAAATGATTATGTTTTGTATTGATTACAAGACTACAAAAGTAAATTTAAAGGGATAACCTATTTAAGTGCTTTAGCAGTCCCATAAAAGAGAATGTTACTCAACAGCCTTGTTTAATAACAGTCCTATTATTAGAATAAGAACAGTAGATGAGGGGAAAGCGGTAGATGTGGTATATATGGATTTTAGTAAGGCGTTTGATAAGGTCCCCCATGGTAGGCTACTGCAGAAAATACAGAGATATGGCATTGAGGGTGAGTTGGAGGTTTGGATTAGGAATTGGCTGGCTGGAAGAAGACAGAGGGTAGTAGTTGATGGCAAAGGTTCATCTTGGAGTGCCGTCACTAGCGGTGTTCCGCAAGGATCTGTTTTGGGACCATTGCTGTTTGTCATTTTTATAAATGACCTGGAGGAAGGGTTAGAAGGTTGGGTGAGCAAGTTTGCGGATGATACGAAAGTCGGAGGAGTTGTAGACAGTGAGGAAGGATGTGTCAGGTTACAGCGGGATATAGAGAAGCTGCAGAGCTGGGCAGAAAGGTGGCAACTGGAGTTCAATGTAGCTAAGTGTGAGGTGATTCACTTTGGTAAGAGTAACAAAAAGATGGGGTACTGGGCTAATGGTCGGATACTTGGTAGTGTGGAAGAGCAGAGGGATCTTGGTGTCCATGTACACAGATCTCTGAAAGTTGCCACCCAGGTAAATAGTGCAGTGAAGAAGGCATATGGCGTACTGGCTTTTATTGGTAGAGGAATTGAGTTCCGGAGTCCTGAGGTCATGCTGCAGTTGTATAAGACTCTGGTGCGGCCGCATCTGGAATATTGTGTGCAGTTTTGGTCGCCATACTATAGGAAGGATGTGGAGGCACTGGAACGGGTGCAGAGAAAGTTTACCAGGATGTTGCCTGGTATGGTAGGAAGATCCTCTGAGGAAAGGCTGAGGCACTTGGGGTTGTTCTCATTGGAGAAAAGAAGGTTTAGGGGTGACTTGATAGAGGTGTACAAAATGATTAGGGGGTTAGATAGGGTTGACAGTGAGAACCTTTTTCCACGTATGGAGTCAGCTATTACAAGGGGGCATAGCTTTAAATGAAGGGGGGGTAGATATAGGACTGATGTTAGGGGTAGGTTCTTCACTCAGCGAGTCATAAGTTCATGGAATGCCCTGCCAGTAGCAGTGGTGGACTCTCCCTCTTTATGGGTATTTAAGCGGGCATTGGATAGGTATATGGAGGATAGTGGGTTAGTGTAGGTTAGGTGGGCTTTGATCGGTGCAACATCGAGGGCCGAAGGGCCTGTACTGCGCTGTATTCTTCTATGTTCTATGTTCTATAAATTTGTGGAGAAACTCAGCAGGTCTAGCAGTGTCTGTGGAGAGAAAGTAAAACTAACGTTTCAAGTCCAGTGACCCAGTTTCTGTTTTTGGTTCAGATCTTCAGTTCTTTGTTTTATCCCATTATTTGAATTGAACTGAATTGAATTTATTGTCATGTGTACTGAGGCACAGTAAAAAGCTTTGTCTTGTGAGCAATACATGTAGATCACATAGTTAAGTAGCTTAGATAGTAAATAATAGGTAAGCAACGGCAAAAACACAGGTACAGGTGAATGTTAAGAGTTTGAGTCCAGTCAGTATTCTAACACAGTAGGGTAGAAACTGTTTCGAAACGGGCTGGTGCGTATGTTCAAGCTTCTGTACCTTCACCCTGACGGTAGAGGTTGTAGAAAAGCATTGCCGAGTGGGATGGATCTTTGAGAATGCTGGTGGCCTTTCCTTGACAGTGGGCATGGTAGATGGATTCTATAGTTGGGAGGTTGGCCTTTGTGATTGTCCAGGCCAAGTTCACCACTCTCTGTAACCGTCTCCGATCTTGAACGCTCCTCGGATGCTGCCTGATCTGCTGTGCATTTCCAGCACCACTCTAATCTTGACACCAATAAAAGTTGGCAAGGGTATTCCCTGTCTTGCCAAATTTCCTCAGCTGCCTGAGGAAGAAGAGACGTTGTTGCGCCTTTGTAACTAGTGCGTCCACATGAAGAGTCCAAGAAAACTTGTTGTGGATGATCATGCCCAGAAACTTGACACTCTCCACTAGTTCCACCTCTGTGCTGTTAATGTGTAGTGGGGGGGGCATGAGTAACATCCCACCAAAAGTCAATAATGAGTTCCTTGGTTTTGCCAGATTGAGAGCTAGGTTGTTCTCAGTGCACCAGTTTTCCAGGTCTTCAACCTCCTGTCTGTAATCTTTTTTGTCTCCATCTGAGATTCGGCCGACTATGGTGGTGTAATCAGTGAACTTGTAAATGGCCTTAGTCTGGCATTTGGTGATGCAGTCATGGGTATACAGTGAGTACAGTAGGCCCCTGAGTACACACCTATGGGGGGGCTCCACTGTTGAGTGTTAGTGAGGATGAAGTATAGTTTCCAATCTTCACTGATTGTGGCCTGTGAGTCACAGCATAATTTAAGCATAGTTTTAAGATACTGATTGTAAACCTTTGAAGAACTATAATGCCAATAACTTTCTTCATGCATCACAGGCTTCAGTTCAATTTCTTGTAAGAATTATGACATAAATATCTTTAATCCATCCCATGTGTATATGATTGCATTTATCTACATTAATTAGCATATGCCAAATGTCAGCTTACTTCCCTAATGCACTGAGATATGCTTTTAGTAATTCAGTCTCCTTTATAGTCCTGGAAAAGCACAGCCGGTCAGGCAGATTCCAAGGAGCAGGAGAGTCGAAGTTTGGAGCATAAGCTCTTCATCCGGCCGGCTGTGCTTTTCCCGCACCACACTTTTTGACTCTGATCTTTAGCGGCTGCAGTCCTCACTTTCTCCTCCTTTATTGTCTTAACAATTACACACAGTTTTTTAATCACGTGCTGCCTTGCAGATCATTCCAGGACACACATGTTTAAGTTATGAATAAAGATAGCACAAAATAATGGCCTTAACACCAATTCCTCTGGAATGATGCAGGTAATCTTTCTCCAAGCAGATCCAAAATCCAGAATCCAAATCTGTCTATGAAGATGCAACTGATTCTTAAATCACTATAACAAATCATGACTAATTTTCAAGATTCTGCCTTGTAAAAATTCATTGTGGATTCCTTATTCAAAACATGGGTATTTCCACAACATGGCCCAGTTCCACATCTAACCACAGCCTACCTGCTGCTGAGATTCTACTCCATTCTTTTGCTATCTCAGTATTTGACTATCTCAATGTTCTTCTGGCTGGCATTCCATCTTCTATCTCCTGCAAATTTGACTCTAGTCTAGAGCCAAGAGTCAAAGTGTCCCCATAAACCTGTACAAATGCACATACGTTGGGTACTTCCTATAATTTTAAAAGAACTTAAAGCGTGTAAGTGCTTTGGAGAGAATGCAGAACAGATTTACTGGAATGGTACCATGCAAGAGGGATATGTGGATACACTAGTGGAACTGGGGTTGTTCTCCATTCAGCAGAGGAGTCTAAAAGGAGAGATTTGATAATCATGAAGAGTTTATATTTTAGGTAGGAGTGATAAATAGAAATTCTTTCCAATGTTTGAAATGTCAAAACAAGAGGGCACAGAAATGATTGACAAAAATAGGTAGAGATAATGATAGGAAAAACACTTCTTACCAAAGTAGTTAGGAACTGGACTGAACTGCTTGATGTAGTAACCTTCAAAATGGGTTTGGATAAATATTTGAAGCTATTAACATTGCAGGGACATGCAATCTGAGACTATCTGGGTAGCTTGTCAAAACAGCTGATCCAGACACAATAGGCTAATCGGATTCCTTAATCTTTTGCTGCACCACAGTAACTATGGATATCTTGGTTTCCATGGTGAAATGCTGGTCATGTTGCCAAATTTTTTATCAGTTCCATATGGGAGAAACTGGGTGCACAGTGAGCTGAATGATGGCTGATGACAGGATCTCCGTGACCTATGTTTGAATCCAATCCAACTTAAAGTCAGAGGTGATAGAGAATGAAGCAGCCAACTGCTACACACTGCATTTGAGTGGGAATTGCAGGCCAAGTGTGGCCTTTAGTGTCCTTTCTGTCCCTTTCTGTAATCACTTCTGTTCTTCCCCACACTTTACTCTGACAGTATGTGTACTACATCACCTTTTCAGAATTCTCTTCTCTTTATATTGGTTCCTTTAGTCTCTGCACTGCCGAGCCTACTTTCTGCAGTCACTACATATTCAACATCTGTATTCTCCAACTGTATGCTCTCAGCTCCCCACTCACTCTTTGCATCTTTGTTGTAATCGCTAACAAGAGCACGTAGCAAGAGGCCAGAGTCCCATTATTCGTGTTATCTTCTTTCCGACATTTTCTTCCTCTTTATTTCCTTGAGGAGTCTTGATTGCTTTCAAAATTCAACTTGCGTGTTCGAACACTTTCTGTCTCCTTGCACCTGAACATAGCTTGGATTTTAAAATAAATTGCTGCAAAAACATAGTGTTAAAGGTTTAGATGGAGAGGAATTTCTCAAGTGTGTACAAGACAATTTTCTGATTCAGTATGTGGACGTACCTACTAGAGAAGGTGCAAAACTTGACCTACTCTTAGGAAATATGGCAGGGCAGGTGACTGAGGTGTCAGTGGGGGAGCACTTTGGGGCCAGCGACCATAATTCTATTCGTTTTAAAATAGTGATGGAAAAGGATAGACCAGATCTAAAAGTTGAAGTTCTAAATTGGAGAAAGGCCAATTTTGACGGTATTATGCAAGAACTTTCAAAACCTGATTGGAGGCAGATGTTCACAGGGATGGCTGGAAAATGGGAAGCCTTCAGAAATGAGATAACAAGAATCCAGAGAAAGTATATTCCTGTTAGGGTGAAAGGAAAGGCTGGTAGCTATAGGGAATGCTGGATGACTAAAGAAATTGAGGGTTTGGTTAAGAGAAAGAAGGAAGCATATGTCAGGTATAGACAGGATAGATCGAGTGAATCCTTAGAAGAGTATAAAGAAAGTAGGAGTATACTTAAGAGGGAAATCAGGAGGGCAAATGAGGACATGAGATAGCTTTGGCAAATAGAATTAAGGAGAATCCAAAGGGTTTTTACAAATATATTAAGGACAAAAGGACTAGGGAGAGAATAGGGCCCCTCAAAGATCAGCAAGGTGGACTTTGTGTGGAGCCACAGAAAATGGGGGAGATACTAAATGAATATTTTGCATCAGTATTTACTTTGGAAAAGGATAGGGGGAAGATATAGACTGTAGGGAAATAGATGGTGACATCTTGCAAAATGTCCAGATTACAGAAGAGGAAGTGCTGGATGTCTTGAAATGGTTAAAGGTGGATAAATCCCCAAGACCTGATCAGATGTACCCGAGAACTCTGTGGGAAGCGAGAGAAGTGATTGCTGGGCCTCTTGCTGAGATATTTGTATCATCAATAGTCTCAGGTGAAGTGCCGGAAGACTGGAGGTTGGCAAACGTGGTGCCACTGTTTAAGAAAGGCGGTAAGGACAAGTCAGGGAACTGTAGGCCGGTGAGCCTGACCTCGGTGGTGGGCAAGTGGTTGGAGGGAATCCTGAGGGACAGGATGTACATGTATTTGGAACGGCAATGACTGATTCGGGATAGTCAACTTGGCTTTATGCGTGGGAAATCATGTCTCACAAACTTGATTGAGTTTTTTGACGAAGTAATAAAGAAGATTGATGAGGGAGAGCAGTAGCTGTGATTTATATGGACTTCAGTAAGGCGTTCAACAAGGTTCCCCATGGGAGACTGATTAGCAAGGTTAGATCTCATGGAATACAGGGAGAACTAGCCATTTGGATACAGAGGGTGGTGGTGGAGGGTTGTTTTTCAGACTGGAGGCCTGTGACCAGTGGAGTGCCACAAGGATCGGTGCCGGACCCTCTACTTTTTGTCATTTACATAAATGATTTGGATGCGAGCATAAGAGGTACAGTTAGTAAGTTTGCAGATGACACCAAAATTGGAGATGTAGTGGACAGCAAAGAAGGTTACCTGAGATTACAACAGGATCTGGACCAGATGGGCCAATGGGCTGAGAAGTGACAGATGGAGTTTAATTCAGATAAATGCGAGGTGCTGCATTTTGGGAAAGTAAATCTTAGCAGGACTTATACACTTAATGGCAAGGTCCTAGGGAGTGTTGCTTAACAAAGAGACCTTGGAGTGCAGGTTCATAGCTCCTTGAAAGTGGAGTCGCAGGTAGATATGATAGTGAAGGCAGCGTTTGGTATGCTTTCCTTTATTGGTCAGAGTATTGAGTACAGGAGTTGGTAGGTCATGTTGCGGCTGTACAAGACATTGGTTAGGCCACTGTTGGAATAATGCGTGCAATTCTGGTCTCCTTCCTATCTGAAAGATTTTGAGAAAATTGAAAGGGTTCAGAAAAGATTTACAAGGATATTGTCAGGGTTGAAATATCTGAGCTACGGGGAGAGGCTGAGCAGGCTGGGGCTGTTTTCCCTGGAGTGTCGGAGGCTGAGGGGTGACCTTATAGAGGTTTACAAAATTATGAGGGGCATGGGTAGGATAAATAGACAAAGTCTTTTCCCTGGGGTGGGGGAGTCCAGAACTAGAGGGCATAGGTTTAGGGTGAGAGGGGAATAGATATAAAAGAGTCCTAAGGGGCAACTTTTTCACACAGAGGGTGGTATGTGTATGGAATGAGCTGCCAGAGGATGTGATGGAGGCTGGTACAATTGCAACATTTAAGAGGCATATGTATGGGTATATGAATAGGAAAGGTTTGGTGGGATATGGGCTGGGTGCTGTCAGGTGGGACTAGATTGGGTTGGGATATCTGGTCGGCATGAACGGGTTGGACCGAATGCTCTGTTTCCATGCTGTACATCTCTATGACTCTATGACTCTTAAAAACAATAAACGGAAATAATGTTTTGTCAAGAGGAAGCAACGTAGATATATGTAACTAAAATTGATATTCAGTGTTAGCATGTAAGAAGTGCTGACAGATGTTGAAGTCATTTTACACTCTGCTTCGTTATCATTTTTCCAGAATACTATATTACTACACAGATATTTTTAAAATGTTTTAAATATTTGTATTCAGTGTGAACTTAATTTTGATACTCATAAAACAGTAAGCAAAAAAGGAAATTAAGATAGAAATATAAAGAATATTTAAGTGTATGATGACACTGATGATTACAGACAGCAGCTCAATGTGGTGTAAAATATCACGGCAAAGTAATTTTAAAAAATCTATAACTTATAGGTCACTATCATTGCTGTGAAGCGAGCCTCTGCTGCCTTCTCTCTACTTGGATGGTAAGTTTTGTTTAACATTTGTATCTGTAATTCATAATCAAACCTTCATAGTATTATACTTGGCTGTTTCTATGAATAGACCCCTGGATAGGTTTCCCCTGTTGTTATGATTTGAGATGGGCTTCCCCAAATTGTCACGCTCCCAGTGAGGAGGGATTGACTGGCTCCCTTTCTTTATTCACCTGACACCTCGTTTGGTTGCAACAAGATTAATTTACAAAGAATCACTTCTCTTTTGGGTATCTTTTTTCCAGACCAAATGAATTTCTGTTTTAAAAGGAACCAATTTAACCTGGCTGTCTTGTCTTAACAAAAGCGTGAGTTCATTTATTACTAAAAATGAGTAAAAACAATGACACTACACCTATTCTGTACAGATAAGGAATAAGAAGTCAATCTAAAAAAAATTTTTAAAAATGAAACGCGGGTCAGTCTGAGTCATTTGTGAAGAATTGATATAAGAATGTTGCACCCGTTACAGTTGTTGCTATCAGTAGCTTTGGTGTTGGTAGGTAAACAAATTTCGAGATTCCTGGCTTTGTGAGTTGATTGAAACTCTTTCATCCTGCTTCCTTCTGACAATGATTAACTGACAGCACTCTGTGAAAGAAAGCCTTTTCCCTTTCTTTACTTATGCTATAAGGGTTTTAATGGCTGTCTCAAAACTGTGAACTTTAGATGTCTTACACACACACATCAGTGTTGATTTTAATTGTTGTCCCTATCTATTTTTGAAGGGGAAAATGCTAAATTTTCCCTCACTCGGATTGCCCTTTTTTTAACACCATCATGTCCACAGTCACATTTGCTGGTAATTACTGTCCAGTTTGTAGTGCATTTCACCCTTTGCAGCTTCTTTGACATTTGATCTGGTGTGACATTCCACTCTATCTCTCCAGACAGCCACTGAGTATATACTGTTTAGCAATGATATCTTTAATTTTGACTGTATAAATCCTCTTTTTAAAGAAAACCATGTTGGAATTTGAAATTTCAATGCATTCTTTGATCCAGAGTTATGATCTTGGTTTGTATCTTGATCTTATTACTGAATATTCAGTATATGTTACTGAATAAATGTATGGATCAAACATGTATGTAAAAATATCCAATGTTGCCCAAGCAGTGAAGTTCCCTACTTCCTACTGAGTTGGGTTTTTCCATTCTTTCATGAGATGCCAACATTCTAGTTGTCTTTGAGAAGATGGTGGTGAACTGCTAGCTTGAACAGCTGCTGTCCATATGGTGTTGAGATGCCCAAGGGCTGTTAGGCGGTGAGTTGTTGGATTTTGACCCATGGCCACTGAAGGAACGGTGATGTTGTCTCAAGTCAAGGTGGTGTGTGGATTGATGGAGAACTTGCAGGTGTTGGGTTTTCCTATGTATCTTCAGCTCTGGTCCTCCTCCTGCGAGAGGCTGCAGATATAGAAGGTGAAGTGCCAGTCAAGTGGGCTTTTTTTGCCCTGGATGGTGTCCAGCTTCTTGAATTGCACTTATTCAGGCAAGTGGAACGTATTCCATCACACTCCTAACTTCTGCCTTCTAGATGGTAGTCAGGCTTCGGAGAGGCAGAAAATTAGTTGCTTGCCACAGAATTCCCAGATCTGCTCTTGGAGCAACAATATATATGGCTGGTTCAGGATACTAGCGATTAAACCCCCTCCTACTCTTCTTTGATATAGTGCTGGAAGATCGTTTTACATTCAGTCTGCAACAAAAGTGGCCACTATTTAAAGTCAAATCTGAAAGATGGAAAAGTGTTTCTTCTTATACATTCTGTCATAACCCTTCATAATTGTTTTTAAAAATCTATTATATTTGGTGTAGATTCAATCTCTGGTAGAAATAGTCTTTGAACATCTTCTCAGTTAAATTTTCCAGTCCTTGGCATGTTTTTGATATATAAGTTGTACACCCTGTGGCTTTATTTGGCTGCATGTAACCATCATCCAAGCTTGTCAACAGTGCTCTTAACTATGACCGAAATGATCAAGTGTCAAAGCTTATCGTTCAAATGTTCAATTGCTGTTGTGCTTTTTATGAATATAAATCATGGAATTACGTATTTAAAACCTAGGATCTCTCTCTTCATCCATAACTTTCAATGTTTTTTCTGATAAATGTAAGTTCTTGTTCTTGTTCCTGAAAAAATTCCAATAATCCACATTAACTTGCACTTGTCCCTTATCTGCTTTTGTTTTACACCTTCCTCACTTCTTCTCAGACCTCCTTGCAATTTTAGAATTGCCTTCCCTAGATTTAATTCCAAAATATTTTTTCTGTATCAGAAACAAAAATAGTTCAAAATTTCTGAGATTAACCACGTCTAACCTTTCTCTGGTCCAAAGGACACACATTTAATCCATTTCCTTACTCGTTAGGTGAGTTTTTAAAATCTGTAATGCAACATTTATTACACATACACCTGAGTTTTCTTTACATGCATACTCCTGTATTACTGAACCATAAAACCAGTGACTGCATGAGAAGCAATAAGTCAGTGTTTGCTTTATTGCTGCCTGTGTAAATGTTCACTAATGATTTTCTTGTTCTCATGTAGCTCCTTTATGCTTCTCGTGATATGGTTATTTCGAAAGTACAACTCTTTAGCCCAGGTAAGGCAGCTATTTAAAGCTTAAAGTACTTAATAATTGCTAATGAGGGTGCTCTCACAACTGGTTTTCGAAAAACTGAAATGTCTTTGTGCTTTTTTTTTTCTGATATGATCATTGAGATATGTGCTCGTTGCCCTTGAATGGAAAAGATTGAATGGTTGCTGAAGAGAACAGACATATATCCACCAGAGATTCTATACTCATAGGTTAAGCATTTATCTATTTCATTTTGCCGGCATCAAAAATAATGGAAAAACTTTGATATTTGATGTGTTGCTTGTACCGGTTTTTAGCTTAAGGTAATTTTTTTTTGTAATTTGTTTACACTTAATATGCAAAATGCTGCAGGCAGTAATTGCTTATTCGGAAGGAAGATTTGCTCAGACAGAAGCCTGTGTAAATTCAATTTTCATAACACAAAAGCAAAATTTTGTAGATGCTAGAAATCTAAAATAAAAATGGAAAATGCTGGAATATACTCAAATGTGGCAGCATCTATGGAGAGTGAAGCAGAGTTAGTGTTTCACACAAAATAGGAGCAGAAGTAGACCATTTAAACCTTTGGCTCCTACTCCATCATTCACTAAGATATGTCTGATCTGTTTGCATTTTGAATTGCAATGGCTATCCTCCGTAACTTTTGATTCCCTTGCCTATCTACTGTTGTCTTAAAAATATTTAATGAAACCGCCTACACCTTCCCCTGAGGCAGAGCAGTCCAACAATCCTCTGAGAGTTTAAATTTCTTAAGGTCGACGACCTTTCATAAGAAACTTCTGATCAAAGGTCATTGACCTAAAACATCAAAGCTGTTTCCCTCCACACAGATGCTGCCAGACCTGGAAAATATTTGGGGAACATTATGTTTACCTTAAGTTTCTTTTAACAACAGCAGCTGTGAACAGTTATGTATCTCTCAATCAAGATTATAGATATTTTCTAATTAACCTGTTCAGAGATTATACACCTCAGAAGCAGGTGGAATTTGAGCCTGGGTCTCCTGGCTCAGAGGTAGGGACACTGCCACTGTGCCGCAACAGCTCCTTCATTAAGTATTTAATGTAATAAAGGTTTTTAAAACTGATTTATGCAGGTTTTTTATGTATAGGTCTTAGGAAGTTTATGTTGAAGTAACTATATGCATTCTTTCTATATTTTTATTATTTGGTGTTGATGGTAGATAAACTATTTTAAAGAAAATTTTGGTGAAGGAACATGATTGATCTATCCATTTGAAGTTGTACTGTCACAACTTGAGCTAAACCTGAGCTCTATCAGTGTTAGTGTTCAACAGGCTTAGTTCATTCCCTCTAATCTCCACAATGCCATCAGCAGTTTCTATGTAATTGAAACATTAAGGAAGGTTATGTTGGTCAAAGCCTTGTTGCCTTGAAAGCTGATCTCTGCTGGCACTGCTCATAGTGTGTTGGAGACAACTCTGTTGCATTGCAACAATAGTGTTACCAATAAAGTAAGGACAGGGAAAGTCTAACAGGAAGTCATTATGACTCATACAGAAAGTACTTCCTATGGCATGCCTGAGTTGAATGACATAAGGATCCTTAATGGAGAAATATTGTTTCTTCCCAAAGTACTGTTCCCTCTTTAATGCTAAATTGACAGGGTTACAGCAGTGGTGTTGTAGTAAAGTGTTTCCTGTGCGAAAGTGTAACTACAGTGTTACACTTGTCATTTGAATCATTTGTTTCGATCAAATGTTATCACTTTTTAAATCTTAAAATCCTAGTTTTAAACTTTTAAATCAGCGTTCAACTGTTCAAGTCTGAGTTGAGCCTTAAAGGCAAGGAAGGTTCAAATCTAATCCCAGATTGTGTTTAAATCACTTGTCAAACTTCCAAGCAAGATTTTCAAATTAAATAATGATTACCTGATTGAGGTATTAAAGGGTGTTTAGCACGTGTGTCATAGAGATGTACTGCACGGAAACAGACCCTTTGGTCCAACTTGTCCATGCTGATCAGATATCCCAACCCAATCTAGTCCCACCCCCAGGACCCGGCCCATATCCCTCCAAAACTTTCCTATTTGTATATCCATTTAGATGACTCTTAAATGTTGCAATTGTACTAGCCTCCACCACTTCCTCTGGCAGCTCATTCCATACACATACCACCCTCTGCATGAAAATGTTGCCCCTTGGGTCTCTTTGATATCTTTCCCCTCTCACCCTAAACCTATGCCCTCTAGTTCTGCACTCCCCCACCACAGGGAAAAGACTTTGTCTATTTATCCTATCCATGCCCCTCATAATTTTATAAACCTCTGTAAGGTCATCCCTCAGCCTCCAGCGCTCCAGGGAAAACAGCCCTAGCCTATTCAACTTCTGCCAATCGCTCAAATCCTCCAACCCTGGCAACATCCTTGTAAATCTTTTCTGAACCCTTTTGAGTTTCACAACATCTCTCCGATAGGAAGGAGACCAGAATTGCACACGGTGCTATGTTATTACGCTCCTGCAGTTGAAGACTTTCAGGAGAAAACAGAAAGAAGCAATTAAGAAGAAAAGTAGACAGAAAAGGTGCTGTGATGGTCTTCCCATTAAGATAGCAGTAATGTTTTAAAAAATCTTTTGTCTCCCTACGGAGAAGAATTTCTATTGGTACCTTGCCTGATTTAACTTAGTTCAGAGATTATCTTTTGAAGAATTGAAGGTATTAATCTAAGTCCTGCCACTTCATATATTTTATAGCACATTGCTGAGCCCTAGCTGCCAGATGGCTGCAAAATGTAATTTTTAACTCTTTGTTGTGAAATATGAATGTACAAATAAAGAAAAGACCAGATGATCCATGCAGCTTATCCCGTTTGTTATGGTTCAGCTTCCCATTAACTACCTCCCCTCTACTGTGTACTTCAACATGCTGCAATCTCCTGACAAAGGCAAAAACGAAGGAGTGGTTTTGTGAAAAAAAAACTGGGCAAAATTCCCTCCATCCCTGACGCTTCCACTTTGATAACAGTAGACAAAACAGTTTTCCTTTTTGTAATAATTCCAGTGAAAATCTAATTCCGTTGCGTACCTAACTATGAAAGGCAGAATTTGTTAATTCAAAACAAGCTTGATAATTTAGTCACGACTTCCTCATTCATAAGTGTGTTATCAGGTTCTGTCACCTTGTTCAATAAATTCCCTAGATAGCCAAGTCTGAGTTTGAACTGAGATTTCTAACAGTACTGATGGTTTTGAAAATAGAGACTAATTGTCTAGTTAAGTCATCACGTTGGCATGAATATTACATAAGTATCTTAGAATATGTTATCAAAATGGGTTGCAAACCTGAAGAGCTCCTGTCAACCTTGAGCTGGTGTTTGCAAATGACTTGCGTTACCTAAGAACTGAAAACTGAAACCTTATGTACGATATACACCACAGAATAATCCAAGAACTATGCGACTATATGAGGCTGCCCACAATATTCACCTCGTTCGTATTGTAGGAGTTAAAAACTAATAATGAAGTAAATTTAGAAAAGAGCTAATTAAACTAAATTACAAGGCCCACATGACAAGTAACTGGTAAAATAATTCACGAGTTGGAAAATATTAAGACCTTTTAAACAGAAATAACAAAGGTCAGCCTTTTGATGAATGCCTATATGTCCCAAAGTGCTTTAAGGAGAAGGAGGAACAGGATCCACAATGACTTTTATTCCTATCCACACTTCACTGCCCAAGCTGTGAAGTTGAAAATCCCCCACTCCAACAACTTCCCTGTGTGCAAGTTTTAAGGCTCATAAACCTTGTGAACTTCAACCTTACCAGGTAATAAACAAGTTCCCTGGCCTGCGCTACACATAATTGTGCGAAATAATTAGATTGCAGTTCCCAGGATGAAATGTGCATGCTTTCCAATACAGTGCATTCTTATGTTTTTGCCGAGAATACTGCCCCTGGCAGTCCCTGAATCCTGATGTGCTACTTTGCTGTCTAAGCACATATCAGCACAGGGGTCTGGATGCAATGTATTCAGCACAATGGGAGCTGCCAGAGAATTCAATAACAATTAACTACTAGTCTGAGCACAGCTGTAGGTGGAGAAATATTCCTAAAACACTAAACCTTTTGTAGGTCTCCTGCATGTGTTCTCTGACTGGGCCTTTTAACTGCCAATCTGTGATTGCCGCTGCTTTCCCACTCTACAGAGTATTTCTGTCAAGTGTTTTCAAGCCGCAGCTTCACAGCACCATCCCCCAACTCTGTCCCTCTTAATTCACCAGTCCTTTGCAGTCTATTCAATTGCGTTCAAACCTAAGCCCTTCATACCTCATTAGGATGGATCTGCATTTTTGTGTACGAGGAAAATACTGATTTGTTGATGTTATGAGGGACTATATATTTGGGAAAGTAAGGGTTCAAAATTAACATTTATTAATGTCCTGTTGAAAAAGCAATCATGCATTACATTCTGTGAATTGTAGTCCAGTTATTTAACAGAATTTTTAGAAATTTATTCAAAATGCAAAACATGTGTTTTTTACAGATGGATAGAGTTGTTGCAAATACTTTAGAAACTGTACAGCTCATTATTGTTCTTCTACTTGTCATTGAAATAAATTTTCCATATTTCCAAATGGAGAGCGGGTTCCTAATTGCACTGGCTCTCTAGATTCAATGGGCTGAATTCTCAACATAAGTCATATTTCTTTCTTGAGGTTAGACACCCACTTCTGGTAAGAAACTGACTAACTCACATTTGCATGAGGATGTGCCACTAATTGATTGTTTGTCCACGTAAAGCAAGTGTGGCTGAGAATGGAGGTGGGTCAGATGATGTGTCGGTCTTAATCAGAGGCCCCAGAACAGTCAGTGCTGAAGCAGTAAGTTGTCTTCAGCGAGAGGAAGTCTTTGTCTTTGACTTCACTCAAAGGGAGCATAATGTCACAGGGGAGCCAGAGACGTGATACCTGGGACTGAGCAGTCCCTCATTTCATCAGTGCCGCACTGGACCTGGTGCTGGGGGCCACTAAGGAGGTCCTGTACCTGGGTTTTTGGGAGGAAGTGTGAAGAACAAGAGGCAGAGAAAATTGCCAAGTTAGCTTAACATGTCAGAAACAAAAATTCGGGCAAATTTTCAAAATGAGTTCATATATGCCAGTAACCCATCTATCAAATACAATAGAATTACAAGAACAGTTCAAAAAACCTTTTAGCCAATAAAGAAATTGTTAATGAAGTGCTGTTCATATGTAGTTTAAAATGTTATAACTGAAAACACAAATGCACTTATGCCTCGAAAGGGCTATATTAAAAAAAACGTTTGTTACATATTTGAAACCCAGGAGCACTTTATAGATTGTAATTGTTTGAAATCTGAAGTTTGGCATTTAAACTGAACTCAAAACATTGGGTCCTATTGCTTAATTGTCATGTCATAATTCAGCAATATAATCCAGACATCCTTATAAGATGACAACATTATTATAGGTTTGGGATATGTGGGGCCCCTCAGGGACTGAAAATAAGAAAGGGACTGGGAAATACCAGCACCACGCGTCAAATTGATTTCAAGGTATCAATCCTGTTTCTGTAATTCTGTTGTATTTTACAGGCTGCCACCATCAATAAATCCATTTTGAAAATGCTTGAATTTTTAATGTTTTGTTAAACATGTTAAATTGATGAAGGAATTTTCTCTAATGGGTGTTGTTTTGAATATTGGGTAGTAGGTTTGGGTATTGGGGTGCTCTTGTAATTAATAATTTTGGATCAGATTCAAACCCCCCCCCCCCCATCACTGGAGCATTAGCCTGGCATTCTGCATTGTTAGATGGCAAAAGATGTAAAAGTTTGAATACACGTATGAACAGATTCAAAGACAGCTTCTTCCCCTCTATTATCAGACTTTTGAAAGAACGTCTCAAATATTAATTTTGATCTCTTCATATCTTCTCCATGGTATGGTATTCTACACTCTGTTCCGCTACCCTGATGCACATGGTATGGTACAATTTGCCTGTAGCATGCTAAAAAACATTTTTTGCTGTATCTCGGTACATGTGACAACAATAGATCAAACTCAATGACATTACCACTCCTCCACTACACCACTTCATGTCCCGTCTGAAGTATAAAAAATAGGATTCCTTTATCATTAAAGCTGATGGTATCTGTGTTCCTACTTCTGTTACATTGCTCATGTCTTCTGTGCTCTCTGCACCATCTTGTACACAGTCTGCAAGTGATTCAGTAATCCTCTGAAGACTGTATTCATTTCTTCCCCAACTCCTCTGCTCCAGCTGCACTTACCCTCTGGTGTCACCTCAAAGAGATCCATCTCTTATTCTTTTGAACCTATCTTCACTCTAATCTTCATTACCCAGCTAAGCTTCCAAGACTTGATGTTTCCCAACATTTCTAGTGATTCCATTACTTTAGTGTTATCCCTATTCCCTTGCAAGATCAGAACTCATCATCTCAGAGAAATCTATCAGTGCTGTACAATCATGTCTATAATCTACTTTTCCTCATAAGGATTTTAAGTGTGTCCCCGAAAAGTTTGCATTTAAATTCTTTCAGTCCAGCTTCTGCCCTGTTCATGACATTAAAAACACTATGCTAAAGCTTCAAATTACTTTCTGTCACTGATTGTTATGTATCATTCCTGTTTGCCTTCTTTGGCTTTGCTGGAGAGTTTACGTAATTGGCTATGCTACCTTCATCCAAGGATTGCCTTTGGTTTCACTATTACTTGCCAAACGCTACCAGCTTGACCATAGAAAGGATTTCTATTTTGAAACTTGTCAAGAGTGAATCCATCTTCTCTCCAAGTGAATGTCAGGAAGATTGATGCCTTGGTTATAGCTTCATAAATTTACTGTATCATGCTCTGGCTGTATCTAGCTGAAATTAGACTCTTTGATGTCCTGAGTCAAGATTAGAGTGATGCTGGAAAAGCATAGCAGGTCAAGCAGCATCTGAGGAGCTGGAGAATTGATGTTTTGGGCAGGTGCCCTTCATCAGGAATGATGAGGCTCTCCTGATGAAGGGCTCCTGCCCGATACATTGATTTTCCTGCTCCTTGACTTGCTGTGCTTTTCCAGCACCACTCTAATCTTGACTCTGATCTCCAGCATCTGCAGACCTCACTTTCGTCTCTTTGATTTCCTGTTCAAACCAGAGTTAAGCTGTCACCAAAACAACTTCCTTCTACTTCATTGTTGTCCATAACAATCATCCACACTTTGGACATCTCTAGTCTTCAGAATTCTCCTTTTCCTGGCCATCCACTCTCATTAAACTGCCAATGTTCAAAACTTGGCCAGGCGTTATCTAGCCCCCGATACGAATCTCTCTTTTCTGTCCATTTTATCTTTGATCCACTGACGTTTTCTCTCCCCAAATAAATTGAATTTAACATTTTTGCCACTATATACAAATCTCACTATAGTCTTGCCCATTTTGGCCCTCCAACTGCTGTAGGGTTATGTAGACTCAGAACTTGGGTTTTTATGCAACAGGTCCTCCTTTCACCCAGCAATTATTTTGTATTCCTCAGTTACATGGACTCCACTCCTTGGAACTTTGATGTAGACACTGCTGCTTGGCTTTTCTGTCCACCTTTCAATATTCTTCTGGAAACACAAATCTTTGAAGACAGAGTTCTCAACTCTCTACTATATCCCAGTCTGTATTCCTTTGTGAGATTTTTATTGTTCCTTCTCTAAATTCCATGATCTACATTAAAGACACTGTGTAAATGCAGGCCATTATTTCTGGTTGTCAATGAGTTAAATTGTTCCAAGTCTTTTCTCATGACTGCTCACTGTATAAGAAATTAGTGGCACCTTCGCATGTGAGGACAATGGAAAGGAAAGGAGACAGTAAACATGTTTTTAAAAAGCATAACACCCCATGGGGCCTTTAAAAGCTGCAGATTTGAAGTTTGGCTTTTTTTTGGGACAGTTGGCATAATTCCCTAATTACTTTAAATTGTGCAATTAGGAGAGTGGGAGGGGCAAGGAGGTCGTAACCAAAGATTTCGCCAATGCAATCTTTCTAGCTTAGTTTCACAGGAGACAAAAGATCAGTTGTTTCCTTTTGTTAGCATTGATGGATAAACAAATAGAGTGAATTCAACGTAGGGGAAATAAATGTCTGTTGTACAGAATGTTGTGCCTGAAAATATAAATCCTACCATGACAGTTTAAGGAGCTGTGAAGATTAGTTCTGTTAGAAAAATGCTTTGTATATTCATTAACAAAATTGGCTTAACTACTAGTTAACTTATGGTAGTAAACTGTTACAGTAAGCATGCTCATTTATATGAACTATCTGTGTCCCAGGTTCAGTTTCAGAACTGTACTGGACTAAATGTTCAGCTGGGAAAGCTAAAAGAATTCTATAATTGGGTTTTATCATCCCTATGGTTTGGGAAGGAAATTTTGCCTTAGTTCCTGCATCTGATTATTAGCCAATCAATCATACTGCTGATGCCCATTTACAACAACTTGTATTTTTATTGTGCCTTTAATATAATCAAATGTTCCTAGACACTTCATTGGAGGACTATAAAGGAAAATTTTGACATCAAGCCACATAAGTTGATGAAAGTACAGATAGCCAAAAGCTTTGTCAGAGAGGGTAGATTTTAAGGAGTGCCTTAAGGCGGAAAAAGGGTAGAAAGGTATGGAGAGGGAGTTCCAGAGTTCAGGGCCTAGGCAACTGAAGGCATAGTAGTCAATTTCTTTGTTTAAATTCTTTAATATGAAATGAGGATTAAAAAAGGTAATGAGTTGTCTTTTTGAATCACTGCATTTTATCTGCTGTTGGCACACCCATAATATTGTTGCTTTTTATTCATTCACGGGATGAGAGCATGGCTGGCTAGGCCTGTATTTATTGCCCTTCTGTAACTCCCCATAGGGCAGTGTAGAGTCAACCACGATGGCTGTGGATCTGAAGTCAAATGCAGGCCAGATTGGGTGAGGATGACAGTTTCCTTCCCTAAAGGACGTTAGTGAACCAGAGGGGTTTTTCTAACAATCAACAACAAACTCACAGTCCTCATAAGACTCTTAATTCCAGATGTTTATTGGATTCAAATTTTACCATCTTCTATGGTGGGATTCGAACCTGAGTCACCAGAACATTACCCAGGACTCTGGAAAAACAGTGATAATACAACTAGTCAGCGCCTCCCCACTGAAGGTAGTTATGAAAATAGTTCCAGCATTTTGACACAATAACAGTGATGGAAGAAATTCATTATTCCAGATTAGGATGGCTTGAAGGGAAACTTATTTCGGGTGAAGTTCACTTTAGTTTGTTGGCTTTTCTCATTGATTTTGAGTTTAGAAGCTGAGAATTGGTGAGATGTGAGATGCGACGGTACCTCTTGTGTTTGTACAGAACTCTGCCACTGTGTGTGTGTAATGGGCGGGTGATCAAGTGGGCTGCTTTATCCTGGATGATGTTGGGCTTCTTGAGTGTTGATGGAGTTGTGCTCCTCCAGTCAAATAAATAGTGTACACTCTCTCTCCTGACTTCTGCCTTGTAGTTAATCGTTTTGTTTTGGGAAATCATGAATTGAGCTAGCTGTCTCACCAATTCTAGTTTCTGATCCATTCTTGTCACAGTATTTAAATGGCTGGTTCAGTTAAATGGGCATAATCTTTATGGTATGGAAGATGTGGCCATAACAGCAGTGAGTCTAGATGTTGATGGTGGTACAATTTAAAGTCAGATGCTGTAGAGGCCAGATTAGATGAAAGCTGATATTTCAATGAGTTCTGGGGCTAGATGATGTAACAGCGAGGGGTTAATATTTTCAAATCAAGGTTGAGAGTGTGTTGCTTGAAAAGCACAGCAGGTCAGGTAGCATCCAAGGAGGAGGAAAATCAATGTTTTGGACCAGAGCCCTTCATCAGGAATGAGGCTGGGAGCCTCGTGGGTGGAGAGAGAAATGGCTGGGACTGGGGCTGGGGAGAAGATAGCTGAGAGTGCAATAGGTGGATGGAAGTGCAGGTAAAGGTGATAGGTCAGAGAGGAGGGTGGAAAGGAAGATTGACAAGTGGGACAGGTCATGAGGGCGGTTAAATCAAGGCCTTGCTTAACTGATGTCAATATAGACCTGTGAATATAATGCTGATAGATGGTTGAAACCTGATGCAAATAAGGAGCAACGTTTTACTTGCAAGTTGATTAAGGGTAGAATTTGGGAGTCTAGCAAGAAATATATTGAAACAGTCAAGTCTAACAAAGGCATGACTGAGATTTTCAGCACCAAATGATCTGAGGCAAGGGTTGAGTGGATTGATGTTATGAAGGTGGAAATAGGTAAGCTCAGTAATGGGGCAGATATATGGTTATAAACTTTGGGGTCAGATCTGATACCAGGGTTATGAACAATTTGATTCAACTGCTCACAATTGTCAAGGTGGGACTTAGAACTTAATGCTTGGGACTGAAAACAGTGACTTCAATCTTCCCTACAGTTCATCGCAGGAAACATCAGTACTGGATAAGCAGTCCAATAATTTAGTCAAAGCAGTAGAGTTGAAAGAGGTGATGATGAGGTAGATGTGACCTACAATAAGAAACTTAATGCACTGTTTTTGGACATCTCACGAAGAATCAGCCTATTGACAAGAACTTATAGGACGTTCAAGCAACAGTTGAGAATGATGGGTGGATAGGAAAGGAAGCTCTTTCTGGTGACATGCTATTTAAGACTGCATAGACAAAAATGGAACTAGGCAAGGGCATTTTGTTTTGGCTGGGCAATGGTGGAGAGATTTTATAAATGTGGTCAACATTGTCAATGGATGAAGGAAAAACTGAAGAAGATAGTTTCTTTGTCAGTCACAAAGGCTTGTCATTTCTGACTTTGAGAGTTATTTGGCATTGTAAAAGGGTTGGGAGCTTGATTAGATGTTCTAGAAGATATGGTCATGAATTTGGATGGTGACAACATACTTAAGGACTTTGATAGAAAAAACGGAATTTGGAGAGGTGGTAATTTGTCAGGATGGTGGAGTTGACAGTTGAGATTGGTATTACTGCCCTCCTTGAAGGAGGAAAGTAGCTGAGAAACAGGAGTTATTAACAGTATCAATTAACATGGGGACCATTTTGAGAGGTTGAATGGTCATAGGTTTTGTGGGAATAGGTTCAAGGAAACAGGAGGAAGCAATGTACTAATGATTAGTCTTGAATCTGAGATGACCTTACAACTGCATATCCATCTCCATCACCAGGTTTACCTTCCACCCCTTACACCAGTCCCATCATTTGTAGATCATTTGTAACTGAAGGTTGAGAATTCTGAGGCAGATAGCTTACCTCTTTACTCCCAAGGCCCGCCAACCAACATGAGTCTGGAGTATGATAGAACACTCTTCATTTATCTGGATGAGTGCAGCTCCAACTATACTTCAGAAGCTCAGCTTGATTCAGGACAATATCCATGAATAATGGCAACATGCAGCAGTTAATCTGTTTTGAGTTTAACTACTGTCTGAAACAGTTGAACATCAATGAAGGCTGGTGCAGTAGGAGGAAGGAAGGCTCGTTCAGTGAGTAACTGATCTAAAGTTCTTCGCTTTGAGTACATTGTAGTTTTTCAGATGAGAATATGATCTTAATGTTAATTTTAAACGATTTGGATAGTGTTTTAAACCTGAGTATCATTGGTCAACCTGTCAGGTTTTTCTCTCTAATCATGTTGTGATTTGGACTTTTTATTCTGGCTCAATCTACTGTTTGGCTTTACATACAAGTTCATGAGGGTTTCCACCAACATGGCATTCTATTGATGCGATCTTACAAATGGTAGTTTGTGTCACAGTGATAATGTCTCTGCCTCTGAGCTAGAGAGTCTAGGTTCAAATCCCACCTATGCTGAAGGTGTTTCATAACAAGACACAAGTTATAACAAATTGTTTAATATAGTTATAAGTAATCCCAATGTATATGGGGTTAGGCCCATGATCTTACTGAATGGCGGAACAGGCTTGAGAGCTTCTGTTTTTGTATGACAACTAATATTGTTTACATCATGAATTAATGGGGCAGTGTTACACTTTCAGCCTCCTGAAATACTTGGCAGAGGAGGGTGGCTTCCACCATACAAATAAGAAAATGTTAGCCGGGGATTAAGGAAAACTGTGAAATCTTATGACGTCTGTCTTCGTTTGTAATTTGTGAACATTTGCCCCAGGATTGTTTTTGATTAGTATATATTGTGATGGTTATTAAGTTGAATTCAGCCCAGAGCCTTCTGGAATAGGTTTAGAGTCATAGAGTTATACAGCAAGGGAACAGACCCTTTGTCCAGTTCCTGATGAAGGTCTTTTGCCAGAACGTCGATGTTCCTACTCCTCAGATACTGCCCTACCTGCTGTGCTTTTCTAGCATCACTCTAATCTTGACTCTAGTCTCCAGTATCTTCAGTACCCACTTCTGCCTTCATACAACTTGTCTATGCCGACCAGATATCCTAAACTAATCTAGGCCTATTTGCCAGCACTTGGCCCATATCCCTCTAAACCCTTCCTATTCATATGCCCATCCAGGTGCCTTTTAAATGTTGTAATTGCACTAGCCTCCACCACATCCCCTTGCAGGTCATTCCACATACGCACCACCCTTTGTGTGAAAAAAATTGCCCTTTAGGTCCCTTTTAAAGCTTTCCCATCTTACCCTAAACCTATGTCCTCTTGTTCTAGATTATGAAATGTTTTATGCACTAATTAAAAATTACTGATGTTTTGCTACTTGTTTTAAATCTATGTTAAATAAGCAGCCAGTTGGCTTAAAAATTTATCTTGTATCACTGGTGTTTATCAGTCCACTTTTCAGGAGAAGGGAGACATGCACAGGATCTTGCCTGTTATTGTAAGGAACATCAATCTTTTGGCAAATAGGGTTAAGGAGAATCCAAAAAGATGCTATAAATACATAAAGGGCAAAAGAAAAACTAGGGAGAGAATAGGGCCTTTTAAAGATCAACAAAGTTGTCTATGTGTGGAACTGCAGGAGATGGGTGAGATACTAAATGAATAAGTATTTACTGGGGAGAAGGATGTGAAAGCTAGAGAGTGTGGAGAAATAAATAATAATATCTTGACAAGTGTCCATATTACAGAAGAGGAGGTAATGGGTGTCTTAAAACACATAAAGGTAGATAAATCCTTGGGACCTGATCAAGTGTATCCTAGAACTTTGTGGGAAGCTAGAGAATTGATTGCTGCACCCCTTTGCTGACGTATCATCGAGAGCAACGGACAAGGTGCTGGAAGACTGGACGGTGGCTAATGTGGTGCCATTATTTTAAAAAGGTGGTAAGGAAGAGCCAGGGAATTATAGACTGGTGAACCTAATGTCAGTGGTAGTTAAGTTGTTTGAGGGGATTCTGAGGGAAAGGATTTACATGTATTTGAAAATGACTGATTAGAGATGGTCAACATTGCTTTGTGCATGAGAAATTGTGTCTCACTAACTTGATTGAATTTTTTGAAGAAGTGACATGAAGATTGATGAAAACAGACTGGTGGGCATTGTCTATATAGACTTGAGCAAGGCATTTGACAAGATTCTGCATGGTAGACTGGTTAGTGAGGTTAGATCACATGGAATCCAGGAGGAGTTAGCCAATTGGATACAAAATTGGCTTGAAGGTAGGAGACAGAAGGTGATGGTGGAGGGTTGCTTTTCAGACTGGAGACCTGTGACCAGTGATGTGCAACAAGGATTGATGCTGGGTCTATTATTCTATAACTTGTAATGTCACATGACGAATATTGATGAAAAACTGCTGTTTACAGGGATGTTGGACCGGCTTACAAGAGTAATCAATGCACTGAATGTGCAAGGATATCTAAATGTAGGACAGAAATGTACAATTATCTAAAGTGTTTATTATTGCATATCTTGTACAGGAAGTTTTAAAGGATTGACATTTTCAGTTGAAAGTCCTTGTGACCCAAAGTATCTAAGTTATATTGTGTTTCAATCAATAAAGTTATCAAGTAGTCTATTAGAAAACTGATATCTGGTATCAGGAGATTGAATTACATGGTCAAAATGGAAAAGCATGCTGCTTAGCTCTGATAGGTGATTTGGAAGTATATAAGTGTCATAGAGTCATAGAGATGTACAGCATGGAAACAGACCCTTTGGTCCCACCTGTCCATGCCGACTAGATATCCCAACCCAATCTAGTCCCACCTGCCCATTTCCTCCAAACCCTTCCTATTCATATACCCATCCAAATGCCTTTTAAATGTTGCAATTGTCCCAGTCTCCACCACTTCCTCTGGCAGCTCATTCCATAAACGTACCACCCGCTGCGTGAAAACGTTGCCCCTTAGGACCCTTTTATATCTTTCTCCTCTCACCCTAAACTTATGGTCTCTACTTCTGGACTCCAGCACCCCAGGGAAAAGACTTTGTCTATTTATCCTATCCATGCCCCTCATAATTTTGTAAACTTCTATAAGGTCACCCCTCAGCCTCCGATGCTCCAGGGAAAACAGCCCCAGCCTGTTCAGCATCTCCCTATAGCTCAAATCTTCCAACCCTGGCAACATCTTGTAAATCTTTTCTAAACCCTTTCAAGTTTCACAACATCTTTGCGATAGGAAGGAGACCAGAATTGCATGCGATATTTCAACACTGGCCTAACCAATGTCCTGTACAGCTGCAACATGACGTCCCAACTCCTGTACTCAATACTCTGACCAATAAAAGAAAGCATACCAAGTGTCTTCTTCACTATCCTATCTACCTGCGACTCCACTTTCAAGGAGCTATGAACCTGCACTCCAAGGTCTGTTTGTTCAGCAACACTCTCTCGGATCTTAACATTAAGTGTATAAATCCTGCTAAGATTTGCTTTCCCAAAATGCAGCAAGGTGAGGAATTGTGTACAAAAGGCAAGTTTGAAGCATAGATTCAAATTAAGCTACAGTATAAAGAACTGCAGGTTTGAACTGGCGAACACAAGTTTATGGCAGATATATGATGGGGAACTTGCTGACAAAGAATGATCAACAAATGGAATGGATTTCTGGGTGGAGTAGTGGAAACAAAAATTTGGAGCAATTTAAGACACAATTGTATGTCGTTATGAAGGACTGTTGGTTTTATAAATAGATGAAACATCTCTCTTCCTTCCTTTGAATTGAGATTGTGATCTTGTGGAAAAAGGTATTGTGCATTGTTCTTGTAGACACTTGGTTTTGTTAACAGTAATGTCCATTCTGTGACAGTACTCAGGGTCAGAGAATTGTTTGATTTTCACAATGTAATGTAAGTGCATTATAGTGTTGAGTGATTTACAGTTCTGCATAATTGAAACATTCGTGAGACTCCATGGAAGTGTTCAATTGTAGGGATGGGCATGATCAAGTACTGTGCAGTTTTTCCAGTCATGCTAAGTTCAAAAGGCACTCTCCATACTAAGCACTGCCCTTCTTCCTACTCCCATCACCAATACCTCCATGCAAAACTATAGGACTTCCATGCATGTATACCAACTGTACACCTATAATACAACAGGATATATTCAAAAAGCTTTACCAAATAATAGACATTCATTCATGAGACTTGCTGATTGAAAATCAAGAGTTAATAGTGAGGGATACACTTAAAACCATCACAATCACTTGGAAAAAGGTAATAGAAAAACTTTAGGACAGAAAGGCTGACAAGTCCCGAGGCTAGATGGCTGTATCTATGATCTTGAAAGAAATGATGGCACAGAATACTTGTAAACTTCCAAAATTCCTTCAAATCTGAAAGGATCCAAGCAGATTGGGAAATAACAAATCACCTTTAGAACATGAAACTACAGGCCACTTAGCTTAACGTCTGTCATAGAGAAGGTATGAGAATCCATTCCTCATGAGGATGTGTCATTATACTCAGAACACTGCAGTGCATTTAGTCAGAGCTAACGTGATTTTGTGGTCGGGAAATTATGTTTAAGCTTTCAGTTTTTTTTAAATGAATTATCATTCACAGTGGATACAGGTGAACTAGTAGATGTGGTATACTTGGATTTCCAAAGCATTGAATAAGGTGCTAAATAAGTCATTTTCACATTGGCAAACTGAAACTAGTGGAGTGCTCCAGGTTTCAGTGCTCAGACACCCATTACTTATTATCTATGTCAACGATTTGGACGAGGGGACCAAGTGCCAAAATTTGCCAATGTCTATAAAATAGATAAGAAAATAAGTTGTCACGCGGTAGTAGAGTTTGCAAAGGGGTATAGGCATATTAGGTAAGTGGTCAGACATTTGGTCAATGGAGTGAACTTGTCCATTTTGAAAAGAAAACTAGAAAATCAGCATACTACCTAAATGGAGAGTGATTTCTTCATTTGATGGTATAGAAGGATGCAAATGTCCTAGTGCATCATTTGTAAAATTAGTATCCAGGTAGAGCATGTGATTAGGAAAGCAAATGCAATGTTGTCATTTATTTCAAGGGGAGTGGAATAGAGAAGTACAGACCTTTTGCTACAATTGTCTAGTGTGTTGGTGAGATCACACTTGGAGAATTGTGCACTGTTTGTACTCCTCAGTTAAGGAAGAATATAATTGTGCTAGAAGCAGTTCAGAGAAGGTTAACCCAAAACATGCTGGGATGAACGGTGTATTTTATGAAGAAAAGATGAACTGGTTAGGCCTATACCCAGTGGCGTTTAGAAGAATGAAAGATGATCTTATTGAAACATCTTCAGAGGACTGGGTAAAGTGAACAGAGTTTAAAAATCACAACACCAGGTTATAAGCCAACAGGTATATTTGAAAGTACAAACTTTTGGAGCGTTGCCCCTTCGTCAGGTAGCTTACACAGGCATCTCCACATCATAAATAAAGTGAACTCTGGGGGAATGGTTTTCTTGTGAAGAGACTTAAACCAGGGCCCTGAAGCTCTGAATATTGGGATGGAATAGTTGGGTACCACTGAGAAAGACACAGTGAGCCAAATTTTACTAAAGATCAGCGAAGGTGTGAATTTTGGGGAGCTTCATGGACAGTTTCTCTTCCTGAGCTGTAGTGACTTTTCTCAAGCAATTCTCTGCTGCTGACCTCATTATGTGCACACTACATCACTATGGTGCTGTGCTGTTGCTGTTGTGGATATTTAAAGCCCCATTGTGCACCAGGTCGCTCACTACCAAACATAAATGGCCCTTCACTGTTGCACTGAGGGAAACTAAAGAAACAAAGGCTTCTGCTATAACATGATTGACGAATTGTGGGCACCATTTCAAACGTGTGTTGGTTGTAACGTGATCACATCACCAACGTTATAAACGCTGTTTGTAAAGCACAATTTTTCTATAACACATGGTTGCACAAGAATGCAACCATCACATCATAGAAGAGCATGACAGCTCCAAAGGTACCTGATTCAGGCTTCTAAAATGTGGTACCAATGACTTACACATTGAGGGAATAGAATATTCTACGGTGATTAAATTAATCACATTACAATATAGTGTTCCTAATGCAATGTGTATACAGTCTGCAGTGCCCTACACCAGGACGATGCCAGCTATGTTAGTAAAGTTCACTGCCTAGGCTTCAGCACTGATCCCATCACAGGGAAGCAAGGTGAAGTGATGTGATCTGTCACTAATTGTATTGGTAACAGCCTTGATACATTGGTGGCTGACAATTGTGAAATCCCACACAGGTCCACAATGGATCCATGGTGACAGCCATTTGTATAATTCCTGTGCACCTTTGTAGCATCACAACCATATTGATAATAACCCCAGCTGTAGCTGGATCCATTGGTTCTGGTTCTGGAGAACCTATGTGGGAAATATCAGAAACAGAACAGGTTCTTCAAATATGGCAGTCCACATTCACATTACTTGCAAATGAATGTTCAGACATGGAGGACTCCAACAAAGAGGGCCAAGGAATGTGCCTGTACATGGACCTTTTACATAAGTGGACACTATTCCAGTTTATGCAAGACAAGGTATGCCTGCAATTGAAGTAGGAGATTGTAACAACAGTAGGTTTATAAAAAGTTGCAAACACTGCCCACAATATCATCCAAGGGTACACAGAAGAGCATGGTGTCAAACGCTTACAATTCAAGGTAAGAGGAAATCAGCTTTGTGCCATTGTGCAGCCTAGAAACCTTAGGAATGGCACAGTGGTATTTTGCTGGATTAGAAATCCAGGGAACCAGGTGGTGCTCTGGGGACCATAGGTTCGAATCCCAGTGCAGCAGATGATGGAATTTGAATTCAGAAGAAATGTGCAATTCAGAGTCTGTTGATGACCATTAAACCATTGTTGATTGTTGTAAAAAAAAAATCTGGTTCACTAATGCCCTTGAGCGAAGGGAAACTGCTGACTTTATATATCTCGTTGTCCCAGCCTACATGTCCAGACTCACCACAGTATGCTTGACTGTAACTGGCCTTTGAAATGGTCTATCATGTCACTCAGTTGTATAAACCACTACAAAGGAAAAAGGGAATTAAACTAGATGGATCACCCGGTATAAATTAAGATACCAGAAATGATTTAGGCAAACACACTCCAGTCAACCCTCCAAAGATCTTTTTATCAACGTTGATAGTTAGTGCCAAATTTGAGAGAGCTACCTCAGAATAATCAAACAGCAGCCTGACATTTTCTGTCAGATATGATTCCATGAGTATAACAATGTCCATGACAACACTATCACCATCTCTGGTATGTCCTGGACAGACAAGGTTGACCTACGTCCTCTGTAATGTTTCCTGCCACTGCGGGCTCCAGAACGGAGAGAGACCCACGAGTTTTGAAATTTGCATCACAGATAGTCAGGGTGGTTAAGAAGGTGTTTGACATGTTTACCTTCATTTCTCAGACCGTTGAGTATTGGGGTTAGGATATCACATTGAGGTTACACAGGTATTTCTGTTATAACATACATTTTGTCAATGTGAATTTGCTGTGATACAATTGATGAATTGTGGACACTGTTTCTACAGTACGAAGTTTTAAAATGTGTGTTGGCTGGAGCACCAACACTTCAAACACTGTTTCTAAAGCATGAATTTTCTGTAACACGGGATTGCACAAGAATGCAACCATCATGTTATAGAAGAATTGACTGTACAAGATATTGGTGAGGCCTCTTCTGGAGTACTGTGTACAGTACTGGTCACCTTTTTATAGGAAGGATATTACTAAATTAGAACAGATTCAGAAAAGATTTACCAGGATGTTTCTGGGAATGGAAGGTTTGGGTTATAAAGATAGGCTGCATAGACTGGGACATTTTTTACTCCAGGAGGTTGAGGGGTGTCCTTATGGATAAAATCATGAGAGGCACAGATAACTTGAATGACAAGGGTCTTTTTCCTAGGGTGGGGCAGTTCAAAACTAGAGGGTGTATTTTTGAGGTGAGAGTGAGATATTAAAGTTTTCCATTTCGTCCCCATATCTCATTTACAGATTGCCTCCTCTGCCTTCAAACATTTATCTATGTCCCAAATTCCTCCCAGCAGCCAAATTTCATTTCCCAAATTTTTATTTAAGCATCCTGACAGGCGCCTAAACCATTCCTCATTTTGGGGGTCATCCAGGCATAACTGATGCAAAGGGATCCTGACCCCTGACTTATCCAACATTTGTGCCATTTTTTTGTTTTAAGGTCTGAACTTCCTACTTATTTCTATAAGTGTCTTTTAGTCTCTACACACATTTCAGGGTCCTGACTTTTGCATGGAGGATTTCCCCTCTTAACAGCCGGTCTAAAGAAGGGTGATAGAGTTAGACACAGCAGTTTTATTTCATCTTACACTCTATGTTCTGGAGCCTCAAATCTTGTGACTGTCATCTTCACACCCACTTCAGCATCCTGGCCTTCAGGAGGGGGATCTCCCCTCTTAACGACCAGTCTAAGACAGAGTGATAGAGGCAGATACCAGTTTTGTTTACACTATGCTCTTCCTCACTAGAAGACTCCAATCTCCTTTTTCCAGGGGACTTTAAACTCCCTTTTTCTAGGGGACTTTAACCTCCGGATTCCCTTTAATTTATGATTCTGAAAGCAAGCTCATTGGCATGCAAGTGTGTAAGTTACCTCAGAGATTCTGTCACCACAGAGTCCAAGGGGACGAGGGGTCAACTCAGTGATAGGTTAAAGAGAGAAATCAAGGTAAATCTTACCGCCTGGACTCATCCGTCTGACACAACCAGCACTCAGATGATCACTTATTCAGTCCACCCGAAAGTTCTGTGTATGTTGGAATCTCACTGCTGCCACCAAATGTTGAGTTCTTTTTCCTGAGATTCTTACAGACTTGATACAACTGCAACATGCCAACTTCTGTAAACAACCAAAATTTTATTAAGCACAGTACAGTACAAACTTTCTTGAGGAACTTTTAACACACACCTCACAGGGCTTGCAGAGTCGTGTCAAAGCTCTTCCTGAACAAAGGAAATAGTCCTTCCTTTATCCAAAATCTTTACATCACAGTCAGTAATGCCCACAAGACAACCCCCAGCCATCTCCCCACAGTCACATGCCACTCAAGACACAATGCAGCGACATGACCATCTCCAGAAACAATATAATGTAAATCATCCCATAATGGTCAAATCTGTTGCAAATCATTTTTTTTGAATTACAGGGACTAGTCAAATTCCATCTGTAATGTTCTTATTGATTTCTGAATAGGGGATGAAAATGTAAGTTGTAGGAGATAACTATGTAAATGGCTTTTGAATAACTAGGAAATGGCCATGCAAATGTGAATGGCAAGGGATGGGAATGTAAATTCCTTACATTCTACTCGTAAGTCAGAGGCATCCCACTCGAGCCTCAGGATATCCAATTTCCTGCATGTCAGCAGAGCAAATTAACTCTAATATCTCAAGAGGAGAAAGATTTAAAAAGGACATGAGAGGCAACTTTTTTATACCAAGAGTAGTTCGTATGTGGAATGTACTGCCAAAGGAAGTGGCAGATTCAGATATAGTCACAACATTTAAAAGACATTTGAATAAGAACATGAATAGGAAGGGTTTGGAGGATTGTGGGCCAAATGCAGACAAATGGGACTAGTTTAGTTTGGGAACATGTGGACCGAATAGTCTGTTTCCATGCTGTATGACTTTATGGAAGTCTAGTCTTGCTAGCAGAAAAACTGTGTCCCTGCCATCACTGGCAAAGGTCACAGTTGTTTGTGAGCTGAGGATGTAGTTTTTGCACTTCCTAGCTGGAGAACCAGTGTTAATGGCTTTTAATTTAATTTGGAGAATGATGGACTGAGACTATTACTGAACCAACTTGAGAACGAGTGAGAGAGAGAAAGAAGCAAAGACTTGGACAGTGCAGCAATTGGAGTTTGCCTAATACAGGTGAGGCAGTGGAAAGTAATACTACAGTGCCACTGAGAAAGTTTATAGCCTTAAAACTTGTCCTTAAACATTTAGACTAAATGTAATGTTGAATTATAGAACCCGTTTGCTGCACACTATAAAATTAGCCGACAGACAGGGAGGGTCAGGCCACAAAAAGGCAGAACCCAAGTTATGCAGAAGATAAAGATATCTGTTCTCACCAAGTGATAACAGGATGCTCTAAGGCAATTAAGAATTTTTGCCTTAACATCAGTGAATAATAACATTCACAGCTGTTCCCTTGTGAAATTAATGACAGTGTTTGATTTTGACCTCGAAACGAAACTCAGTACTATCATAAGCCTGGTAATCTACAGTCAGGTCCTATCAATGATAATGGATTCTTATTATCCCTTGCAAGCTAGGCAGTCACAGAAGGAAAAACATCTTTTCTGTTACAAGTCTCTGACTTGAGAGTTCAAGAGGACACTAGAGAGAATGAGAGAGAGAGAGAGAGAGACCATCTTAGTGCTGGGGTTTAGATCAGTGTGGTGCTGGAAAAGCACAGCAGGTCAGGCAGCATCCGAAGAGCAGGAAAATCGACGTTTCGGGCAAAAGCCCTTCATCAGGAATCATCTGAGTGCTGGGGCTGCCAAAGCCAGTAGAAAATTAACTCTTTGTACTTACTTGCTATGGATTGAATTTAATTGCATTTTGAGACTTTATGATGATTTTGAGTAGCTATTACTGGTTTTGAAATGCAAACTCTGTAAAAGGTAATATTGATGAAGCTTTAACTTATTTGCTGTTTTTACAGACCATGACTGCCCCACTGTCAATTCTAACTAATCAGATCTTGCGTCTTATTTGAATTTAAATCACAATCCTGAAAAGAAAACATTTTTAATTCAAAACTAATGATTCAGTTTAAATGCAGTCTTACAGTAACATTTCAGCCTCAGGTACAGAATGATTCTGTGCTTAAGATAAAAAGCAGGAATCTGCTCCCAGCTTAAACATTGAAGAGATTCTGACACAATCTGTTTGGAAGCCATTTTATGGTCAAAAGTTTGCCCACCTTGCTAAGAAGCCATTTCGTAAAACAATGGTGTCAGACATGCGAGCTGTGCAAGGTTAACTTATGAATGAAGATCAGATCAGAATGGAAATGTTTGACGTCAATATTTCTATAGGAAAAGAATACCATATACTCTCAATGTTAGACAATAGAAATTTATTGTTACAGCATAGAGATTAAAAACAAATGGAATTAATTCAAAGTTTAATTGAGAAGGATTTAACACTATATGATTACAATAGAATATTTAAACCTACAAAAGTCTGTGTAGACCATCTGCTTTGCTACTGACTGACAGCAACGAAAGGTTCCTGATGAGCACTAAAACATAACTTAGCAACCTATTCATTATTCATTGGAACATTAGGTACAATTGACTGACTAAATTCATAGATGAATTCAAGAGCACTGAACATTTTAAAAAGTGAAGCAATGTTCATTAGTGAATTATTAAAATAATGGAGAAGTGAGTACCAGTGAATTTAATAAGTGCAGAACAGATCAAGAGATTGGTGACATGTTAAGCATCCATGAATTAATACCTTCTTCCTAACTTAGTAATGCTGTCTCCTTGCAGAGATAAAAATCACACAACACCACATTATAGACCAACAAGTTTATTTGGAAGCACTAGCATTCGAAGTCCTGCTCCTTCATCAGGTGGTTGTGGAGTATAGAAATATAACAATTAATGTTTTATTTATTTAGTACAATGAGCTTAAGTGTTTGTTGTTACTGTTTAAAAGTTAGAGAAGTGGAACTAACTGAGTTGGCCTTTTCAGAGAGTGGATATTGACATGGCAGGCCAAATGGCCTCCATGTGTGCTGAGACTATTCCGTGATTCATTGATGGCTTAACTGCTATGAAGGAAGATTTCTGCGAGGGAAGCTTCTAGGGAAAAGGATTGGTGTGGGCAATTTGGAGGATTTGATGGATTTGCACTCAGAGTGCTAGTAATGAAATAAATAATGGTACTAAAGAATGACAGACTCCAAGACTTAGTGGTTTCCATGTCAGGGTTTTAAAGAAAGTAGGTGAGAATAATATAGCTGCACTACTAAACTACTAAGCTTATCGAATTTGGGAACAGTTTCTTTAGAAGGTAAAATGGCAGGTCACTTGACTAATTAAGAAAGGCAAAAAAAGGAAAGGGAAAATAAACTGATTAGTTGAACATTTGTTTGTGTTAAATTTCTCGAGCTGTAATTAAGCAAGCAGTGACTGAACATCTTTGAAAGTTTTCAGCTGATTAAAAATCATCAGCAAGAATTTGTAAGGATAGGTTATGTGTGACAAACTTGATTGAACTTTTGAAACAAAGTAGATGACAACATAGACCCATAGAATCCCTATAGTGTGGAAGCAAGTGATTTGGCCCGTTGAGTTCGCAATGATTCTTCAAAGAGCATCCCACCCAGATCCCCCCCCCCCCCCCCCCCCCGATCTTATCCCTGTAACCCCAAATTTCCCATGGCTAATCCATCTAGCCTGCTTATCTATAAACACTATGGGTAATTTAGCATGGCCAATCTACATTACCTGCATACCTTTAGACTATGGGAGGAAACCAGACAGACCAGAATGTACAAACTCCACACAGACAGTGAGGCAGCAGTGCTAACCACTGAGGCACTTCTTTTTTCTGTACCCCATTCAATCCCCTCTCACTGTCCCATGTACAGTATCCTGTATCATAGTCTGTACACACCACTTTTCGTAATGTTTATGCATGCTAGAAGAACTTCCAGAAAACCTCTCAACTTGAAATTTACTGGATTGAAGATAAATTATTAACCTGTTCAGGGAATATGCTAAGTGGTGGGACTCAAGCGGATATAATGGTAGATACTCTAATTAACAAGTTGTGGCCAGTAGTGTTCAGCAAGAATCTGTGTTAACGTCTTAACTCATTGTATTTAATAAAGATTTAGGTGATAGTGTAAAAGGTGCACACCCAAGTTCCCTAATGCCCCAAAGATGTGTGGCACTGTAAACAGTGTTGATGGGAGCAGAACATTACAAAGGGATAAAAATGGGTAAAGTAGGTTGCAAAATTATGTCAAATAGTTTTCAACATAGGAAATGTGAAGTGAACTATTTCAGACCTTAAAAAAATGGATCTGTATGTTTTCTAAATGATGCAAAATTGGAGGCAGTGGGGATACACAGGTGCTAGTGGGTCCAGCTGCACAGATGATTAAAATGTCAGGGTTGGAAGTAAGCACAGAGACTTTTGGAATGCCAGCCTTTGTATAGAGGACTGGAGTACAAGGGAGTGGAAATAATGACATGGGCATACAATACTCTAAAAAACACTTGCAGTACTGTGAGCAGATCTGGACACCACATCTTAAGAAGGATATAATAGTCTTGGAGGGAATAAAGTGTAAATTTACTGGAATAAATGTGAATTCCAAGGGTAAAGTTGTGAGGAAAGGTTACATAAACTAGGGTTGTATTCCCTGGGTTTTAAAATGTTAAGGAGTGGTTTCAAATAGACCTCTTGCTGTTCACTTCCAAGAATCTTGCCTTACTGTTCAAAACTTGATTTGAAAATGAGGCTGATTTCTCTTGACATCAAGAAGGTCCTTCCTGCCCATCTCGCACAATTTTCATAATTTTCTTGCCAATGCCCAGTCATTCAATGCCTGGACATACTCTACCCAAAGTGTTTTGTTTTATTCATTCTTAAAACACATTTTACCGAGAGAGCCATCATTCATTGCCTGTCACTAGTTGCTCTCGAAGATGCTGGTGGTCTGTTTGATTAACTGTTTGAAGGGGCTTCCATAATAATGTTGGGTAGGGAGTACAAGAATGTCACTGAACACGGTGACAAATTTCACAGTCACAATAAAACGTAACTAAGGGGGGAATTTGGAGATGATGGCATCCCCATCCATCTGTACTACTTGTCTTTATAGCTGATGGAGTTTGAAGATTTGCAAGTTACCACAAAAATGTCACTACCCATAATATTCCCCTTAATGATCTGGAACTCTCAAAGGACCTTCTTACTGCAGCAGATAAAAATGCAGGAAGAACTTAATCAGTCTCAAAACAGCATGTATTCTCTTGTGAAAATAATTGTCTGAAGACAATTAGGAATGTGAGAAAGTAAAGGTTGTCACTGACCGTACAAAGGGATATTTCAGATGATGTTCAAAAGCTTAGTCAAAGAACTGGACTATTAGGGAGCCTCTTAAATGAAGAACGAGAGAGTGAAGTGAGAGAATTAAGTAGGGGATCCCAGATGAATTGGCAGCAGAATGCACAACCACCAATTATGAAGCAACTATAATTTGGGATGGTCTAGAGGCCAGAATTGGAGGGTTGCAAATATCTCTGGATTGTGGGATGGAACTGCCAAAATTGACACTAAAGTATACCTGTGAAGATGGAAGCATGCATCAATTAGTATATGGATAAAATGATGTGGAGGTGTCAGTGTTGGACTGGGGTGAACAATGTCAGAAGTCACATGACACCAGGTTATAATCCAACAGGTTTATTTGAAATCACAAACTTTCAGAGCATAACTCCTTTGTCAGGTCAAATGAGAGAGAAGCACACAGACTCAGAACTTATAGGCAGAGAGAGATTAAGGGCAGAGAGATCAAAAGATCATCTAAATGGAGCGTGAGTGGCATGTCAAATAATAAGTCTGTGCTGGTGATCAAAAGTGTCAGACGATGTGAGTAAAGTGTCACCAGCTGAGTGCCAAGCAAAGATATGACCTAAACTCTAATTAAATGAGGCAGAGAGATAATGACAAACAATTGAAAATAAGGTGGTGTAGAGACAAACAAAATGCCTGGAATTACATGAAAGGTATAAAGTTGCATGCTGAAGGTCTAACCAAACCAATAAGTAATCCAAAACCGTACAAACTAATTAAGATAGAGAGATCATAATAATTTATCCAGGCGATGGTGTCAAAATAGGACTGTAAGGAAGATTTTACAGATACGGTACAGTATGGTGAGGTTACATTTAGCATGACATGAACCCAAGATCATGGTTGAGGCCATATTTATGGGTACAGAATTTGGTTATCAGTTTCTAGCTCGCCAAGTCTGTGTTATGTATCTTGAAGGCCACCTTGGAGGACACTTACTCCATAGATCGGAAGCTTGACCACCGATGTGTTCCCCAACTGGGAAGGAACATTCCTGTCTGGAGCTTGTTGCATGGTGTCCATTCATCCATTGTTGTTGTGTCTGCATAGTCTCACCAATATACCATGCTTCAGGGCATTCTTGCCTGCAGTGTATGAGGTACTCAACATTGGCCGAGTCTCATGAGTATCTGCCATGTACATGGTGGGTGTGTTCCTGTGTGTGCTGGTAGTATCCATGTTGATGACCTGATTTCTCTTATGGAGGCTGCCACGGCAGGTTTGTGTAGTGCTGTTATCGATGTTGTCCTGAAGGCTGGGTAGTTTGCTGCGAGCGATAGTCTGTTTAAGGTTTGGCACCACTTTATTTAAAATTTTTTGTAGTTCTCTCTCTGCCTCATTTACTCGGATTATAGGTCATCCCGTTGCTTGTTATTCAGCTATCGACACTTTATTCACACATTCTAACACTTCTGATCACCAGGTGAGACTTACTTTTCAACACTGCATTCACATAGAGTCATAGAGTCATAGAGTCATAGAAATGTGCAGCATGGAAACAGGCCCTTCAGTCCAACCCGTCCATGCTGACCAGATATCCCAACCCAATCTAGTCCCACCTTCCAGCACCTGGCCAATATCCCTCCAAACGCTTCCTATTCATATACACATCCAGATGCCTTTTAAATGTTGCAATTGTACTAGCCTCCACCACTTCCTCTTGCAGCTCATTCCATACACGTACCACCCTCTGCATGAAAAGGTTGCCTCTTAGGTTCTCTTTTATATTTTTCCCCTCTCACCCTAAACCTATGCCCTCTAGTTCTGGACTCCCCCGTCCCAGGGAAAAGACTTTGTCTATTTATCCTATCCATGCCCCTCATAATTTTATAAACCTCTAGAAGGTCACCCCTCAGCCTCCGACACTTCAGGGAAAACAGTCTCCAACGCTCCAGGGAAAACAGTCTTAGCCTATTCAACCTCTCCCTACAGCTCAAATCCTCCAACCCTGTCATCATCCTTGTAAATCTTTACTGAACCCTTTCAAGTTTCACAACATCTTTCCGATAGGAAGGAGACCAGAATTGCACTCAATATTCCAACCGTGGCCTAACCAATATCCTGTACAGCCGCAACACGGTGGCACGGTGGCTCAGTGGTTAGCACTGCTGCCTCACAGCGCCAGGGTCCCAGGTTCGATTCCAGCCTTGGGCGACTGTCTGTGTGGAGTTTGCACATTCTCCCCGTGTCTGCGTGGGTTTCCTCCTGGTGCTCCGGTTTCCTCCCACAGTCACAAAGATGTGCAGGTCAGGTGAATTGGCCATGCTAAATTGCCCGTAGTGTTAGGTAAGGGGTAAATGTAGGGGTATGGGTGGGTTGCGCTTCGGCAGGGCGGTGTGGACTTGTTGGGCCGAAGGGCCTGTTTCCACACTGTAAGTAATTTAATCTAATCTAAACATGACGTCCCAATTCCTGTACTCGATACTCTGACCAATAAAGGAGAGCATACCATATGTCTTCTTCACTATTCTATCTACCTGCGACTCCACTTTCAAGGAGCTATGAACCTGCACTCCAAGGTCTCTTTGTTCAGCAACACTCCCTAGGACTGCTAAGATTTGCTTTCCCAAAATGCAGCACCTCGCATTTATCTAAGTTAAACTCCATCTCCCACTTCTCAGCCCATTGGCCCATCTAATAAAGATCCCGTCATACTCTGAGGTAACCTTCTTTGCTGTCCACTATACCTCCAATTTTGGTGTAATCTGCAAACTTATTAACTATACCTCTTATGCACATATCCAAATCATTTATATAAATGATGAAAAATAGTTTGATCTCGCTGCCTATAAACTCTGTGTCCGTGTGCTTCTCTTTCACCTGTCGAAGGGGCTATGTGCCGAAAGATTGTGATTTCAAATAAACCTGTTGGACTGTACTGGTGTTGTGTGACTTTTGACTATGTGGATAAAAGAATAACATAACTTCTAGGCTGAATTGTTGCCAGGATTGTTTGTTATAAAACTGTCACAGGAATTTTAGTCGTTTTGCAAGACTAAAAGTTACAAAAGTAATTAATTTAACCTGACCTTGTTCAAAAATATGATCCTGGGTTCAAATAATCATGAAAACAAGCAAAGCCATTTGTAAAATGAAATATAAATTTTTTTTGCTTTTTAGTGAGTGAAAGCAGATCCACATATTTCTCATGAATGTATGCAAGGATTCCTTTTTTCATCCCTAGTCACACTGGACAGTTTACCTTGTTTACACAAGCTTTATTAACATATTATGATCATCTGCATATCTGTGAAGCTGATAAATTTGATACGTCATGAAATTAAATGGTCTGTTCCTTCAAATTTTGGTTTACCATGCCTTCCTCATCTTCACCTCAAGGGAACTCCTGACTTCTTTGTCACAAAGACAGGGGCCATTGATCAATGCCACTTCTGTCTTTCCCTTAATCCACTTGATCAATCTTTCTCTTAGGTTCCTGTTGCCCTTGTTTTGAATTCAAATCTTTCTCTTGTTTCTTTCTATCTTCCCTCATACTCTTTCAGCTCATCTTGTCCACTCCTATCTAATCCCATATGTCCAGTTTCTCTTCTTGGCTCCAATGTTAGCTCAGATTGTTAATTGATTTCTATCTTCAGATGCTGCTGGCTTTGCTTCACATCTGCTGTCACCAGCTTTATAATAGAAAAAAGTTTTAAGTGCTCTGTCCTTGTATCTTCAGCTTTCCCTTCCTTTCCAAAGTCTTTGAACATGTTGTGGTCTTTGTCCATCTTTCCTGGAATAACATCGAGGAAGGCAGTGGTCTGGTGGTGGTGTCAGTAATCTACAGTTCCAGGTTCATGCACTAGGGACATAGATTAAAATCCTACCATGGCAACTGCTGGGATTTTGAAATGTTGAAATTTAAACATCTGGAATAAAAAGCTAGTCTCAGAAACAGGGAATTGTCTGCATTTACTATACTGGGATTGCATGCAGCAGGGAACAGCTAAATTTTTTAAAAGTCTAACTACGCAAAGGGTAATCATGCATAGGGTGGTGCGTGTATGGAATGAGCTGCCAGAGGAAGTGGTGGAGGCTGGTACAATTACAACATTTAATAGACATGTGCATGGGTACATGAATAGGAAGGGTTTAGAGAGATATGGGCCAAATACTGGCAAGTGGGACTAGATTAGTTTTGGAATATCTGGTTGATGTGGATGATTTGCTCAGAAGTTGGTCTGTATCTGTGCCGTACAACTCTATGACTCATCTAAGATTTGGTTGATGCATGAAGAAAGGTTGTTGACCATGTCTGAATAAAAATCAACTATTTAGGAGACGAAGAAAAGGTGATTACAAAGCTGAAAATATTTCAATACCTTTACATCCTTTCAATTTAAAGATCAATTTAACCTTTCTATGTCACAAATAGTAATACCTGGAATTGAGACGGATAGCTAACTATGAAGCAGTGGATATGTTAAAAATAATGACTTTTTTGTTTAAACCTGTTACCGCATCTTGGTAAAATGGTAAGTAATTATCAGAGAAGCTGTCTCACTGGAGAAACATAAGGCTTATTTCTGTGGTTTAAAGGTCCATGATTCTCCTAATCTGCTATTCACATTATGTTGGGATTGAAGTTCTGTTCAATGCCCAAGCTGCTATTCAGTTGAAGAAGAATGGGAATTGAACATCTCCCCATGGCTTTTGCATGCTGCCATTGTTAACTGAGCCCTTTGAAAAAATTATTTTCCTACAACAACAAAATCTTACATTTATCTAATGCCTTTAATGAAGTAAAATATCCTGTGGGCAATTTTGAGTATGATTGCCAAAACGGGACGGTAGTGAAAACCGAGGACATGAATTATCCAGAAATGGAAGAGCACAGATTATTTGGAGAGCTGCAATGCTGGAGGAATTTACAGAGATGGTGAGAGGCAAGTCCATTGAAAACAATGGTAAAATATTTAAGACCAAGGTGTTGTAGGACCAGAATCAAAATAGGTCAGCCAGTACAGGAGTAATGAATGAAAGGGCGTGGGCATGACTTAGGCTACCTGTTGCATATTTTTGGATGAGTCTAACTTTACATGGAGTGTTTGATTGTAAACTACTCGTTATGGCATGATTTGTGAAGAAGTGAAACTATACAAAGTCCATTTTAAAGGGCAGAGTGAGTCAGTCTCAGAAGCAAGTACTGAGTTTTTTTCTTTCATGAGTATTGTTCAGCTGAGCTTCTAGCTCCTAATATCTTTCAGTTGTAAGTATGGCAACAGATCATCCAATCACACAGCCCAAGGCATGGTTCTGAGTTCCTGGTGTCATGATGACTCACTGCTCTGATTGCCTCACGTTCCCCCGCTGAGGGTCAAATTGATCAAATGGAAGAACATTCGCTTCCTGCATTTCTGTGATGGCTACCAGCCCCTCAAGTCAGTTTGTTCTTGAATTGACTTACTGATGATTTGTATCATAATTCCATCCACTTGACTTGATTCCGAACTCTGATACGTCCTGGCCCAGCAAAAGGTGTTCAGTTTCACTATGGACATTTTCAGTTTTTTATTTGCACATGGGGTGTGGATGTCACTGGCTTGGCCAGTATTTATTGTCAATTCCTACTTACCCATGAGAAGTTGGCAGTGAATTGCCCCCTTGAACCACTGCAGTCCTTGCCAGGCCTCAACGTTTTGGGGAATTCTTGGGGAGAGAATTCCAGATTACCACTACCCTTTGTGAATAAGTGTTTCCTGACGTCAACCTTGAATGTCCTAACTCCATGTTTTAGGATTATACCACCTATACATGAGTCCTTTCTACTCCATTACAGCTCGTGTTTTAATGAAATTGGTCAAGTAAAATGAAAATAGAAAATGCTGGGGATGCTTGGGTAGTCAGGCAGAGCACCTGTAGACAAAAAAGCAAAGTTAACATTGTAGATCTATGACCTTTCATCAGAACATTGAGTGAATTTAGTTTACCCATGGCACAGACAAGCTACAGTTGCAAGAAGTGAAGTGCAGTTTGAAGTTTTAAAATTGAATTTCTAATCGAAATGTGGCTGCTTTCCATTTGGTATTCTCTTTAAACATTTTGAGGTAAGGTGTATTCTCTTCTTACTGGTTAGTGGCCTGTAATAGGTGATGACGCTGGGTGTCAAAAAGCCCTATTATAATATCTGCCAATGAATGGTGAACTTTATAGTGGTTCTTTAATTGACTGTATTAAATTGCCAAATATATCCTTTGTGGGGTTTTATCCTGAAACATTAATTTAAGTTAGAATTAATTCTTCCAAAAGATAACTTTTTACCACATTGTTTGAATGGTGAAATAATTGAGTTGGACTGATTTTATAGCCATTTTATATAATTTAAGTCACTACTTTGCTGCCAAGCTCATACACGAGTTTAACCATTAAGAATAAATCTCTGTGCAGATTACTGGCCTGCTAAAAATTAATAACATTGGTGCTCAATGAATATGTTCATTGTAATTGCTGTTAGCTAAGTGCCATTACAATTGTTCCTTTTGTAAATCTGGTCATTGCAATAATATAAGGCTCAAAGAGCCCTGGTGTTCAGAATCTGAAACGACTTTGTGTTTCCATATGCACTCCACCAGATTAATCAGCACATCAAGAATTGCAAAATCGTAATGCAACTAATTAGAAAATTCAACAAATTTTGGATTTTTAAAAATGCAATTTAATTTTTTAAATTGTTTAGATCTCTTCCACCAGACACCACAGGCCTAATGCAACAGGGAGATAGCACACTATCTTTGGAGTATTGGCAGTAGAGTCATATGCCACAGAAATAACCCCTTCGGTCCAACTCATCTGTGCTGATGAGAAATCTCAGGCGCCAGCAATAGGCCCATATCCCTCTAAACCCTTCCTATTCATGTACTTATCCAGATATCTTTTAAATATTGTAATTATACCCCACTCCACCACTTCCTACGTCAGCTCGTTCTATACACATACCACCATCTGCATGCAAAAGTTATCCCTCAGGTCCTTTTTAAGTCTTTCCTCTCTCATCCTAAACCTATGTCCTCTAGTTTTGAACTCCCCCACCCTAGGAAAAGGACCTTGGCTATTCATACTATCCATTCCCCTCACATCTCTGTATTTGGACGTGATGAGCAGGAACTCAGTTACTTATTTTTGTCATCCTCTTTCTATAAATCTTTCCGTATCTCTTTCTATACCTCAGCTTAATAACTCTCTCCTAAAGAGTCCAAGAGTTATGAAGACAGGGTGATTGTTGAGTTGAATATTGTAAAGTGGACAGAATTGTCATATGCAGTCCCAAAATATTAATAAAAATTACTTAGGGGTGGAGGCAGCTAATGGAATTTGAGTTAATCAGCCACCCATAAATCACTGGCCTGCAGGTGTATTATGTAGCATAGTAATTTGATGCAATAGCAAGCTGATTTATAGTTGCAGACCTGTTGATACTATTTTTAATATTGATTCAGAGTTTGCTGGAACTCTTATAAAATATTCCCTACTGACCTACGTTCAGTGTATCCTTTGTAGTTGTTTCCTTTTGCCATTTTACGACAACCATGCTCATTTTGTACTGAGATTGATGGATTTTAAACATATACAAGTGACATCATGAATAGCTTTAGAGGTAATTCCTTACCACGTGAAACCACAAGAAGTTATGTTATCTGCAAAACAGGGAAGAGCCTATGTTTTTAACAGTCTAGTAAATACTTCAGAACCCACATCTAAGCCTGTTAGGGGCAACAATGCTTACAATGCTAAAAGGCTAGATTATTAATGTTCGGGTGACCTGGGTTGGAATCTACACTGTGGCATATGGTGGAATTTGAAATCAATAGAGATCTGGAATGTAGAGTCTGATGATGACCTTAAATTGCTTGTTTGGAAAATCCAGTCTGGCTCACTAATGTCCTTTAGGGAACATCCTTACCTGGTCTGACCTATACCTTCTTCCCTGCCATAGAATAGAGAATATAACGGCGCAGTACAGTCCCTTCGGCCTTCGATGTTGCGCCGACCTGTGGAACCGGTCTGAAGCCTATCTATATTACACTATTCCATTTTCATCCATATGTTTATCCAATGACCATTTAAATGCCCTTAAGGTTGGCGAGTCTACTACTGTTGCAGGCAGAGCATTACGTGCCCCTACTATTCTCTGAGTAAAGAAACTACCTCTGACATCTGTCCTATATCTATCACCCCTGAATTTAAAGCTATCCCCCCTAGCACTAGCCATCACCATCCGAGGAAAAAGATTCTCACTGTCGACTCCATCTAACCCTTTGATTATCTGATATGTCTCAATTAAGTCACCTCTCAATTTTCTTCCCTTGAACGAAAACAGCCTCAAGTCATAGAGATGTACAGCATGGAAACAGACCCTTCAGTCCAACCCGTCCATGCCGACCAGATATCCCAACCCAGTCAAGTCCCAACCGCCAGCACCCAACCCACATCCCTCCAAACCCTTCCTATTCATATACCCATCCAAATACCTTTTAAATGTTGCAGTTGTACCATCCTCTGGTAGCTCATTCCATACACATACCACCCTCTGTGTGAAAAAGTTGCCCCGTAGGTCTCTTTTATATCTTTCCCCTCTCACCCTAAACCTATGCCCTCTAGTTTTGGACTCCCCCAACCCAGGGAAAAGACTTTGTCTATTTATCCTATCCATGTCCCTCATGATTTTGTAAACTTGTATGAGGTCACCCCTCAGCCTCCGACGCTCCAGGGAAACTAGCCCCAGCCTGTTCAGCCTCTCCCTATAGTTCAAATCCTCCAACCCTGGCAACATCCTTGTAAATCTTTTCTGAACCCTTTCAAGTTTCACAACATCTTTCCGAGCCTTTCCTCATAAGACCTTCCCTGCATACCAGGCAACATCCAAGTAAATCACCTCTGAACCCTTTCCAAAGCTTCCACATCCTTCCTATAATGTGGTGGCCCAAACTGTGCGTAGTACACCAAGTGCGGCTGCTCCAGAATTTTTTACAGCTGCAACATGACTTTGTGGCTCCGAAACTCAGACCCTCTACCAATAAAAGCTGACACACCGTATGCCTTCTTAATGACCCTATCAACCTGAGTGGCAACTTTCAGGGATCTATGTACATGGACCCCAAAATCTCTTGGGATTGAGAGTATGATGCTGGAAAAGCACAGCAGGTCAGACAGCATCCGAGGAGCAATAGAATCGATGTTTCGGGCATAACCCTTCATCAGGAATGATGCCTGTGGGCTGGGGGTCTGAGAGATCATTGGGAGGGAGGTGGGGTTGGGGGAAGGTAGCTGAGAATGCTTCAGGACGTGGCTGAAGAGGTCTCTCTGCTTATTTACAATGCCAAGAATCTTACCATTGGCCCAGTACTCTTTATTCCTGTTGCCCCTTCCAAAGTGAATCATCTCACACTTTTCCACATTAAACTCCATTTGCCATCTCTCAGCCCAGCCCTGCAGCTTATCTATGTACCTCTGTAACCTGCAATATCCTTTGGCACTATCCACAACTCCACCAACCTTAGTGTCATCCGCAAATTTACAAACCCATCCTTCTACTCCCTCATCCAGGCTGTTATTAGGTTGCTGAATGGACTCTTTAACTTCAAAAAATGTTGATCTTGCTAATGCTGATCTTGGTTTGTGCACCTCCTAAACAGTTGTAAACTGTATGCCTTGCTCTGTCTATGATCTGTCTGTCCTTATTTGCTATGATGTGCCTGTACTGTTCGCAAAACAAAGCTTTTCACTGTACATAGGTACATGTGACCACAATATTTCAAATCAACTCCAGACCCACAGTAATGTTGTTGATTCTTGACTGCCCTCTAGGCAATTAGGGATGCACAATAAATGCCAGCCTGGCCATCAATGCCCATATCCTGTTAATAATTTAGAAAAAAATGTGACACTGGACTTGAAACATCTTTTTTATTAAAAATGTTGAAGTTGGTTGTTGCACACAAGCTTCACCACACATCCAGAGTTCCCACAGTTTCTGAAGAAGGGCTTATGCCCGAAACGTCAATTCTCCTGATCCTTTGATGCTGCCTGACCTGCTGCGCTTTTCCAGCAACACATTTATAAGCTTCCCACAGTTTCAGCCTTGTATTGTTCTAATTTGTTGAATCTATTTAGTGTCATATGTAGGGAATGTTTGACACAAGATGAGCCATTAATAGTTCTTCCAACATAAATGTGATTTGTGTTACTATGATAGGTCAAATCATCTGACTTGTAGAGTGATTAGCCATGAGTTTGACTTTGCCTGCAATCTGGAGGAGCCTACAACTTCCCCTTGAAGTAGAAATAGTGGGACAGCCCATGCTGTCCTCCTGTTCTCCCAGAATTCTGATTAAAGTGAAACATCAGCAAAGACTTGGACCAGTATATCTGTCAATACACTTTGTTTGAGCGGTAATTTGTTGGGGTGGGAGGGTTTGCCATCTGACTTTACATTGAGATTTCTGTGTAGCTTTTTTTTTCTGTGCTTTCCGGAACCAATGGCGTCAAATTCGTAAGATCTTTGTTCTTGCAATGTTTGCTCTGGATGTACATCCATGTAACACTGCTTAGCTCAAAAACAAAAACGGAAATTTACTCCCCATGAAAGTGCACACTATCCTAAGAATTAGGACCAGAGTAGGCCATTCATCCCTCTAGGCTGCTGTGTCATTAATTAAGAATATGGCTGATATGTTTGTGTTTTGAATTCCATTTTGCCATCTACCTCCATTATACTTTTGATATCCCTGCCAGCAAAAATATGTCTTCTCCTTAATAATATTTGATGACCTGGCTACCATTTTGGTTTTATTCAGAGTATGTGGCCATCACTGGCACGGTCAATTTTTTATTCACACCTAATTGCCCAGAGAATGATTTAAAGGGCACCCATCTTGCTGTGGTTCTAGAGTTGCATATAGGCCAGGCTAGGTAGGGATGGCAGATTCCCTTCCCTAAAGAACTAACCATGTTAGCTTAGGTGGCTGGACAATTGATTTATGCTGCAGAGTGACCCTAATAGTGCGAGTTCAATTCCCACACCAGTTGATTACCATCAAGGACCCGTATTCTTAATCTTGCCCGTTGACTGAAGTGTGGTGGCCCTCAAGTTAAATTACCATCAGTCCTCTCTCTAATGAGAGCAGTTCTATGGCGCTGTCGGGCTATGGTTACTTTACTTTTGAAATAAGCAGACCAAATCTGAACACAGTATTTCAGGTGTTGTCTCAACAGTATTCTGTATAAGTGAAACATAACATCCTTATTTTTATGTTACATTCCTCTTGTAATAAAGGATATTGTTCAAATAACCTTGATTATTTGCTGTACCTGTATACTAACTTTATTTGATTCGTGCACTAGATCATCCAATTCCTTTGCATTTCAGAATCCTGCAGTTGTTCTCTGTGTAAATAATACTCTTTTTGTTAGTTTTCCTGCCAAAGTGACAAACATCACATATTATAATGTTATGTTCTATCCAGGAAATTTTGACCCACTGACACAACATATCCTATATTTGTCTGCATCCCCTTTGCAACATGCTGTCCTACCTATCTTGGTAGGATCTCAATGCAGGTATCACCTACAAAATTACCTACCATGTCGTTGCTCTCCTGACCTAAGTTATTGACATAAATTGTAAGAAGCTGAAGGCCCAGCACAGACTCCTGTGGGACTCCACGCATTGCATCCTGCCAACGAGAAGATCATCAGTTTATGCATATACTTTGTTTTCTTCCAACCAACCAATCTTCTGTCTGTGCTGATATAACAAGCAATGCACAATAAACTCTCACTTTTGACAAATTGCCTTTTCAAATGTTATTGTGCAAATGCTTTCAGGAAATCCAAGTAGCATTAAAGTGACTTGCAAGATCCCAATCTCTGCATTAAAGACTTTGAGGATTATAGTTATGTCTCCTCTAACGTAGCTAGTAGAGTCATAGAGATGTACAGTACGGAAGCAGACTGTTCGGGCCAACTTGTCGATGCTGACCAGGTATCCTAACCTAATCCAGGCCCATTTACCAGTACTTGGCCCATATACCTCTTAAACCATTCCAATTCATTTACCCATCCAGATGCCTTTTAAGTGTTGTAATTGTATCAGCCTTCACCACTTCCTCTGGCAGCTCATTCCATACATGTACTAACCTCTGTGTGAAAACGTTTCCCCTTAGGTCCCTTTTAAATTGTTCCCCTCTCACCTTAAACCCATGCCCTCTAGTTCTGAACTCCCCCACCCCAGGGAAAAAGACCTTGTCTATTTACCCTGTCCATGCCCCTCATGATTTTATAAACCTCTATAAGGTCACACCTCAGCCTCCGATGCTCCAGGGAAAACAGCCCCAGCCTGTTCAGCCTCTCCCCATAGCTCAAACCCTGGCAACATCCTTGTCAATTGTTTTTGAACCCTTTCAAGTTTTGCAACATCTTTCCGATAGGGAGTCCAGAATTGCATACAATATTCCAAAAGTGGCCTAACCAATGTCCTGTACAGCGCAATATGACTTTACAACAGACATTTGGAAAATATTTTCTTACAAATGTCTTTGAGGGTGAGATTAGTTTGTGAAAAATATAGCCTAAAATGGACTTGAGACAAATTGGCAGCTAATTTCACACAATGTGAATTTTTGTTTCCCACTGAATTTTAATTTCACACTAAATAAAATTGAAATTAATCTCCAAAAGAGTTTGAAATATTGTTCTGTAGAAAGAAGACCAGGTGAGTGAACATTTGGCTGTTTGTTCATTTTGCGATTTGTGCAGCTGGCTGGGTTCAATTTAATTCCCCTAATGTCCATATAGTTTAATTGAGAATGGTTTACACAAACGTCAGGAGAGCACTTTCAATCAAAGGGTGGGAATTGGGACTCTTACCGGCCACTCACTCCCTTTCTCCTGTTGTGTGTTGCACAGAACCCTTCTTCAAGTCCGTCAGGAATGAAGAGGCGGCTCAGTGGTTAGCACTGCTGCCTCACAAGGGACCTAGGTTCACTTTCACTTTCAGGGCAACTGTCTGTGTGGAGTTTGAAATTCTCCCATGTCTGTGTGGGTTTCCTCTGGGTGCTTTGGTTTCCTCCCACAGTCCAGCGATGTGCGGGTTAGGTGGACTGGCCATGCTAAATTCTCCATTGTGTCGAGGGATGCGTGGGTCTGGATGAGATGCTCTTCGGCAAATCCATGTGGACTCATTGGGTCTCGAATGGCCACTTCCACACCGTAGGGATTCTGTGAAGAAAAATAAAAAGGGTAATACCGCAGCACGTAGTTTGGTCAGAGTCTCCTTGTACATGGAAAATCTTCTGCTCAACATGCAGTCTGATAAGCATCTGTGACCATTTTGAATGGGTCTCGAGATCCAAAGTAAATCATGGCAAGCATGAGGCCATGCTCTTAGAGAGCTGGCCTTTCTGATCCTTTTAGACTTCACTGTCAGGTCAGATTACCCATAGGTCATGGGGATATTGTGTGGAGGGTCAGGGCATGCACTGAAACTGGAAGAATCAAGTACTCATGCTAAAATAAAACGGGGAGCAACTTGCTATCTTTCCCTTGTGGATAAGAACCTGGTTGTTAGGTGCAAGGTGCTCTCAGTGTTGCTGTATATGGAACATATATAGCCCATTCCTCAATCCTGCACTTCAGCAATGACCCAAGCAGTCTTCCACTGCATTTGGAGTTGAAAACAGACTGTTTTTGCAGGGACATAATGCAGGGAAAAACTCATAGCCAACACCTCCTTTATCCTAATGGCCACCTTTGTGGTGGTTGTACCAAGTTGTACATATAAACCCATTTTGCAAAAACTAAGTGTCCCTGTGCCCTATCTATCTCCATTGTTGTAAAGGATGGATCTAGTGGTTTGTCAGTCCTATGGCAGTGTTGTACATGGACATGTCTGTCCAGAGAAACACCAGGGAATACAAGTCCATCATGTAGTGGTCACTACATAACGTCCTAAAGACCCTGCAGGAAAAGGAGAGGGTAGATCCTGTAGGTTTGTTCCCGAACAGACTTGGTAGAATATTTCATCACCAGAATTTGCAAATAAGCACCGAGATATAACCTGGCTGGCAGTGAGAAAGGTCCTTTCTGACAGATTCTTTCTACATGCCCAGAGTCTTAGCTCCTCTGCAGTTACCCTCATGGTGGTTTTGTTCTCTGTTCTCCATCTCCTTATGGAATGTGTCTTTGCAAAAAATGTCTGAAGAGGGATGCAGTGGTTTCTCGTCAAGGCTTTATTTGAGCAGCTTCATGACACGGGACTGTGCGGTCTATGGTCTATTCTCAGGTGTGCACACCGAGACAAATTCTGACCTAAAGGACCATAGTTGAAAAGTGCACTTTGATCTTTTGATGTTTGTTTCCAGCATAAAGAGTTGCCCTGCAGACTGGCACATTACAAGGTCCAGGACTATGTGCTGAGGGATGCAATAAAGCCTGGGGCAATCATTGCAAACGCCGCAGCCATACCGTACCAAGAGGTTGGAAACTGTAGAACCCCTCGGGCTGTAGACCTATTCAAGATTGGTGCTTTGTGAGCATCAAGAGCATTGAAATTGTAATGAGATACCTCAGGGTGGAACATGGTCCAGGAAGAAAGATTTATTTCTGGTGCACTTTCTAAAGTCGTCCATTTAAAAGGTTTTTCCTTTGTGCAATATGCCTAACACGCAATATATATTGTAAGTTATTAAGACTATTATAATTGTGTTGAGACACCTAAGAATGCAACATGATGAATGAAGACAAGTTGAGTTTTGTTATAAAATCTGTAATTTTCACATGAGAATTATTTGCATTGTACTTTTACAAATTTTGTGAATAAAGTGATAATTTTGAAAAAAAGGTTACATTGGAATTTAGTTACAGCAAGTAGCCAATTGAAAGTGGAGGTCAAGTAACAAAATACTGCACATGCTAGAAATCTAAATTTAAACAGATGTTGCTCGAAATTTTTAGCAGGTCAGGCAGCAGCTGAGAAGATAGAGGTCAGTGGTGTTGGTAATGATTTGGTTGAATGACCTTTTGTCATTGCAATAATTCTAAATGTTTACTGTCATATTGAGTGGTAGTGCTCAGGAAACATTGGTGCTTTAAACAGCTGATCAATCGATTGCTTAAATGTTCCACTTTTTAATGTCATAATCATAGTTATAGAAATGTACAGCACGGAAACAGACCCTTCAATCCAACTCGTCCATGGTGATCAGATATCGTAACCTAATTTTGTCCCATTTGCCAGCACTTGGCCCATTTCCCTCTTAGTCGCTTATTATTTGAATGGTAAAAAGTTGTGGCATGCTGCTATGCAGAGGGACCTGGGTGAACTTGTGCATGAATCACAGAAGGTTGGTCTGCAGGTACAACTAGTAATTAGGAAAGCAAATGAAATTTGTCCTTCATTGCTAAAGGGATTGAGTTTAAAAGCAGGAAGGTTATGTTGCAGCTGTACTAGGTGCTGGTGAGGCCACACCTGGAGTACTGCGTGCAGTTTTGCTCTCCCTACTTGAGAAAGGATGCACTAGCACAGGAGGGGGTGCAGAGGAGGTCCACTGGGTTGATTCCAGAGTCGAGGGGGTTGGCTTATCAGGAGAGACTGAGTAGATTAGGATTATATTCACTGAAATTCATAAGAATGAGGGGGGATATTATACAAACGTATAAAATTATGAAGGGAATAGATAAGATAGAAGTAGAGAGGATGTTTCCACTGGCAGGTGAAGCCAGGACAAGAGGGCATAGCCTCAAGGTTAAAGGGAACCGATTTAGGACTGAATTGAGCAGTGCTTAGTGATTTGTTTTTGTTTCAGTCATTTCCAGCCCACAACCAGCACTTTTGTCAGCGGAATGCTACTTAGTGCTTATTTGGTGCAGCTCAGTGACAGCTTTGGCTTGAAATTAAATGGGCTAGAGAAACACAGTACAGTCGGAAGGAAGGATTACGCAGTTAATTGATTCGCTGTTCACATCTCAGCCAGTGACCAGCACTATTCATTTCTGCTCTGATAATTTCTCAAATACAAAACTGATCTGTACAGTTGATGAAAATTGTTGAATTATTTAATATTGAGCAATATAGAGGATTGGTATTTGCAAGAGGTGATTTCAAAAGCACTACTCCACAAAATGGTGCAAAGGAGATTCATTGGAAAGGTAACAAGGTGAGTGGCTTCAGTTATGAAAAGGCAGTACCGCATAGCTCTCCTTAGAGGAGAGAGATTCAGGAATTTTTGATGGAGGTATAGTTATTGAGAATTACGGAATGTTTTATAGAATCAGAATCCTACAGCACAGAAACAGACTCTTCAGTCCAACTCATCTGTGCCGACCAGACATCGCAATCTGACCTAGTCCCATTTGCCAGCACTTGACCCATATCCCTCTAAACCCTTCCTATTCATGTACCCATCCAGATGCCTTTTAAATGGAACTTAATATCATTTCTGAAAAATAGTCACATTTTTGACCATCAAAAAGGCCCTTTATACCCAAACAGAAAAATGTACAATTAAGTACAATCATCAGTGATTTTAATTACCCCAGAACAGGATTTAACTACACCAACCATATATTTTAATACCTGGCTGTTCAGTTGAACTCCAACTCAATTTTGAAAAATATAGTCTGCGTGCATTGTCTGTTATGAAACTTATTTCCTATGCCAGAGAAAAAAAATCTGCATTCTCTATGATTGGCAGGAATAAGATCCAGTTAATGCAAATGTAAATGTAAATTTAAAAACAAATTAAATTTTTAATTTAAAAGAGCTAAATGGAGTTTGTTCATGATGAAAAAAGTGTGATGTCCTGATGGAATAAATTGGGAGAAAAGCTTCCATGAGAAGAAAGGTAAATAATCAGAGAATGCAGGCTCAAAATGTGTGATTTTGTTCTTCAAAGGAAGCTGCTGTGATCTCGAATACACTACCAGATGTGTGGTAGAATCAGATTCAAAAGGTAACAGGACATCTACTTAAAAGGTGAAAATAACAAAGCTATTCATGGGGAAAGCAGGAGAATGCAACCATTTAGATTGGAATCATAGAATCATACAATACAGGATGATCACTTCGCCCATTGAGTCCACACTGCCAATAATTCACTGCTGCCTACACAAGTTTCACTTTCCTGCAGTACACTTCATGCTCTTTGAAAGAAGTGGCATAAGAACAGTTGGACAATCAAGTCAAAGAGTCCAACTCGTCTGTGCTGACTAGATATCCTAAATTAATCTAGTCCCATTTGTCAGCCCTTGGCCCATATCCCTCTATTCATATAGCCATCCAGGTGCCTTTTACATGTTGTAGTTGTACCAACCTCCACCACTTCCTCTAGCAGTTCATTTGATACATGTACCACCCTTTGCGTGAAAATGTTGCCCCTTAGGTCCCTTATATATCATTCCCCTCTCACCCTAAACCTCTTCCCTCTAGTTCTGGAGTCCCCTAAACCAGGGAAAAGACTTTGTCTATTTACCCTATCCATGCTCCTCATAATTTTGTAAACCTCTATAAGGTCTCCTCTCAGCCTCTGATGCTCCAGGGAAAACAGCCCTAGCCTATTCAGCCTCTCCCTATAGCTCAAATCTTGCAACCCTGGCAACATCCTTGTAAATCTTTTTTGAATCTTTTCAAGTTTCATAACCTCTTTCCTTTAGCAGGGAGATCAGAATTGCGCACAATATTCTAAATGTGGCCAATCAATGTTTTGTACAGCTGCAACATGAGCTCCCAACTCCTATACTCAATACTCTGACCAATAAAGGAAAGCATCCCAAACACCGCCTTCACTATCCTATCTACCTGCAACTCCACTTTCAAGGAATTATGAAACTGCACTCCAAGGTCTCTTTGTTCAGCAACATTCCCCAGGACCTCACCCTTAAGTGTATAAGTTCTGCCCTAATTTGCCTTTCCAAAATGCAGCACCTCATATTTATCTAAATTAAACTCCATCTGCCACTCCTTGGTCCATTGGCCCATCTGACCAAGGTCCTGTTGTACGCTGAGGTAACCTTCTATGATGTCCACTACATAGCTAATATTGGTGTCATCTGCAAATTTACTAATTATACCTCCTATGTTCACATCAAAATCATTTATATAAATGACGAAAAGCAGTGGATCCAGCACCGATCCTTGTGGCACTCCGCTGGTCACAGACCTCCAGTCTGAAAAGCAACTACCACCACCCTCTGTCTTCTACCTTTGAGCCAGTTCTGTATCCAAATGGCTAGTTCTCCCTGTATTCCATGTGATCTAACCTTGCTAACCAGTCTCCCATGAGAAACCTTGTCAAATGCCTTACTAAAATCCATACAGATCATATTCACTACTCTGCCCTCATCAATCCTCTTTGTTACTTCTTCAAAAAGCACAGTCAAGTTGTGAGACATGATTTCCCACGCACAAAGCCATGTTGACTATCCCTAATCAGTCTTTGCCTTTCCAAATACATGTAAATCCTGTCCTTCAGGATTCCCTCCGACAACTTGCCTACCACTGAGGTCAGTCTTACTGCTCTACAGTTCCCTGGCTTGTCCTTACCACCTTTCTGAAATAGTGACACCACATTAGTCAACCTTCAGTCTTCCGGCACATCACCTGTGACTATCAATGATTCACACATATCTCAGCAAGGGGCCCAGCAATCACTTCCCTAGCTTCCCCCAGAGTGCTGGGGTACGCCTGATCAGGCCTTGGGGATTTATTCACCTTTGTGTGTTTTAAGACATCCAGCATCATCTCCTCAATAATATGGATATTTTTCAAGATGTCGCTATCTATTTCTCCACATTCTGTATCTTCCATGTCCTTCTCCACAGCCAACACTGATGCAAAATACTCGTTCAGCATCTTTCCCCATCTCCTGTCATTTCACATAACGGCTGCCTTGCTGATCTTTGAGGGGTCTTATTATCTCCCTAGTCACCTTTTTGTCCTTAATGTATTTATAAAATCTCTTTAAATTCTCCTTAATGTTATTTGCCAAAGCTATCTCGTGTGCCTTTTTTGCCCTCCTCATTTCTCTCTTAAGTGTACTCCTACTGCCTTTATACTTTTCTAGGGATTCATTCAATCTTTCCTATCTATACCTGACATAGCTGAAAATGTGTTGCTGGAAAAGCGAAGCAGGTCAGGCAGCATCCAAGGAGCAGGAGAATCGACGTTTCGGGCATGAGCCCTTCTTCAGGAACCTGAAGAAGGGCTCGTGCCCGAAACGTCGATTCTCCTGCTCCTTGGATGCTGCCTGACCTGCTGCGCTTTTCCAGCAACACATTTTCAGCTCTGATCTCCAGCATCTGCAGTCCTCACTTTCTCCTATACCTGACATATGCTTCCTTTTTTTTTCACCAACAGCTCAATTTTTCTTGTCATCCAGCATTCCCTACAACTACCAGCCTTGACTTTCACTCTAACAGGAACATTCTGTCTCTGGGCTCTCATTATCTCATTTATTAAGGCTTGCCATTTTCCAACCGTCCCTTTATCTGCAAACATCAGCTTCCAATCGACTTTTGAAAGCTCTGTCTAAAACCATCAAAATTGGCCTTCCTCCAATTTAGAACTTTAATTTTTAGACCTTGTCTATCCTTTTCCATCACTATTTTAAAAATAATAGAATTACGATCGCTGGCCCCAAAGAGCTCCCCCACTGACATTCAGTCACTTGCTCTGCCTTATTTCCCAAGTTTTGCACCTTCCCTAGTCGGTACATACTGAATCAGAAAATTTTCTTGTCCACACTTAACAATTTCCTCCCCATCTAAACCCTTAACATTGTGGTAGTCCCAGTCTATGTTTGGAAAGTTAAAATACTCTGACATTACAACCCTATTACTCTTACAAATAACTGAGATCTCCTTACAAATGTCCTGCTGACTATTAGGGGTCTATAGTACAGTGCGAATGAGGTAATCATCCTTTTCTTATTTCTCAGTTCCACCCAAATAACGTCCCTGGCTGTATTTCCAGGAATATCTTCCCTAAGTATAGCAATAATGTTATCACTTACCAAAAACCCCACTCTCCCTCCTCTCTTGCCCTCCTTTCCATCCTTCCAATAACATTTGTATCCTGGAACATGAAGTGCCAATCCTGTCCATCCCTGAGGCACACCTCCTATAATTGCTATGATATCCCAGTCCCATGTTCACAACCATGCCCTGAGCTCACTGGCCTTTACTGTTAGGCCTCTTGTATTAAAATAAATGCAGTTTAATTTATTTTGTTCTCTGTTTTGTTTCTGCCTACCATGGCTGGTTGACTTGTTTCTTTTCCCAGCTGTACCAGTCTCAGACTGATCTGTTTCCGCACTGTCTCTTTTTGTATGGTCATAAAACTAGTTTTCTTCTAATAAATAACACATCATTTTAAATCTGAGGAATTCTACAACAGGATTCTGGGTAATCCAAAATAGAGGACGGGAAAAAAATTGTAGCTGTAAGAGCTGCTCCTTTTTATTTTTGAGGCATATTAGGTTGTGGAGGTGATTGCCTCAAATTCCAGGATCAGTAATTACTATTTTATATGCTGATTCATTGTTTTGGAACTTTGGGAAAAAAGATTAAAACAATGGCACTTTACAAAGGAGGAAGAGAACAAAGGTAGAGACCACATGGTCAGTAAAAGAAACCTACATTGCTCTCTGACACAGCAGTGAATCTGCACAGCTACTGCCTTTGCTGTTTGAGTTCAAGTATTTCTGGACATCCAAGTGCGTCTAAGAAAAAATTAGCCAACAGTGAAATTCACAGCTGACCTTGGAAGAACCTGTGTGGGAGAGCTCACAGCACAGGAGCAGATAAATGCATGGTTTTTAAGTGTAACCTTGCAGTCTTTTTTAACAGTGGGTAGAGTGAGTTCTTTTTGGTTATATACATTATTGAGATTTGTCTCTTGATTAAAATGTAAAAATAAAAAACATAGGTACTAAGTTAGGCTGAACTGGTGTTTTTTTATAGAGCAGTAAGACTGTGCTATTTTCTGTAGATTGTTGAGGTGCAAAGATGGCCTTTGGTAGAGTGATGTGCTCTTCCTGTCAGATGTGGGAGGTTAAGGAGAATTTCCATGTTACTGATGGTTACGTCTGCAGTAAGTGTGTGGTTGCGAATCCTATCAGATTGCGTGGATCAGTTTGGGCAGCAGTTAGGGGCAATGAGGAATTTACAGGAGCTAGGGGGTGTAATGGATGGCAGTTATAGGAAGGAAAGAAAACCATACATACTGTCAGGTAGATAGGTTACCTCCAAGAAAAGTAGGAGGGGTAGACAGGAGTTTCCTGTGGCTATTCCCAACTCAAACAAGTATGTTGATTTGGAAAATGTAGGGGGTAATGGACTGTCAGGGGATGTAGCACAAACAGCCAGGTTTCTCGCACTGACACTGGTTCTAATGTACTGAGGGAGATGTCAGGTTCCAGGCATTCGATTGTGACAGGGGCCTCTCCTAGTCAGAGGAACAGACAGACGTTTCTGCAGTTGACAGCAAGAAATTGGAATGGTCTATTGCCTCTCTGGTGCCAGGATAAATGATACCTCTGATAGAGTACAGAATATTCTCAAAGGGGAGAGGGACCAGCAGGAGGCCATTGTACACATTGGAACTAACGAAATAGAAAGGGTAAAGGATGACCTTCTGAAGGGAAACAATAGGAAGTTAGGCAGGAATTTAAAAAGGAGGTCCTCGAGGGCAGTAATATCTGGATTACTCCCAGTGCTACAAACTAGTGAGAGGAAATGAGAGGCTGAGGAGCTGGTGCAGGAGAGAAGAGTTTGTATTTTTGGATCATAAAGTGCTAATATGTAGAGCCTGTGTGATCTCTATGTATATGGAGTTACATTAATGGGATTCAGAAATATCATTGCACATGTTGTGAAAATGGGAAGTTTTGTTTGTAACATGCATTAATCAATTCTATTAGATTTCTAGTTGAAACACAATCGTACCATACTCTATCAATATATAATGTATTTTCCAAGTGATCAATAATGTCTTAACATGGTAGGTTGGTTATTCCTGATCTCAAGCTATGCATGTTAATTAAATTCTGTTTCTAATGGAGCAACGTTTGTGGAAAATCCCAGAAATATTGACCCATGGGAAATTGCCTTAGGATTGCTCCTTTAGCTAAAACTTAGGGTCTGGATCACATCAGAACTAAACCATAATGGTTTATGATTAATCATGGTTTGGTCATACAGAACCAGTCCTTTTTTTTAGCTATACACAACAGTCAAATCTTGCATTCATCAGAACAATTGACAAGAATGTCGAAGTCTGGCTTTGACATACTGTGTGCTATGGCTGAATTGTTATCAGTCATTACCTCACTCATGTAAAATATTGTTCCCCTTTACATTAGTATTCCTATCAATTGATGAGTAGAAGATGAAATGATTTAACAAAATGTGTCTTTTTCAGCAATAAATCATATTCGTCGATTTGGTCCTGTTTATAGCTAGTAGCTGTACTATGCTTTAGTTGGAAACGGGCTGACTTTGAGGCATGTTTGATCGTGTGAATATAAAATATTGCATTTCCTCTTGCCTTGACAAAAGAAATCCCAAATAACATTAGGAGGGAGAAAAGCAGCCAAATGACTTTTAATATAATTTATACTGTGTTCAGAAGGCAGTTGGGTAGAGAATAATGAATAGTGATTGCAATGTAGTAATGCAATCAGAGATACTTAGATGATGTCATCAACCAACAGAAACTAAGTGTGAGTAATTTCTAACCATTATCTGAACTCTCAGCATTAGATTGCTACATTGAACCACTCCAGGGTTTCATTCATTCTCAACTGTTGATTTTGTTGAGAATCTTGGGCTGCTTTTTATGTCAGTCAGGTGGTATGGAGGGTGTACGTATCTAATTTGAATTCTGTTGAACTAGTCAGCATTTCAATGTTCAGCTAATCAAAATAAAGTGGGCAAGAACAAGGTTTGGTTGCATCTCCTGTCCAGCTTTCATGTGTATTAGGGGGTGGGGTTGGGGCTGGGGCGGCTGGTGTGGAGTTACAGCCTGGTTTTGTATGTGTAATTGAGAAGAGAATTTATTGTGATATGTTGCCGCTGGTCGTGCAAGACTTCCCAACATAAAATGGGCATTTTCTTTTCACAATGGATGCTTACTAAATGGGAAAAAAAAGCTCTAGAAAATCCCTGGGAATCATTGTGACATGTTTTAAGGATGTATAAAACTTGCTTCAGCAGGTACAGCGCGAAAGGGATTTCTAGCATCAGTTGACTTTAGAAAGAATTAAAGGAAGACTCTAATAGTTTAATGGGATAATGCATTCCCTAATGTTCTGGTCTGTCTCTCCCAACAGAAGATGATCTTGAGCCTTACTGTGGCTGCATTGTTTGACAGTATTGCCTATCTCATGGTAAGTGGATGAAAACACACAGATCACACACGTTTGTTAGATTGTATTTATTCTAAAATTTTCTGAATTCATAGTTCTATAATTAAATGTTTTTGTTCTAGTGCATTATGATAAAATCAGTTGCATGACCACTTGCTTACTTCCCATTGTGCATTTTACAGAAACATGTAAGTAATGTTTTAGTATTGTATCCTTTAACTGTATTCTTTAAACCAAAATTACTTAATATAAATGATTGCTGCTGACATATTTCTGGTTAATAATGCTAGAAGGTAACTTAGATCAATGTAAGAGGCATAACAGGTAAGGCAGATGAACTCAGGGCATGGTTGGGAACATGGGACTGGAATAGAATTTAGAATTAGATTCCCTACAGTGTGGAAACAGGCCCTTCGGCCTAACAAGTTCACACTGACCCCTTGAAGAGCAACCCACCCAGACCCATTCCCCTACCCTATATTTACCCCTGGTTAATGCACCCAACCTACACATCCTTGAACACTATGGGCAATTTAGCTTGGCCAGTTCACCTAACCTGCACATCTTTGGATTATGGGAGGAAACCAGAGCACCTGGAGGAAATCCATGCAGACACGGGGAGAATGTGCAAACTTCACACAGGCAGTCACCTGAGGCGGGAATTGAACCTGGGTCCCTGGCGCTGTGAGGCAACAATGCTTAGCCATTGTGCTTGCAGGGCTGCTTGTTGAGATATTTGTATCATCGATAGTCACAGATGAGGTGCCGGAAGACTGGAGGTTGGCTAACATGGTGCCACTGTTTTAGGAAAGTGGTAAGGAAAAGCCAGGGAACTATAGACCGATGAGCCTGACTTCAGTGGTGGGCAAGTTGTTGGAGGGAATCCTGAGGGACAGGATTTACATGCATTTGGAAAGACAAGGACTGATTAGGGATAGTCAACATGACTTTGTACATGGGAAATTGTGTCTCACTGACTTAATTGAGTTTTTTGAAGAAGTAACAAAGAGAATTGATGAAGACAGAGCAGTGGAGGTGATCTATATGGACTTCAGTAAGGCATTTGACAAAGTTCCACATGGTAGACTGGTTAGCAAGGTTAGATCACGTAGAATACAGGAAGAACTAGCTATTTGAATACAGAACTGGCTCGAAGGTAGGAGACCGAGGGTGGTGGTGGAGGATTGCTTTTCAGACTGGAGTCCTGTGATCAGCGGTGTGCTACAAGGATCAGTGCTGGGTCCACTGTTTTTTGTCAATTATATAAATGATTGTATGTGAACCATAGGAGGTATAGTTGGTAAATTTGCAGATGACACCAATATTAGCAGTGTAGTGGATAGCAAAGAAGATTACCTCAGAGTACAACGAGACCTTGATCAGATGGACTGGTGGGCCAAGGAATGGCAGGTGGAGTTTAATTTAAATAAATGTGAGGTGCTGCATTTTGGAAAGGCAAATCAGGGCAGAACTTATATACCTTAATGGTAAGGTCCTGGGGAGTGTTGCTGAACAAAATTACTTTGGAGCACAGGTTCATAATTCCTTGAAAATGGAGTCGCAGGTGGACAGGATAGTGAAGAAGGCGTTTGACTTGCTTGTCTTTACTGATCAGTGCATTGAGTATATGAGTTGGGATGTCACATTGTGGCTTTACAGGACATTGTTTAGGACCCTTTTGAATACTGCGATCAAATCTGGTCTCTCTGCTATAGGAAGGATGTTGTGACACTTGAAAGGGGAGCATGAGAGGCTGAGGGATGACCTTATTGAAGTTTTATAAAATTACAAGGGGCATGGATGGGGTGAATAGCCAAGGTCTTTTCTTCAAGGTAGTGGACTCCATAACTAGAGGGCATAGGGGTTTAAGGGGAGAGGGGAAAGATTTAAAAGAGACCTAAGGGGCAACATTTCCACGCAGAGGGTGGTGCATATATGGAATAAGCTGCCAGAGGAAGTGCTGGAGGCTGATACAATTACAGCATTTAAAACGCATTTTGATGGATATATGAATAGAAAGGGTTTAGAGGGATATGGGCCAAATGCTGGCAAATGGGACTAGATTAATTTAGGATAGTTAGTCGGTGCAGATACGTTGGAATGAAGAGTCTGTTTCCTTCATTCTGTATTGGATTCTGTATCCAATCCTATACTACTATATGTAAAAACAGTTTGGAGGCCCCATATTATGACAAACCCTCATTGTAATCATTTTAAATAGATTATTTGTCAAAGTTCTTGAGAAGATTTGTCAAACTTAGTAAAATACAATTTTTTTTGCCAAACAGAAAACCTGTCCTTTAGGAGTGTTTATTTTGCAGCATAGAAATATTGTTAAAGGTTTTAGAAGCATTAATATGCAGTTTTCTTAGTCTTAATGTGTGGATTATTTTTTGTTTTAATGCCAGAATAAATATGCAGGTGATGGAAAGTGTAATATTTTAAATAATCAAATTACATATTTTGGAAATTGATTTGACTTCAGCTGAGCGATTTAAAATTTGCCTTTTGTAACAGGGAGAGGTTATCCCAGATGGTGTCCTTTGCAACTTTCAGGCTTGGTGGCTTACGTACTTTGGTGAGTGCTTTGTTTCTTTTTCTGTCGAGTAAACCCAAAACACATTATGCTAATTTCTAGGATGATGAATGCTGAACATCAAGCAACACTTGAGTATTTCCTTTCTTTGAAATAAAATTATCCATTTATGCCACACAGTTCATAACCTTCGGATGTCCCAAGTGAAGTACTTGAAGTCTCATCACTCTTATAAGAAACTGCTAGTTTTGTGAATGTATTCTCCAATTTTGTTGGAAAGAAGCTGGCAGATGGGACTAGATTGGGTTGGGCTATCTGGTTGGCATAGACAAGTTGGACCGAAGGGTCTGTTTCCGTGCTGTACATCTCTAAGAGGTTTTTCAGATTCACCTTGCTTAATGTTTTTGTTGAGAAACCTGCCAATGTATTCTGTACTATTGCCTGTCTAGCCTATCGTCATGGGTAATTCACATTCCTATGGTTGCAAGCACAATAAGATTGGCATTATTGGCAATATATAGAGCTCACTCTAAATGTATTCCCTCTGCAAAGGAGGTAGAGCTGAAACATAGCACATCAAAATAATCTTGCTACAGTAATGGCTACCATGATCGGATCATCAAAAACCCATGAATGGGATTTTGGTCCTGAAAATTACCCAGTGTACCTTGGGATACACTTGAAGATAAAGTGTGTCAAACATTTGAGCAACTGGTGAAGTGAGTTGTTTTGCAGTGCTACTCTGCAGCAGGAACATATTCACCGTTAACAGCATGCAGCTCTCAGACGAAAAAAGCATTCTTCCTATCACGCAAATCAATAATGTGCCATATGAATTTCAGTGTCAGGGCAATATGAAGTATGCAGGCCATACATCCCAAAGACTGTTGGATTGTGTAAAACATCTTGTACCTTCAGCTGTTCACAAAAAACAAGGTACTGACCATATTCAACCACATTCCACTCCCTGTCTCAGAAAATTGTTAACAGATGAGCACTCATGAATGGAGAGTAAGAATGGTCCTTTTAACCTCTTGACTTTCAATCAATCAACTCTTCAGTCAATGGGCTGAATTAAGTGCCCTCCCACGTAGCACTTTTGGTGTAGGGGGCTTTCAGTCAGGTGAGAGGATGTTGGGTGGACACTGACAACTTCTCCTCTCTGTCTCGATAAGTCAGTGGTTGGAAGGCACAGGAAAGGCCATGCTAAGGCCAAAGTACAAGCCGTTGTTGCTGATATCTTTGATAACTGCATATAAATGTTACAAAATAAGGGCAAGACACATTAAATATTCATTAGAAGCTGATATATATTAGCCTGAGCATAACTCCTCATCACGGATGACCATTTGAATATTGCAAATGTATTGAAAGAATAAAATATTTGGCAAAGAAAATCAGTACTTTTAAAAGATTCCCATGGTAAATTTCACATGAAGCTTAATTTAGAATAGATGCTTTAAAAAAAACACTTTTTAAAAGGTTGAGCATTATCTTGAATAATGTGGAGGCCTAGGTGATAGCACAACAGGCAATGGAAGAATTCAAAGCAAGGATTTGAGTCTAGAATTAGGTTTGAAGGACTGACTTTCAATCAGACACTGCCACTGATCCCACACTGTCCGTTATGAGAGCTTGAATTCTGGTGAATTGGATTTATTGGGCCAAAGGGTCTCCCCTTGTTCTTAGAATTTCCTGATTTCTTAGGTAACCTATCCTGTGCCAATTAAAAGAAAAACATTTTATATCTGGATAATGACAGTATTAGAATTTCTAATATAAATGTATACTGTCAAATATCTTGTACTTATGAGTATAAGAATTCCATAATTTCAGGTTTTTATGTTAATGAAATACCTTTTGCACATTTAGAACATGGACCAACAATAATAAAATATATTCTCAGTTGTTATTAGTTGATATTAGAGGCAATAGTTCGGAACATATGCTTGAATTCATTTGGTGTCTTTGTGTTTCCCAGTCTTTGAAGGTGCAGTTCTAATTCTCAATGATCACTTCATTGACTAAATAGTTGCCAGTGTTCTCTAAGCATTTATCCAATTTCCACTTGAATAAGTGATAGACATCATGGCAAAAATAATTGAGACAGTGTGATTTGAGAGTCATCAAATAAAATTTTGTAATGAAATGAATTTAATTGTAACCCCTTACACATTATGCTATGGAAAAGCTGTAAGCCAATTGTACCTTATAGAAACAGTTACTTTGAACAACTCAAGGTATAAATTCAATGATTTCATGTTTCCAGCAAGGAACTGCGCTCTTTGGAAATGCCTGACAGAAGATCTGGGCTAAGCTGTAATAAATCTATTAGAAACCCATGCTAGCTTTGACCAGAGTTCTTAAATGTTGCTGATGTGCCTGCTTCCACCATCTCCACTGGCACCCTCTGTGTGAAAACTTTTCCCTGCACTTCTCCTTTAACCTTCCCCTCTCTCATGTTGAACTAGTATCCCCTTGTAGTTGACCATTCCACCCTGGAAAAAAGCCTCTGGTTGTCCAAGCTATCTATGCCGGTCTTAATTTTATAGGCCTCCAACAGGTCACCCCTCAGCCTTTATCTTTCCAGGCAAAACAATCTGAGTTTTGTATTATAAATACAGGATTACTAAATTCACTGTCCAATATGTATGATGCATGTATACTGTTGGCTTTATTGTAACACATGCTGCAGTAGGATGTTGAGTTTTTGAACCTGTTGAGCATTTGATCATGTCAAACAGCTGTGTAAAAGCAGTATACGTTTACAAAATAATGCAAGTCACTCCCAACTCCCCATTCGAAATCCATTCCTCTAGCCCAGTCCCAAATGGTGGGTTCCAGCTAAACATTTGGGGTCTGAGCTTTGATATAGAGGTGGAGCTCTGACTGTGTGCTACAAGCTGCAAAGTCCCCTTTAAACCATTGCAGTTGTCTTTCATAGTGAGTACAGCATAATGACCCAATCTTCTATGCCTGAATTCTGTCCTAAAATGAGAAAGTAGATGCTTTTTATTTAAAAGCCTTGTGGATTATACATTTTATTTATTTCCCAGGCTACACTCACTGGTATCTCACTCTCTCCATGCCATCCTCACTGCTCTCACAGGCATTCCAACCCCCCTCTGCTCACAATCCCCACTGCCCCCTCACAGGCATCCCTTCACTCTTCCTCTCTCAAGGATCTTCCCCACCTACTGCTTTCACCTGCAGCCCCCTAGCCCTCTCACCCAGCTCTCATAACTCTGAGCTCCCGGCACATTTTGAGCACCAAAATGGGGTCAGCCTGAGAAAAAGATTTAGGAAGCAGTCATGCAGTATTTGCTAAATAATGTACTTCAAGTTTTTTTGACAACCATTGCATGCAGCTTTTAGTATGAGATCCTCTGGCAAACTCACAAAGAGGAAAAGATAAAGCATTGTTTTATAAACTTCCAGTCGTCAAAATATATTGACTGCAAGAGTGTGAGCAATATGCAGTATGTTTATATCCCCTGTCTATGTAATATCACCGCAAGTGCATTGAATGTTATATATAATTGTATCATGTACAAGTAAATAATTCAACTTTGGAGAAGGAATTATAAATCTAAAGTTTGGAAAGGTTTTTTTTTCTGTGACACAGTGATCTGAATGAAATTTTAAAAAGAAAGGACATGACCCCTTGAATTCTGGGATCCAGATTTTATTAATTGAATTTACTTTCCACCAGCTGCTATAGTGGGATGTGACCCTGTGTCTTCAATGCATTAGGTTTGTCCCTCTGGATTAATATCCCAATAACGTTAACATTACACCTTCCTTTGTATTCTACAGAGAATACTTGATGAAGATTAAATTTGAAATGAGCAGTTCTGCACTAGGGATTGCTTTCTGGGGATTATTTTCAACTTGTTGGTGATCTGGTGGAGTAGATAGCCTGCCCTGGAGAGAATTCATCTGGTTTTCAGCCTGTTGTTTGAGAATGGGATAAAGTTTAAAAAAAAAATCAATTTTTTGTTATCTTCATGCAGGATGCTTTTTAGTGCATGGTAACCCTTATTTTTTTTAAAAAAGCACACCTTTGTGTAACAATACCTGCAAAGCTACCTTTCTGCTGTGATAGAGTGCTTGCACTTCTTGCAGCCATTATGTTTTATTATCCAGCAGCAGAGCAGCTTTAAAGGTGAACTGAAGCCTTTCAGAGCTGCCTGTGCCAAAATAGCTGCTTCTTAATCCTGTGATGTTGACTGCTAAGTGTAGGAAACAATGAAAATGTACTTAAATGAGCTGTGCGCGTATTTTACCATTTGCAGGCACACTGAGTATTCAGAGCAGTGAACTAGCTATCTCTTTGCATTATCATTACTGGGTTTGTGTGTATTTGTACTGTTCTGAGAAGAAAGGATAGTTTTACCCTGAAAAAGACAGTAATTAAACTTTCTATTTAATAGAATACTATTAGTAGACCTATTACTCTCATTTAATTTATATTTGCCATCATTTTTATGACCATGTTGAGAAAATAGGCCGGTCAATATTAAGGCTGTTACTGGAAAAGTCAGAAGTCATATGACACCAGGTTACAGTCCAACAGATTTATTTGAAATCACAGGTTTTGGAGCGCTGCTCCTTCATCAGGTGAAGTCACTTATAACCTGGTGTCGTGTGATGTCTGACTTTGTCCACCCCAGTACAACATCGACACCTCTACGTCATAGCTACTGAAAAGAGAAATGTCATTGTCGTTGTCTGCCGAGGACCTAAACTGACAATCTGGTCATAACTAGAACAACTTGTATTCACACTGCACCTTAATATAAGAAAATGTCCTGAGGCAGTATAGTACACATATTTGACCCAAGACAGTATAAGAAGTAATGTAAAAGAAAAGATGACGCCATAATGATGAACATATTTTTGTCTAAAAGGTAGACTCTAGGAACTGTCTTCAAGGTGAAAAGTAAAATGGAGGGGTGGAGATGTGCAGGGAGGAAATCATGTAGCTTAGTGCCTCGGCAACAGATGACACGGCCAGTGGTGGTGATTAAGGTTGGGAATGCTCAAATGGCAAAACTTAAATATTTTGAGATACCTTGGAGGATTGTGGGGTTTGAGGAGATTACAGGGACGGGGGAGATAAAAATCTGCAGTGATTTGAAAACATCGATCAGAATTTTAAAATGAAGATGTTGCTTTGCCAGGGCCCACAGTATGGGCCATCAGTCATGAGGTGGTAGAGGTGCAAGACTGGGTGTAGGTTTACACAAGAGCAGCAGGGTTATGGATGGTTACATTGGTTAGAGTGTGGGAGGTCAGCCAGGGGTGTATTGAAATGGTTGAGTCTGGATTAAAACAGAGGCATGGTTTACAACAGGATCTGGACCAGATGGGCCAATGGGCTGAGAAGTGGCAGCTGGAGTTTAATTCAGTAAATGCGAGGTGCTGCATTTTGGGAAAGCAAATATTAGCAAGACTTATACACTTAATGGTAAGGTCCTAGGGAGTGTTGCTGAACAAAGAGACCTTGGAGCGCAGGTTCATAGCTCCTTGAAAGTGAAGTCGCAGGTAGATAGAATAGTGAAGAAGGTGTTTGGTATGCTTTCCTTTATTGGTCAGAGTATTGAGTACAGGAGTTGGGAGGTCATGTTGCAGCTGTACAGGACATTGGTTAGGCCACTGTTGGAATATTGCATGCAATTCTGGTCTCCTTCCTATCGGAAAGATGTTGTGAAACTTGAAAGGGTTCAGAAAAGATTTACAAGGATGTTGCCAGGGTTGGTGAATTTGAGCTACAGGGAGAGGCTGAACAGACTAAGGCTGTTTTCCCTGGAGTGTCGGAGGCTGAGACTGACCTTATAGTGGTTTACAAAATTATGAGGGGCATGGATAGGATAAATAGACAAAGTCTTTTCCCTGGGGTCGGGGAGTCCAGAACTAGAGGGCATAGATTTAGGGTGAGAGGGGAAAGATATAAAAGAGACCTAAGGGGCAACTTTTTCTTACAAAGGGTGGTATGTGTTTGGAATGAGCTGCCAGAGGATGTGGTGGAGGCTGGTACAATTGCAACATTTAAGAGGTAATTGGATGGGTATATGAATAGGAAGGGTTTGGAGGGATATGGGCCGGGTGCTGGCAGGTGGGACTAGATTGGGATATCTGGTCGGCATGGACAGATTGGACCGAAGGGTCTGTTTCCATGCTGTACATCTCTATGACTCTATGACTCTATTAATGTTTACAGAATATGAGCTAAATTGGGTGATAACGAGGTGGAAACAATGTGATTTTAGGGAGGACACAGGCGTTTAAGTGGCAGTTTATCCTGGTAGCAGATATAACACTGATGTTGCAAGCAGTTTGTTTTAGTTTCAGAAAATCAATTGTTGGGGGAGAGATGGAACAGGTAGTGAGGGAAGGAAATTTGCAGTGGAAAGCAAAAACAATGACTTCCATCTTCCCACTGTATAATTGGAAGAAGTTTCTGTTGATCCATAACTGGGTATCAGATAAGGAGGTAATTAATTTAGAAACGGTGAGGCAGTTGTTGGTAAAGTAGAGATTGAAGGCCCTCGGTGTCATATGATGATGCTGTGAGGGGCAGCATGTGGATGAGAAGTAGGTGTGCTCTCAGCATTGATACATGAAGGAACACCAGAAGTGATGGTGTGGGAGCAGAAAGGAAAGCCATTTTAAGTGATAATCTGTAGGAGCGTGTGCACAGTTCATTCGGTTGCATGCAAATTTATTTAAGCCTTGCCTCAGCAGATGTAAGGAAATCAAATGGAGTGCATTGGAACCTTACTCATTTAGCATCTATGTGGTTTGTCCATATAGAGAAAGTGGCACATTTTACAGCATCAGAAAGGCGGATGTATATGCTGGTGTCTAAGGAGGATCAAAGGTTGACAAGCAAAACAAAGTGTAGTGGTTGCTACTTGTACAACTTCAATATAATAGCTGTACCCCTGCAAGTTAGAGTCATGCTCATGAGAGGGACTTTCGAATGGGCAGTTCAGTAGTTTCTGATAGGGGGTGGGGGAAGCGAAGGTAATTATATGCTTCTGCTTCAGATAAATCCAGATATTGCAGTGGTCAGAGAGTTATTGGAGCAGTGCAGAAAGAACTCTGCTGAACTCCTATCACAGCTGACTCTTAGGGAATTGCCTGGGCAATTGAAAACTCCAATGGGCTTTCCCCTGCCTCTGAAATCCTTCAGAAAAGCCCCTCAGAGTTGGAGAATTCCAAGTTCTGACTTGCTTCTGGAAATTAACATTTAAAAACTTGCTCTAACTCCTCAATAAGTATAAATTGAATATCTAATATTCACCATTGTTTACCCTTCCTCCCACCAACACCATCACCCACCCACCCACCAAACCACTACACCCTGCTGACCCCTGATGTCCCTGGACCCAACACCTGCCCCCTCTGCCAACCTGACTCTACATACTTGATCCCCAACTTACTAACTTCCCATCGAATCCAACACTTCCCAGGCTGGATTCAAAATCATTCCGCCCACCTACCCCACACCCAGCCATTCTTTTCTAACAATCCTGCCCTTTTTCCCACGAGGAATCATACTTCCCCAACATCCCTCATCCACAGTCTCCGAGCCCCTGCTCCCATTCTAACCCCTTATGTACCTTATGTTCTTGCTGTCTCACAGTAGCTGTCAAAGTATCTGCTGGACATAGGAACTACAGAATTCAGCACTCAGTGCAGTAAAAGGTGGCATGGTTTCTATGGCGGTTTTGTGAGTTTCTGGATTCCTGCGCAGGGGGCTCCTGTCCAGAAATCCCAATGCAAAAGTCAGCTAAACATAAGTTGGCATTTTCTAATCTGAAAAAAATGGACCACTGGACTCTAAACACTAACTCTGCTTTCTCTCCATAGTTGCTGCCATACCTCAGTTTCTCCAGCAATTTCTGTTTTCATTTTCTAACCTGGCTCAGGTTTCCAACCCTGATTGGGACTTTAAAATCATTTTTAAAATTAAACATTCAGGCAACCTTTGTGAAGTATTGTTTGGTAGTAAGAAAAGAAGTACACACCTAATGCTGAGTTGGCAGTAATGAAGTAATGGAAGTAATTGTGCCTTGTCAGAACAATCTACAGAAATAATTTTCCAAACTTCAAGTTCCTGTTTAGAAAATAGGTCTGCCAGTTCTATAAAGTGAAAATTCAAATATGTGCTGTGCACAATCTTCCAGCCATTAATTTAAAAGTGCATTTGAATTTTGGATATTTGAAAGATGTGAGAGAGAGAGACACTATCCCTTGGAATCCTGAAGTTGGAAAAGGATCCTTTTAAATCTGTGTTTTTGTGCAATTTATCTTCTAATATTAGGCTCCATTTCCTGTTCACATGCAGACTGGTGTTCCCTGGCATGGGTTTGTTGCATAACCGTCAACCTTTACTTCAACTTGGTGAAAGAAATCAGAACAGATCACTTTGCAGTGTGAGTATTGTTCCAAGTATTGTTCTCTTTTGGACTTTTCTTTGTAGGTTGTCGATTAAAGAACAACGAAACAAACTTTTCTCTGCACTTATCATGGTGCTGTATATAATATTTATCTAGAATATCTGAAGAGTTAAGTGCGCCATTTGGAGACCTCTTGGTTGTTTTCTTGCATCTTCTCTTCCGGAGTACTGTGACTAATAACTTTCCATTCAGTTTGATGTCACAATGAGTATTTGTAACAGTGTTCTTGGCAAGCAGGAAGAACGTGTACAGGGACTGCACCAGTTTCAACTCAACAAAATAGGTGGAACCTATTCTCTGATTCATTTCTCAGCATGATGTCTTGACCAAACATGCCAAGTTTAAATTTAAAGCCTGGCCTTTAACTGTCAATCATCATTAATGCAATCTCCATGGCAATGCTTGTACCAATCAGTGCCCACTTGTTAACATACAGTGCTGCCCTCTCATGCAGACAAATGCTGCAACAAAATGTGTCTTTTTCCAACAAAATTTGTAAAATCTTATCCTCTGGCTTTTGCATTTATCAGTAATCTGTTTGCTTTCTTTAAAAACAAATTTTAATGTCTAAGTGAACTGAATGCACGAATAGACTGATGAATCATTAGACAATAAAATTATCTGGTTCTCACTGATTACCCCAAGCCTGAGTTTATTAGCTCTCCTTACCCTCTTCTTGTTAAAATATCTTCACAAAGTATTCATATTGTTTGTTCAGTAGATAGGAATTCCTCCTCTCTGTATCCTGTTGAGTGCAATAATGTAAGGTGAGTTGGAAGCCCTATTATTTCCTATTCTCAGAGCTATTCTTTGCTGGGTTCAGTTAACACCCCATTCTGAGATTTTTACAGTTTGTAGGCCAGAGCATTTAATATTTTTGGTTTACCTGACCACCTCAAAAACTTGAGAATTTTAAGACTGAGATTTGAGTTTTAGTTATGTTCTGGAGCCAAAAGACTGTAATGCAGATTAGAAATCGCTACTATGTATCAACCAAAAGTTCAGAGTTGTATTATCCATTTCAAAATTGAGAACACTCCAAAGTGAAATGCTTTTCAGGGAAGAGCTTATATAATTTATTGATAAACTTTAATAGATTAAAATGTGTTCAAGACTCCTTGGAATTGTAATAGACCAAATTGCTGTCACCTTAGAGAAATGAATCCTTTCCTTCTGCACCGAAGAGCTGGTGAGTGACTGTAGCATTAAGAACCAGGACACCGTATGATCCCAGAGATAGATGTGAACAGGAGCTTAGTTGTGGTTTCAGCTGATGTACTTTATTGTTTAAAATGTGTTCTTCCTGTCTTGGATTGTTAAATCATTACAATATAGTTAATACTCACTGGAAGAAGATTTTAGTAGCTTATTGAAAAGCAGAATACTGTGGATGCTGGAAGTCTAAAATAAAAGCAGAACATGTTTAAATGTTCAGCGGATCTGGCAGCATCTGTGAAGCGAAATAGAGTGAATATTTCAGATTGTTGAAATTTTTTGACTTAAGTCAACTACTCTTACATCAATCTTGTTGCTGTCTGCACTTAAGAATCAATTATGGTGAAGTAATCCTTTTCTAAATTGGCTCTCATTAAAGCACTGCATAATATTCTTTCCCCTCCATTATGCCAACCCTAACCCCAATCCAAGTCTTCACCCCACCTCAGTACCTAGTAACCTTGTGGATAAGAACAGCATTAGAAATCAAGCTGTTCAGCAAGGTCACTGATACAGTTCCTACTGGACTCTGCTTGTTAAATGGAGAAGTGACTGAATGCTCTAATTGCATATCAAATCCTTAGGCTGGGGAGATGGAGCTAAAACTCTGCTTCCACCACTATTTATAACTTTTTTTTATAAAATACAGCTGTAAAAGTTGGGTGACAAGAGTTTGACCTGTCTCTGATAGCTTCCAGAGGCTGTTAACCTGCCAAAGATCACTCGATGGCTTGCACATGAAGAATGCTGATTTGTGAGAGTTACAGGAGGCTTGATACAGTAGAACCATACCCTCACATAAGCCTGAAGAGGTAGGGAACCATGCTTTAGGCAGTGCAATGTATTTTCATACTTTAGAGTTGCAGTAATATTTTGACAGTTTAATACAGGAAGTCTAAATATGTTTTCTGTTTATGATCAATATTGATGAAGTTGTAAACAGAGATAAGCACTGAAATCACTGGTAAACAATCCATTGCTGATGTTGTAATGGAGGGCTATATGCAGCCCCTCAGGTGGATGTAATAAGGTGCAAACTACTAAAGTAAAATAGGCAGAAAAGTATTTGGTTCTGAAAATAAACTTGGCATTTAATCTATGTAATGATAATGCTGTCGAGCACCTTGAGATTAACTTTTATATTTTGAAAATGTCATCAGACTGTCTGGGTTTTAATGAAGTATTGTTTAAGCATTATGATTTTTTCTTTGTTGTTTATTACTTGGAAACAGAAATCCTTCCATGTGGATCAAGACTCCTAGATCCATGCTTATGCTTGTGGCCTGTTTAATTGAAATTGCAGAATTATGAGCATTTTAATGCTTAGGGTTTCTGTCCAAGAGGAGCTCCATTGAAACTGACCAGCTCATTTTACACAGGGCCTTAGCCAGTAAGGATTGAAACTTGCATCATGTTATTCTTCGTCAAGATATCCAAGGAGAAAAGATAGTGTGCTGAAAACACAGTGGGCCTGGCAGCGTCCATGGAAATAGAGCAAGCTTACGTTTCGAGTCTGGATGACTCTTCAACAGAGCTGAAGCTGTAGTTCTGATGAAGAGTTGTCTAGATTCGAAACATTAGCTTGCTGTCTCTCCCTGTGGATGCTGCCTGACCCGCTGTGATCTCCAGCATTTGTTGTTTTCAGTACAGATTCCAGCATCTGCAATAATATGCTCCTAGGAAAGATAGTGTGATGTGATATGCAAATCCTACCCTGCAGGGGGGGGGTGACAGAATGTTCTGTAATCAATGCCAAATCCTGCTTCCTGTGTGGAGGAGAGTGTCACTTCTGGTCAGGTTGGATCAGCTTCTGTCAGGCAAATACTCAGTTCTCAACTCCTCGCATATACGTAACAAATCATGTGGAGGGGTGGACAGGAAATTAACATCCCCACCTTGACCTTATGGTGTTGAAGCTTCTGACATCATATTCCCTCCCAGTCAGGCTCTCGGTGTGAGTGTCAGCAGCTAAACTTGCTGGCAATTCCACTCTTCTCCTGTCTGCCTGCCTGCCAACCTTGGCCACTCAGACTTCCAATCTTGACCAGCCTCCTCGACTGAAGCCCATTGCCCTCCAGGCTGTTTGCTTTGGCCATCCTCTGTGTCCCAAGCAACATAGACTGCTGCCATCTGATCTCAGTCATAGCATGGCATAGACTATGGCTTTTAACGAATATAGTCTGACAACTGTCTAAGTGTGCCGTGGAAGTTTGTACTAAGGTAAAAAAATCAATGTAAAACAAATATTATTTCACCTTAAACAATATTTTATCCAGCCAAAATTCCAACTCCTAACATTCATGAAAATTAATCTTCAAATCAAATTATTGGTCAGCTATTGCTTTACTATTGTTGTTACTGGCAACATACCTCTGCAAATTAGCATTTTCAGCCCTGGTATATGTAAAAACCAGCAGGAGGACATGTCTGTCAGTGAAACTGGTTTTATGGGTGACCCTTTCATCAATTCCTCCCCAGATTAAAAGGCTCTTTACATACTGGCAGGTCCAGATTACCCACTAACCCGATAAATTACAATTTATTCTGCCTTGTGGTCTTTTCAGTTCCATTGAATGTCAATTATGTCTGGCTTCAATTATTTTTTTAAAAATTACTTTTAAAGTTGCAATTATGAAATGGCATCTGCAAAAAATCAGACTTTTGAATCACATGCAGAGTATGGAACAGACTTAGGCCACGAAAAGTTTGAAATAGTTGAATTGAGGAGACTTTGAAAAGTATGTGTGCTTGCAGTTGAAGATTTTTTTTCACTGGGTCTCCAAAACAAATTAAATCTTTTGATCCTTCTTTAGCTTGTTGTTTGCACAATATTGCGAACCCCTCTAGGAAGGCTGTAACCATAGTAAATGCAAGTAAATGTGATGTTTCCGAGAAATCAATTCAGCTGAAAAAGTGACTGTGCTATGTAATTATTTGTCTCATTGTGATATGCCATGTTACTGAAAAGGCTGGGAACCACAGGCATAGATCAACACTCCCAAAGGGAACAAGCAGCTACTCACTCTAATATCAGCAAGTACAGTACCACATCAGCTGCCTATGCAGTTAGAAATTGGAAGGTATGCATTATTCATTTAGGGAAACTTAATTGGGATTACGTCTGGTAACCTCAATTTTTAATCTGCATGCATAACACAAAAATGCCTACTGTCCCAAAACTTGATCTGCTTTTAAGATTCTGAGAATGTCATTGTAAATGTTCACCCCACCATTGGGAACCTGATTGTTGGCCTCCCATGCGAGTTCTCACACTGCACATGCTTAAGAACACAATCACTTGCAAGTGGAGGGGACGATGGCTTAGTGTTATTATCGCTGGGCTATTAATACTGGGGACTTTGGTTCGAATCCCACGACAGCAAATAGTGGAATTTGAATTCAGTAAAAAAAAACTAAGAGTCTGGAATTAAGACTCTAATGATGACCATGAGTTGATTGTCAGAGAAATCCATCTGGTTACCGAATGTCCTTCAGAGGAGGAAACTGCCATCCATACTTGGTCAGGCCTACATGGGACTCCAGATCTACAGCAACGTGGGTGATTGACATCAGTGGTGGGCAAATTGTTGAGGGGGATCCTGAGGGACAGCATTTGTATGTATTTGGAAAGACAAGGACTGATTAGGGATAGTCAATGTCACTTTGTATGGGAAATCATGTCTCACTAACTTGATTGAGTTTTTTGAGGAAGTGACACAGAGGATTGTTGAAGGCAGAGTGGCAGACATGATCTATATGAACTTCAGTAAGGCGTTCAACAAGATAGACTGGTTAGCAAGATTAGGTCATATAGAATTTGGGGAAAACTAACCATTTAGATACAGAACTGCCTCTAAGGTAGAAAACAGTGGGTGGTGGTGGAGGGTTGCTTTTCAGACTGGAGGCCTGTGCCCAGTGGTGTGCCAAAAGGATCGGTGCTGGCTCCACTGCTTGTGTCATTTATATAAATGATTTGGATGTGAGCATAGGAGGTGTAGTTAGTAAGTTTACAGATGACACTAGAATTGGAGGTGTAGTGGACAACGAAGAAGGTTACCTCAGAGTACAACGAGATCTGGGTCAGATGGGCCAATGGGCCAAGGAGTGGCAGATGGAGTTTAATTTAGATAAATGTGAGGTGCTGCATTTTGGCAAAGCAAATCAGAGCAGGACTTATACACTTAATGATAAGGTCCCCTGGGGTATGTTGCCGAACAAAAAGAACTTGGAATGCAGGTTCATAGGTCCTTGAAAGTGAGTCACAGGTAGATAGGGTAGTGAAGAAGGCATTTGGTACACTTGCCTTTATTGGTCAGAACATTGAGTACAGGAGTTAAGAGGTCATGTTATAGCTGTACAGGACATTGATTAAGTTACTTCACAAAAATTGTGTTAAATTCTGGTGTCCCTGCTTTGGAAAGATTTGTGAAACTTTAAAGAGTACAGAAAAAATTTAAAAGATGCTACCAGGGTTGGAGGGTTGGACTTTAGGAAGAGGGTGATTAGGCTGGGGTTGTTTTCCCTGCAGCATCGGAGGCTGAGGGGTGACCTTATTAAAGTCTATGCAATCATGAGGGGCATGGATAGGGTGAACAGCAAAGATCTTTTCCCCAGGCTAGGGGAGTCCAAAACTAGAGGGCCTAGGTTTAGGATGGGAGGGGAAAGATTTAAAAGGGGCCTAAGGGGCAATCTTTTTATGTAGGGGGTGCTGCCAGAGGAAGTGGTGGAGGCTGGTGCAATTACAACATCGAAAAGGCATCTCAATGGGTAATGAATAGGAGGCATTTTGTAGGATATGGGCCAAATGGGGATTAGATTAATTTAGGATGTCAAGTCAGCATGGACTAGTTGGAGCAAAGAGTCTGTACCCATGCTGTACATCTCTATGATTCCATGACTCTTACCTGCCTTCTGAGCAATTAATGCTGCCTTGCAGCAGCATCCTCATCCTGTGAATGATTCATGCTAAAATAAAATACTCCCCCTCCAAGTCACAGACCATCCTATCTTTGAATTTTATAATTACTCATAGAGTCATAGGGATGTACAGCATGGAAACAGACCCTTCGGTCCAACCCGTCCATGCCGACCAGATATCCCAACCCAATCTAGTCCCATCTGCCAGTGCTGGGCCCATATCCCTCCAAACCCTTCCTATTCATATACCCATCCAAATGCCTCTTAAATGTTGCAATTGTACCAGCCTCCACCACATCCTCTGGTAGCTCATTCTATATAGGTACCACCCTCTGCGTGAAAAATTTTCCCCTTAGGTCTCTTTTTATATCTATCCCCTCTCACTTTAAACTTATGCTCTCTAGTTCTCGACTCCCCGACCCCAGGGAAAAGACTTTGTCTATTTATCCTATCCATGCCCCTCATAATTTTGCAAACCTCTGTAAGGTCATCCCTCAGCCTCCGACTCTCCAGGGAAAACAGCCCCAGCCTGTTCAGCCTCTCCCTGTAGCTCAGATCCTCCAACCCTGGCAATATCCTTGTAAGTCTTTTCTGAGCCCTTTCAAGTTTCACAACACCTTTCCGATAGGAAGGAGACCAGAATTGCATGCAACATTCCAACAGTGGCCTAACCAATGTCCTGTACAGCCGCAACATGACCTCCCCACTCGTGTACTCAATACTCTGACCAATAAGGGAAAGCATACCAAACGCCTTCTTCACTATCCTATCTACCTGCGACTTCATTTCAAAGAGCTATGAACCTGCACTCCAAGGTCTCTTTGTTCAGCAACACTCCCTCGGACCTTGCCATTAAGTGTATAAATGCTGCTAATATTTGCTTTCCCAAAATGCAGCACCTTGCATTTATCTGAATTAAACTCCATCTGCCACTTCTCAGCCCATTGGCCCATCTGGTCCAGATCCTGTTGTAATCTGAGGTAACCCTCTTCGCTGTCCACTGCACCTCCAATTTTGGTGTCACCTGCAAACTTACTAACTGTACCTCTTATGCCGCATCCAAATCATTTATGTAAATGAAAAAAGTAGAGGGTCCAGCACCGATCCTTGTGGCACTCCACTGGTCACAGGCCTCCAGTCTAAAAAACAACCCTCCACCACCACCCTCTGTCTTCTATCTTTGAGCCAGTTCTGTATCCAAATGGTTAGTTCTCCCTGTATTCCATGAGATCTAACCTTGCTAATCAGTCTCCCATGGGGAACCTTGTCGAACGCCTTACTGAAGTCCATATAGATCATATCTACTGCTCTGCCCTCATCATTCTTCTTTGTTACTTTGTCAAAAAACTCAATCAAGTTTGTGAGACATGATTTCCCACGCATAAAGCCATGTTAACTATCCCGAATCAGGCCTTGCCTTTCCAAATACATGTATATCCTGTCCCTCAGGATTCCCTCCAACAACTTGCCAACCACCGAGGTCAGGCTCACCGGTCTATAGTTCCCTGGCTTGTCTTTACCGCCTTTCTTAAACAGTGGCACCACGTTTGCCAACCTCCAGTCTTCCGGCACTTCACCTGAGACTATCGATGATACAAATGTCTCAGCAAGAGGCCCAGCAATCACTTCTCTAGCTTCCCACAGAGTTCTCGGGTACACCTGATCAGGTCCTGGGGATTTATCCACCTTTAACCGTTTCAAGACATCCAGCATTACTTTCTCTGTAATCTGGGCATTTTGCAAGGTGTCACCATCTATTTCCCTACAGTCTATATCTTCCATATCCTTTTCCAAAGTAAATACTGGTGCAAAATATTCGTTTAGTATCTCCCCCATTTTCTGTGGCTCCACACAAAGGCCGCCTTGCTCATCTTTGAGGGGCCCTATTCTCTCCCTAGTTATGCTTTTGTCCTTAATATATTTGTAAAAACACTTTGGATTCTCCTTAATTCTATTTGCCAAAGCTATCTCATGTCCCCTTTTTGCCCTCCTGGTTTCCCTCTTAAGTATACTCCTACTTTCTTTATACTCTTCTAAGGATTCGCTTGATTTATCCTGTCTATATCTGACATATGCTTCCTTCTTTTTCTTAACCAAACCCTCAATTTCTTTAGTCATCCAGCATTCCCTATACCTACCAGCCTTCCCTTTCACCCTGACAGGAATATACTTTCTCTGGATTCTTGTTATCTCATTTCTGAAGGCTTCCTACTTTCCAGCTGTCCCTTTACCTACGAACATCTGCCTCCAATTAGCTTTCAAACGTTCTTGCTTAATACCGTCAAAATTGGCCTTTCTCCAATTTAGAACTTCAACTTTTAGATCTGGTCTATCCTTTTCCATCACGATTTTAAAACGAATAGAATTATGGTCACTGGCCCCAAAGTGCTCCCCCACTGACACCTCAGTCACCTGCCCTGCCATATTTCCCAAAAGTAGGTCAAGTTTTGCACCTTCTCTAGTAGGTACGTCCACATACTGAATCAGAAAATTGTCTTATACACACTTAAGAAATTCATCTCCATCTAAACCTTTAACACTATGGCAGTCCCAATCGATGTTTGGAAAGTTAAAATCCCCTATCATAACTACCCTATTATCCTTACAGATAGCTGAGATCTCCTTACAAGTGTTTCTCAATTCTCCACTGATTATTAGGGGGCCTATAATACAATCCCAATAAGGTGATCATCCCTTTCTTATTTCTCAGTTCCTCCCAAATAACTTCCCTGGATGTATATCCGGGAATACTCCTTCACTCTTTGGGGTCAGTATCCTGGAACTTTCTCCTTTGCACTGTAGAAGTACATTTACCAGGTGGACTGCAGCATTCAAGAAGATAGCATCATCTCAAGGCAATTAACTATCGGTTAAAATGCAAGCTTAGCTAGCAACACGCACATCCATGACCATATAACAATAAAACAGAGATTGAAACCCTTTACATCACATGATCAGACTTTCTCCAGTTAAAATGCAGTTAGACATTTCCACCAAGAACAAAGAGCCAACTGAAAAGGGCTGCATTTTATGGTGTATTTGACTGAGTGAAGTGTTCAGTTTTCTGGAGGGATCTTCGTGACATTTAAGCAATATTTCTAGCCATATCTTGCCCGCTGTGTGTCATCAACTTCCAACCCTGTCCCTATGTCATTCCTCATATTTGTGATCTATACGCCATTCTCAGAACAACTTACCACTCGTTACATTGTAGGATATCTGCTGAAAGACCAGCATCCCTGGCACCCGTGACATATTTCCAAGGCTACTATGCACCCTGATGGACAGAGGAACCCTGAAGCTTCCCTGCTTAGTCAAGGATGAAATCTGAACATATTGGTGAAGGGGGAGATGTATTGCAATAGTCCAATCGGGCCATTACCAAAAGGGTGGTACAAAGGAGGACAAGCAGAGGAGGACACCTTACCAGACCCTGGCCACCTGGGCTGAAGTTGTTGTCCAGGTCAGTGGTATCTCAGTGGTACAGAGGAATGGTCAACAATAAGAAAGTCAATGACCATCTCTGCTCCATCTGCCACTTCACGCTCATTCTTTCTCAGTTACTGCACCCACCTCCCACAAGGCTCAAGCTCTGCCATTCTCAACGTACCTGCAGCATCTTCCCTCCCTCCCCCTCCCAATCTCCCTCACCACTGTGCTGCCTATGCACTTCCACTGAGCACCTTGCCACCTTTTGGCCACCTGCACTAGCACTAACAGCGATGCCACCCACTTTCACCTCACTCTCAGAGAATCGACCACTCTGCCAGGAGCCACCTTTTCAACTTCTGAGAACAAAAATATTGATGGCTCACAGGAAGCATCAGCCAGGCTGTCTCCTGCAACGTTCTACAGCTCAGAAACTGTTCCCTTGGAGGAACAGGTTTAGAAAGTATAGTGAGCACCTCGCTGTGCCAGCTTTAAAGCAGGCCGAAGAGAGAATGTATCATAAATAAGGCATTTAACAAGCTATGATGCCCCCACCCCACACTTCATTGGCAACTCACCACTGCCCAGGAAGAGGATCACCTTGCTACTCAACAAAAGTATGCAAGATGCAGTGAGATGCTCTCAATGGCCCTCGTGATTTTTCATCTGGTTCTGCCACAAATTTCTCTACAGCCCATTCCTTTAAGGTTTGCTCAAGGTATCGTACACATTAAAGAGAGCAAGTTTTCACCTTGAGAAAAATAATGAACAGAACATGTTCTCATGATGGTGCAAATTAGGTAGAGATGAGGAACTTTTTTGTGCCTTTTGAGGTGTTGACTAGTTCCATGGTCTCCAGATAAAATGTTAATTTTACCTCGGCTGCCTCTTATCTAAACTATGTTGGTTCCGTGGCGCTTGGCTACTTGTGATTATCTTACGCCAGTAATTTTAACCCCTTCTTTAAAGCAATTTAGTTGGGAAAATGTTTGATTTCCAGCATCCGCAGTATTGTATCTTGCTTTTGTTCATTGTTAAATATCCCAGATACAAAATCGGGCAGTTCAATTTGATAATCAGTGGCTGATATTTTATATCGTCGTTACGCCTTATTCTTGATGTGATTGTTTTGTTTAACTTGAACAACATAAGTGACATTTCACAACTTATAAAAATAGTGTTTATTTTCTAGAGATTTTCATGAACTGCAAGTTCATTGCTAGAACCAATGACTCTACTCTTCTTTGCATTAAATATTTCTATTTATTTGTTCCTGAAAAACTGTCCCACTTGCTCTTTCTACTAATATTGACAGTCGCAGTGTTTCCAGTATTGTATTTTTTTAATTTCAAATTTACATAATTTGTGGTTCCTTGCATTTTACTTGCTTCAGATCAATATGCATTCTTAAAGTGGTTTAAATGTGCCAATAATGTTCTTTGTTAATACACTGGCTGCTTGAATAGACTTCATGACACTTGTATTTTATTCCAGTCAAGTGTCATAAGCTATTTCTACGTAGGATAACCTTGATCTCCCAGGAGTCAATCTCATTTCCATTTGTTGCTCAAAAAGCGTTTGTATAATGAAAACTGCTTTAAAACAGTGGTACTGTGGTTGTTCCAAGGAAAGCAAGCATCCACGAGTATAATGTGACACTGCTACTTACATTACAGTTTACACGAGAATGTAAAATTCTTCCCTGTTGGTGTAAATGATAACAATAAGTAAGGGATCAGATAGGGCATGTTGGTATGATCTATGATTCTTTGAAAATTCAGGAATACTAACATGTTGCCACAAATTGACTTCGACAAGGAGATGCAACATCTAGTGTTAGTGACTTATTACTTCTTGGACAGAACAAAGTTGCTACATGCATGCATGCATTATGATCTGCATTTCACTGACTGCATTTCTGGTGTGGGAATACAAGATTTTTAATTGCTTCATGGGAAATGATGGCACTGGCTGGGCCAGCATTTATTACCCATCTCTAATTGCAATAGAGATGGTGCTGGGGAGCTGCCTTCATGACCCACTATAGTCTTTGGGTAATCAGGCCTCCTGAGTAGCAAACAATCTCTTTATGGCTCTCTTGAAAAAAAATCAGGGGAATTCCTATTCTGAAACCCCATGTTGTTCTCCATGTGAATAGTGGAGAAAACCATCATAACTTATATTAAAAAAAAACAGCATTAATACAAAGAGCATAAAGATAAAACATTCATAGTATTTTGCTTTTACATAAGACAAAAGTGAAAGTAGTTGATGACAGTGATAAATGCAAAAGCTTTCCTCAAAGACAGGTTGGAAGTGAGCATTAACTTTATGTTTTCCATGTTAACTCTTGCACTTGAATGCCTTCTATTAGGAAAGACCTTGCAATTGTTTAGTCCCTTTGCTGATCTTAGAACTCCACTGGAGTGCAGATTATTGGGTCTAACTGACTGAAAGTACTATCCAAGTGATGTTCTCTAACATTATCTTGCACTAGAAAAAATTAAAAAAAACTGCAGATGCTGTAAGTCAGAAACAAAGGCAGAAATTGCTGGAAAAGCTGAGCATCTGTGAAGAGAAATCAGGGTCACCAGACCCAAAACATTTATATTGATTTCTCTTCACAGATGCTGCCAGACCTGCTGAGCTTTTTGAGCAACGTCTGTTTTTGATCTTGCAGAAGAACCTGGTTTTGGAGTGTTCTTCACACTTGCAATATTATTTTGTCTATCAACATAATCTTCAGCCAGTTTTGATTTAATTCTGAGAATATTGTCCCTGTGCATGTGTCTGGTTCTCAATCTGGTTTATATCGTTCGACCCCACCAATTCATGATACATGTTTTGTAGATTTAATGACTTATAAATAACATGCATTTTGAAAGGCACCAAGAATACAGAAGGTTATGCTTATAACAGATGGTTACGCAGAAACTCAATTTTATGCTTTGGATAAATTGGTATTATCACTCAGTTTTATGGCATTCCATAACATGAGTGAACTTTATTCTCCTGCGTAATCTGTACAACTGCTGTTCTCATGCGTGTATTATCTCTTTTAGCACCATCATTCCTGTGGAAATATCATTATTATAAATTATAAATTCTCCCAAGTCTGAAAGATCAAAGTTTCCCATTGAAGTCTGTGAATCAGCTTTTCCTTTTGTATCCTGAACATCTTTCAATGACTGAGCAGCCACAGCAATCTGAGGTGGACAATTCCAAAGCTTCACAACTTAGAATGAGGAAATTTTGTCTCAGTCCTAAATAACTGATACCTTCATCTGGGACATAGTTTGGATTGAAATGCAATCATGTATATATGGTCTTCCAGGTTTCTTATAGTCATGAGAGCTCTTACATTGACACACATACTGCCAGCAGCTGCTTTACAAGTTCTTCAATAAAGACCGAGTAGTCACATATCAAAATTAGGCAGGAGCTGGGAAATGTGGATTGGACACAGCTATTTGAAGGACAGTCCACATTTGAGATTTGGGACGCTTTCAAAGATAAGTTAACGGTTGTGCAGCATAGGTATGTACCGTCGAAGGCAAAGGATAGGAAGGGCAAGGTTTGTGAACTGTGGATGACAGGAGAAATTGTACAACTAGCCAAGAGGAAAAGTGGAGCGTACATAAGGTCTAGGCAGCTAAGAACAGAACAGGCCCTGGAGGAATATTGGAAGAGTAGGACAAGTCTTAAACAAGGAATCAAGTGGGCTAAAAGGGGTCATGAAATAGATTTAGCAAGCAGAATTAAGGAAAATCCCAAAGCATTTTATTCTTATCTAATAAGCAAGCGGGTAACTAGAGAAAGGATTGGTCCACTAAAAGATAATGAAGGAAGGCTGTGTGCCGAACCTGAGAGAATGGGTGAGATTCTGAATGATTACTTTGCATCAGTGTTCACTGGAGAGGAACATGATGAATCTTGAGATAGAGATAGACGTTTGATTAGTCTGGATCACGTTGGCATAAGTAGGGAAGATGTGTTGGATATGCTAGAGGTTATTAAGGTGGACAAATCCCCAGGACCGGATTGGATCTATCCGAGGTTGCTGAGGGAGGCGAGAGAGGAAATAGCTGGGGCCTTGACAGATATCTTTGTGGCATCCTTAAATACAGGTGAGGTGCCGGAGGGCTGGAGGATTGCTCATGTTGTCCCTTGTATAAGAAGGGTAGTACGGATATTCCGGGTAACTACAGACCAGTGGTGGGGAAGTTGCTGGAGAAGGTACTGAGAGATAAGATCTATTTATATTTCGAAAAGAATGAGCTAATCAGTGATAGGCAGCATGGTTTTGTGCAGGGGAGATCATGCCTTACCAACTTAATAGAATTCTTCGAGGAAGTGACCAAGTTATTAGATGAAGGAAGGGCTATTGATGTCATATACATGGACTTTAGTAAGGCTTTTGATAACCTTATCAAAAGGATCAGCTCAGGCTTGGAGGGTCTCCATTGTAGACTAATGGAGAAAGTGAAGTCACATGGTGTGCAGGGTGTTCTAGCTAGGTGGATAAACAACTGGTTGAGCAACAGGAGACAGAGAGTAGTAGTTGAAGGGAGTTTCTCGAAATGGAGAAAGGTGACCAGTGGTGTTTCTCAGGGGTCAGTATTAGGGCCACTGTTGCTTGTAATATAAATAAATGATCTGGAAGAGGGCACTGTTGGTATGATCAGCAAATTTGCAGATGACTTGAAGATTGGTGGAGTAGCAGAAAGCATAAGTGACTGTCAGAGAATACAGGAGAATATAGATAGACTGGAGAGTTGGGCAGAAAAGTGGCAGATGGCTTTCAATCCAGACAAATGTGAGGTGATGCATTTAGGCAAGACTAATTCTAGAGCGAATTAGATGAATGGAAGAGCCTTGGGAAAAGTTGATGGCCAGAGAGATCTGGAAGTGCAGGTCCATTGTACCCTGAAGGTTGCTGCACAGGGTGGTCAAGAAGACATATAGTATGCTTGCCTTCATTGGATAGGGTATTGAGTATAAGAGCTGGCAAGTCATGTTAAAATTGTAAAAGACTTTGGATCGGATCTATATAGAATACTGTGTACAGTTCTGGTCACCACATAACCAAAAGGATGTAGATGCTTTGGAGAGGGTGCAGAGAAGGTTTACAAGGATGTTGCCTGGTATGGAAGGTGCTAGCTATGAAGAGAGGTTGAGTAGGTTAGGTTTATTTTCACTAGGAAAAAGGAGATTGTAGGGGGACTTGATTGAGGTTTACAAAATTATGAAGGGTATAGACAGAGTGGATAGAGACAAGCTTTTTTCCAGGGTGAAGGATTCAGTAACAAGAGGTCATACTTTCAAGGTGAGAGGTGGAATGTTTAAGGGGGACAAACGCGGTAAATACTTCACAAGGAGGGTGGTGGGCGTTTGGAACACATTGCCAGCAGAGGTAGTAGAGGCAGGCATGGTAGGTTCATTTGAGATGCATCTGGACAGATGCATGAGTAGGTGGGGAGCAGAGGGATACAAACGCTTAGGAATTGACCGATAGGTTTAGACAGTACATTTGGATCAGCTCAGGCTTGGAGGGTCGAAGGGCCTGTTCCTGGGCTGTAAATTTTCTTTGTTCTTTATAGTTGTGACAGATTTACTTAAGCCACTGCAGCTAAGAGTGACTAAACTCCTCACTGTTAGGGATAGGCTGTTTCAAAGCATATTCCACCCTACTCTGAAGAACGAAGAAAAACTGCGTAAATGCCTTGAAGACTGTTATGGGCCAGATCAAACCCCTTCAAAATATATTAAGAAATGCTTAAGATAATAATATGTATAAGCTATTACAAATTAACTGTTCCAATATAGTAACATCCAATAACAATAACTTGGCAAAGGCAAATTCAATAAACTAGATTGTATCACATGGAAATCCAGCAGCAGGACGAGAACCCCAGCTTTTAGCTGTAACAGAGAGGGGAATAAGAGCTTCCACATCGAGCTTCAAGACTCCAGCAACTGCTGAAAGTTAAAACTAAAATCTTGGTTGTGTGGGAGTTTGACCCCACTCCTTCAGGCTGCTTCTGTTGTTCTCACCTTTAAAAGAACAAGCCCAAGATCTCGAAAGCTGTTTACTTTTTTGGCTTTGAGCAGACCACTCTATACCTCTGTCTCAACCTTGCTTCATAAACAAAACAGGACAAAATACACCTTTTAAAGCCATAGTATCATCACAAGTGAACCCCTGGTGAAAGTAACTTATAAATAGTTTATGCTGAATTTTTGAACTCGAGCTGAAAAGGAGCAAATTGATTGATATGCTATTCTGTTAGCACAGCATGCAGAAATCTATGAATTCAACACTTGAAAGATAATCTCATCAAAGATAGAATTATTTTAGATATAAGAGATCTTACTATCAATGTGTGACTGCTTAGAAAACAGAATCCAGCTTGAAAAGGTTGTAGAACTGTGCAGACCCTGATCCTGTAAATCAACAGTTACAGCACATACAGGGGACAACAACAAGTTAGTCCACAATGTAGAGAAACAACCCAGACCTATCCATTATGTTGAAAAACAACCTAGAGATTTCAAATGTAACAATGTGGAAAAAAAGCAATGAGTATCCACAGAAAGGCCAACAGAACAATCAAGGCTGAAGGACAAGTTATGGATGCAGCAGATATCCATCATTCCATACACTAATGAAAGTGTGTCCCATGTCAGGAGAACAGGGTTTTAACTGCAAGAAGCTAAACCAGTTTTCAGGTAAGTGTTTAGCTAGGGAGCAGACAAACAAACCGATAACGTTTATCGAGGAGATTGCTGCACAGATGTTGAATAACAATTCCATAAGAATTAGGCCATTCAGCCCATCATGTCTGCTCTGCCATTTGATCATGGCTGATATGTCTGTCAACCCCATTCTCCTGCCTTCTCCCATCGCCCTCGATCCCTTACTAGTCAAGAACCTAGCTATATCTGGCTTAAATATGCTCTGCAGCAACAGGTTCTACAGAATCACCACCCTCTGGCTGAAGGCATTCCTCCTCATCTGAGTTCGCAAAAGTCGTCCTTTCACCCTGAGGCTGTGCTCTGGGGTCCTAGTCTCTCCTGCTAGTGGATAATCCAGGTCCAACATGTCCATGCCAACCAGATATGCTAAATTAATCTAGTTCCATTTGACAGCATTTGACCCAAATCCCTCTAAACCCTTCCTATTCATATACTCATCTAGATGCCTTTTAAATGCTGTAATTATACCCCACTTCCTCTGGCAGCTCATTCCATACACGCACCACCCTCTGCATGAAAAAGTTGTCCCTTAGGTCCCTTTTTTCCTAAACCATATTTAGAAAACCCATACAATTAGACTTGAATAATTTACTACATTAATGAATTTATTAAACAAATCAGCCATTCAAGATGAGAATGATATTAAATATTCATACAGATAAATGACTAATAATAAATGTTCTATCAGATAATTGATCCATTTTGCTTCTTAAACTTGGCTGGTTTTAACTGAATTGTTAAAGCTTTTTAAATTAAGCTATTTCCATAGTTATGTTTTAAGTGAGACATTTAGTAATGGCACATATCAGCTCCAGCCTCCCAGCCTGCCTTGATCCACTACAATTCACCTACCATCACAACAGGTCCACAGCAGACGCCATCTCCCTGGCCCTATACTCATCCCTGGAACATCCGGATAACAGGGACACCTATGTCAGAATCCTATTTATTAACTTTAGTTCCACCTTCAACACGGTACTTCTGATCAAAGTCATCTCCAAATTCTGAGACCTTGGACTCTGCTGTCCCTCTGCAACTGGATCTTTGACTTTTGAGCTGCAGACCACAATCCATGACAATAGGTGAGAGGACTACCTTCATGATGATCCTTGGCATTGGTGCCCTGCAATGGTTTGTACTCAGCCCCCTTACTATACGCTTTGTGGCCAAGTCCAGCACCAACTCCATTTGCAGATTTGCTGATTACACCACCATAGTGGGTCAAATCTCAGACAACAAGACAGAGTGCAGCAAGGAGATAAACAGTTTAGTGGCATGGTGTAAAGACAATAATCTCTTCCTCAGTGTCAGCAAAACAAAGGAGCTGGTAGTTGACTTCAGGAAGTGGAGTGAAGGATATGCCCCTGTCTGTATCAATGCTGCTGAAGCAGAGGTGATTGAGAGCTTCAAGTTCCCAGAAGTAAGTATCACCAATGAACTATCCTGGTCCATCTATGTCGATGCTTCAGTCAAGAAAGCACAGCAATGTCTCTACTTCCTCGGAAAGCTAAGAAAATTCAGCAAGTCTGCTGTGACTCTTCCAAATTTTCAAACGTGCACCAAAGAAAGCATCCTATCCAGTTGGATCACAACTTGGGGCGGCCACTGCTCTGCCCAGGACTGCAGGAAACTGCACAGAGTTGTGAACGTAGCCCTGCTCCATTACACAGGCCAGCCTTCCTTGCATTGACTCCATCTGGACTTCCCACTGCCTTGGAAAAGCAGCCAACATAATCCAGTTATACTGTCTTCCACTCTGTTCCATTGGGCAGAAGATACAAAAGTTTGAAAACACATACCAACAGATTTAAGAAAAGCTTCTTCCCAGCTGTTATCAGCCTTATCAACGAACCCCTCATACATTCGAGTTGGTCTTTCTCTGCACCTTCTCTGAAGCTCAAACACTATATTCTGCCTTTTGTTCTATTACCCTGATGTACTTATGTAAGTTATGATTTGCCTGGATAGCATGCAAAACAATGCTTTTCACAGTATTTTGGTTCATGTGTACCAATAATAAATCAGATCAAATCGAATTTGGATAAAATTAATTGTTAGTGTGACTATTTGGTTTGAGAACATGACCAGCATGGACTAGTTGGATGGAAGGGTCTGTTTCCATGCTGTGTAACTCTATGACACTAAATGCTCTTAGAAATTGTACACACTTCTATTCCAGAAGTTTGTGATATGTATGTTTGCATAAAATTATAGTTGGCAGGAACGACCTCTTAAACAAAGATATTGGAGTAAACGTAAAGTAAAAGTGCCAAAGTCCCAGAGGCTGGTCTATCATTAAACTCACCATGGGGCTGCCCGCTCACCACAGAGAGAGAGAGAGAGAGAGAAAGACGACTGGTGATGGTTTAACCTGCGGGTCACCATACCCCAGCTGAGAGTAGAAATGTTCTCCCAACTGTTGCTATCTAGTGATGTAATATAGGGAGCTTGAAAGTTTTCTCCTTCATCACTGGGCCAGTGTCACAAATGAATCATGATATTCTTTCATTCGCCTTTAGGTCTGCAGACCTACAGCTTGGGTTTGGTGAATGTTCAGTTTTATGATGAGAAATGCTATACTTGCGTTCTATTCAATGTGTACTTTTTTAAAGTGAAAAATGTCATGGCAACAAATTCTAGTGACTAAGCTGCAGATTTTGAGGGGGAAGGGCTTGAAAGTTATTACGAATACAGTGTGCACCTGAGCTTGATCTTGTCCTTTGATTTACAGTTGATTACACAGAGCTGCTGAGCATACACTCATGTTCCTAGTAGCTGATTGGTTCCTTTGCAGGATTGTGCTGTGTACAATTCATGCTTAAGTGGTGGGCAGAACCCTGAGTTGTCTCTAAAAGCACAGGTAGCATGAACGAAGCTGAAGTCTGGTAATTTTCCTCCTGGGAAGCATGCCAGAAAAGGCGTCTGTAGTGCTGGGTGGGGAAATGACAGGTGTGAGCAGCTATTAAAATCACAAAAGTATTCTCTCCTGCATTCACAATGCTTGCTAAATGTTGGGCAGGATAGAATGCACGTGAAGAATTTCTGAGAGTTATTGCTTAAGGCATTTTCATTTGGCAACCATTCATGCAGTAAAACTGGTGGCAGTCCAGAATAATCAATACAAATAGTTCAAATAATGTACATCTATCCTGTACTAATGATTCTAAAGTTTAACTGAACTTGTGAAGGCATTCATTTTGTCCTGTCTTTAATTATTTGACAAGATTATTTAATTGTTGAAATGTATGCATATGGTTGTTTTAAAAAGGTTCTGTATTGTTGGAGAGGTTATCAGATGTCCTGTAATTGAAGCAGGGAGTAGTGTGGGATTGAAGGGTCTCTGATGAGAACACCAGTTGGCTTTTATGGGCTGCATTTGCCATTCCACTGGGCTGCAATATGACAGGACCACCAGGCATGAGGTGGGGGGGGTGGGAAGGGGGTTTTATTGTTGGGGATTGCGGATTGCGGATGGGAGGTGGGAACTGGAGCAAGGCTCACAACAGCTGTCTAAGGAGGTGCTCATTATCTCACAGCTTCCCAGCAGCCGTCTAGGCTGGGTGACTGACTTATACCAGGCTAGTGGAGAGTAGTGAATGTGTAAATATTCTTAGCCTGGTTTGTGTATCACAGAACCACTGTCAGTCTCAAAGCCAGTGCATGGTCTGCTGTGACACAGGTTTCTGGGCTGCTGCCTGACCCTGCACAACCCTTTTGAGCATGTTTTCAGCACCCAGGTAGAATCATAGAATCCTTACAGTGTGGGAGCAGGTCATTTGGCCCATTGAGCCCACACTGACCTTCCAAAGAGCATCCCACCCAGACCCAGACCCCCAACCCTATCCCTGTAATTCTACATTTCCCATGACTAAACCACTGAGCCTGCACATCCCTGGATACTATTGGGCAATTTAGCATGGCCAATCCATCCAACCTGCACATCTTTGGACTGTTGGAGGAAACCTGTGCAGACACTGGGAGAATGTACAAACTCCACACAAACAGTCGCCTGAGGATAGAATTGAGCCCAGTCCCCTGCTATTGTGAGGCAGCAGTGCTAACCACTGAGAGATGTTGGATGGTTTCTGCTTGTGCTGCAACAGAAGCTGAGACGTTGACCATTAAATACTCAACACGGCTAAACCCACTGTGCGCATCACTGGAAAGGATGGACCCCAAACTCTAAACAAAGTCCTGTGCTAAGTTAGAGCCAAGCCCTTCCATGATTGTTGCTAGTGATATTAGGCTGTCTGACAGGTTTATCAATGCACCAAGTGTTTCTGTGTGTATGTCTGTCAGCTGTTTCCTGTTCATACCCCATTGAACTTCACATCGAAATCCTCAGCAACACAACTCAAAGCAGCCTAGCTCTCCAGAGTACATGCAAGACTCTTAGACTCCGCTTTGTAGCTGCCACTCATGTCTTGTGCAGGACCTGCCTCTACACTGTCCTCTAAAATACACATGAAGCCAATGTCTGAGCTGGTTCCTGAGATTGTTAGATCACATGTTGAACGCTTTCCACCAAGGTGTGCCTGCCATTTGGTAGCACCTCTGCTATCTGAAGGTTTAAATGCAGAGAGGCATGTGGGGCTGGGTAGTGTATAAGTGAATGTATTGCATTGTGTTAAAATATAATTGACTGAGTAGCTGGAAGCTTGCAAAAGTTGTGAAATGTAAGAATGTGGCTTGCTGCAGTGTTATTTATGAGAGTGCATTGACACATGTAAATGGTGGTATTAGTTCCTAAATGCCGAAGGTGCAATCATGTGGCCAGGGTACATTGAGCAACTTGTGAGGTTGGTAGTAGCCATAGTAGAATTGAGCATTTTAAGGTGCATTCACTGGCCTTGATTGCTTATTGTGACATCATTGAACTATATTTTTTATTTGTTCAGGTTATGGGCCATGGCTGGCATTAATTTCCTTTCCCTTGTTACTCTGGAGAAGGCGGTGCTGTGCTGCCTTCTTGAAGTACTGCATTCCTTGGGGTTTATGATCACCCACAGTGCTTTTAGGAAGGAAATTCCAGGGTTTTGACTGAGTGATGGTAAAGGAATGGTGATATATTTCCAAGTCAGGATGGTGTGTAGCTTGAGGACAAGTTTGCAGATGGTGGTGTTCCAATGTTTTTGTTGATATCCTTTCAGCTGGGAGAGATCATGGGTTTGGAAGGTGCTGTTGAAGGAGCTAGTGTGAATTACTGCAGAACATCTTATGAATGGTATGTACTGCTGCCTCTGCACACCAGTGGTGAAGAGCAATATTATTCATGATGATAGAAGGAGTACTTACTTATATTCATTCATTTGGGATTTGGGAGTTGTTAGCTGGGCCAGCATTCATTGCCCATCCTCAGTTGACCTTGAAAAGGTATAGTGAACTACCTTCTTAAACTACTGCAGTTCATTAGGCGTAGTGAGAAAGTACCAGGATTTTGACCCAATGACCTAAAAGGATGGCAATATATTTCTAAGTCTGGATGATAAGTGGCTTGTGGAGGAACGTGCAGATGGTGATGTTCCTGTATATCTGCTGTCCTTGTCTTTTAAGGGAGTAATGATCATGGATTTGGAAGCTGCTGTTTAAGGAGATTTGGTGAATTTTTGCAGTGTATTTGATAAATGCTACACACTGCTGTTACTGAGTGTCAATGGTGGAGGGACTGGATGTCTGTGGATGTGGTGCCAATCAAGCGAGCTGCTTTGTCTTAGATGGTGTCAAGCTTTTTGAGTGTTGTTGGAGTTATCCCGGAAAGTGGGAAATATTCCATTACATTCTTGACTTGTGCCTTGTGGATGGTGGACAAGCTTTAGGGAGCAGGACATGAGTTACCCGTTACAGGATTCCTAATGTGCTGTTGTAGCTATAGAACTTAAGTGGCAAGTTCAGTTCAATTTCTGGTCAATGGTAACGCCCAGCCTGTTGTTAGTGAGTGATTTCAGTGATGCCAGTGCCATTGAATGTTATGGGGGGATGGTTAGAATCTCTCTTGTTGGAGACAATTATTGCCTAGCACTTGTGTAGCGTGAGTGTTAATTGCTACTTGTGTATTGTCCAGGTCCCCCTGCATTTGGACATAGACTGCTTCAGTATCAGAGAAATCATGAATTGTGCTGAACATTGTTCAATTATGACTAAACTTCTCCACTTCTGACTTTATGATGGAAGAAGGTCATTGTATGAAGCAACTGAAGATGGTTGGCTTCCTATGTTTTTGATAATGTCAAGCTTCTTGAGTGTTATTTGAACCACACACATCCCAGGCAACTGCTGATTGTTCTATCACACAGTTGTCTTCGAGTCATGGATTCATAGAGCTATACAGCATGGAAACACACCTTTCAGTCCAACTCATTCATGCCGAACTGATATCATAAATAAATTGAGTCCCATTCGCCAGCATTTAGCTTATATCCCTCCAAATCCTTCCTAATCATATCCTCTTTCAGATGCCTTTTAAATGTTGTAATTGTACCAGCCTCTACCACTTCCTTTGACACTTCATTCCATACATGCACCACCCTTTATGTGAAAAAGTTGCCTCATGATCCCTTTTAAATCTTTCCCCTCACATCTTAAATCCATGCCCTCTAGTTTTGGACTCCCCCACTTTGGTGGAAAAGATCTTGTCTATTTACACTATCAGTGCCCCTCATGCTTTTATAATCATCTATCAGGTCACTCCACAGTCTCTCTGATGTTCCAGGGAAAATAGACCCAGCCTATTCCACTAGCTCAAACCTTCCAACCCTGGCAATGTCCTTGTAAAACTTTTCTGAACCCTTTCAAGTTTCACAACATCTTTCCGATAGCGGGGAGTTCGGACCTGAAAACAGTATTCGAATATTGACCCAACCAATGTCTTGTACAGCCGCAACATGACCTGCCAACTCCTATACGCAGTGCACTGACCAGTAAAGTAAAACATACCAAACACCTTCCTCACTATCCTATCTACCTGCGACTCCACTTTCAAGGAGCTATGAACCTGCACTCCAAGGTCTCTTTGTTCAGCAACACTCCCGAGGACCTTACCATTAAGTGTATTAGTCCTGCTAAGATTTGTTTTCCCAAAATGCAGCACCTTACATTTATCTAAATTAGACTCCATCTGCCACTTCTCACTTTTGGCCCATCTGATCAAGATCCTGTTGTAATCTGAGGTAACCTTCTTTGCTGTCCACTACATCTCCAATTTTGGTGTCATCTGCAAACTTACTAACCATACCTCCTATATTTACATCCAAAAAATTAATATAAATGACAAAAAGCCGTGGACCCAGCACTGATCATAGAGTCATAGAGATGTACAGCGTGGAAACAGTCCCTTCGGTCGAACACATCCATGCCGACCAGATATCCAAACCCAATCTAGTCACACCTTCCAAAGCCCGGCCCATCTCATTGTACTAGCCTCCAACACTTCCTCTGGTAGCTCATTCAATACCCGTACCACCTTCTGCGTGAAGAGGTTGCCCCTTAGGTCCCTTTTATATCTTTTCCCTCTCACCCTAAACCTATGTCCTCTAGTTCTGGACTCCCCCACCCCAGGGAAAAGACTTTGTCTATTTATCCTATTCATGCCCTTCATAATTTTATAAATCTCTATAAGGTCACCCCTCAGCCTCCGACGCTCCAGGGAAAACAGCCCCAGCCTGCTCAGCCTCTCCCTATAGCTCAAGTCCTCTAACCCTGGCAACATCCTTGTAAATCTTTTCTGAACCCTTTCAAGTTTTACATCTTTCTGATGGGAAGGAGACCAGAATTGCACGCAATATTCCAACAATGGCCTAACCAATGTCCTGTGCAGCCGCAACGCGACCTCCCAACTCCTGTACTCAGTACTCTAACCAATAAAGGAAAGCATACCAAATGCCTTCTTCACTATCCTATCAATCTGCAACTCCACTTTCAAGGATCCTTGCAGCACGCTGCTGGTCACAGGCCTCCAAGCCCCGCACCATCCTCTGTCTTCTATGTTCAAGCCAATTTTGTATTCAAATGGCTAGCCCTTGTGTCTTGTAGAAATTGGACAGGCTTTGGGGAGTCAAGAGCTATTTGATTGGAATTTCTAATCTCTATCCAGGTTATTTAGCTTTAGTATGACAACTCACGTTTAGCTAATGATCCCACAACCATTGGACCTGATCTCCACTCTGCATTCCTTCTTGATCTAGTCGTGAATGCTGTTGGACAATTAAACAACTCACTGGGGGAGGGGGCTCCACAAATATCCCCATTGTCAATGATGGAAGGGCCCAGCATATCAGTGCAAAAGACAAGGTTGAAGTGCTGAGTGGACGATCCATCTCAGCCTCCTCCAGTCGTCCCCAGTATTACAGATACCAATCTTCAGCCAATTTGATTCACTTCACTTGTTATCAAGAAACAGTAGGAGGTGCTGAATACTTCAAAGACCATGAGCTTGACAACATTCTGGCAATAACTTGTGCTCCAGAACTCGCTGCTCCCCTAGCCAAGTTGTTCTAGTACAATTACAACGCTGATATCTACTCAATAATGTGGAAAATTGCTACTCTTGATCATCAGTAAAGTGATGAAAGGTGTCATCAACAGTGTTTTCAGGCAGCACCTGCTCAGCAATAACCTGTTCAGTGACGCCCAGTTTGGGCTCCACCAGGGCTACTCATCTCCTGACCTCATTACATACAGCCTTGGTTCAAACATGCACAAAAGAGCTGAATTCTAGAGGTGAGATGCAATGATAGCCTTTGACCTCAAGGCCAGATTCGATTGAGTGTGGCATCAAGGAGCCCTATCAAAACTGGAATCAGTAGGTATCAGGGGTAAGTCTGCTGGTTGGTGTCATACTAGTACTTAGGTTGTGGTTGCTGGAAGTTTCATCTCAGCTCCAGGACATTTCTACAGGACTTCCTCAGGGTAATGTTCTAAGCCCAACGATCTTCAGCTGCTTCATCAATGATCTTCCCTCTATCATAAGGTCAGATGTATGTATGATTGCACAGTGATTGAATTGAACTAAATTGAATTATTTATTGTCACATGTATTCAATATAAAATACAATGAAAAGTTCCCATCACCATGAATCGGTACCGTTCTCATTAACTTAAAGAGAGTCCAACTTTTCCCCCTCCACCACAATAGCACCTCCCCCCCCACCGATGTTGCCTCCTTCGCCAATGTCATCTTGAAGGAGATTTTCAGTATAATTCATGACTCCTTAGATACTGAAGCAATCCATGTTCAAATACGACAAGATCTGGACAATATCCCAGTCTGGGCTGGCAAGTGGCAAGTAATATTCACGCCACACGAATGACAGGCAATGACAATCTCCAATAAGAGATAATCTAACCAATGTCTCTTGACATTCAATGGTGTTACCATCAATGAATCACCCACTATCAACATACCGGGGGTTACCATTGACTAGAAATTCAGCCAGATTCACCACATTAACACAATGGCTACAAGAGCAGGTCAGAGACTCGGAATACAGTGGCGAGTAACTCACCTCCTGACCCCCTAAAGCCTGTCCACCGCCTACAAGGCGCAAGTCAGGAATGTGACGGAGTATTTCGCACTTGCCTGGATGAGTGTAACAACAACAGTCAAGAACCTTAACATCACCCTGGACAAAGCAGCCTGTGCAATATGATTTGCATCCTATCCACAAACATCCACTCCGTTCACTGCCAAAGCACAGTATCAGCAATATGTACTATCGCCAAACTGAACTGCAGAAATTCACAAAGACTCCTTCGACAGCGTCTTCCAAACCTATGACCATTTCCATCTGGAAGGGCACAGTGGCAGATACGTGGAATCCCCACCACTTGCAATTCCCCGGCATACCACTCACCATCCTGACCTTGTATTATTGTTTCTTTCATGTCACTGATCAAAATCCTGGAACACCTTACCTAGCAACATTGTGGGTTGGCTTACATCAAATGGACTGCTGCAGTTCAAGAAGGTAACTCCCCTCCACCTTTTCAAGAAAAACTAGGGAAGGGCAATAAATGTTTACCCAGCCAGCAATGTGCACATGCCATCAATGAATGAAACATAAAGGAAACAAGCTCTGATTTCAAACAGAGCAAACTATCAACAGAATAGTTCCGACCAATTTATTCCTGGGTACTGCCATTCCTCTAAACAATTGGATGCAGAATTCTATCGTAAAATCTCTCAATGTGATAGTGATTAAAACTACATTGAATACATGAAAAACAATAATTGGCAGAAGGCACATACATTGATGTATCTATCCATGTGTAGCTACTCCCTTGTAAATGTCAATAATGAACTGCATCAGAAAAGGCTATTCATCTATCAGATCAGCAAATAATCTGTGACTTTATCAAGGAGGAAATTATTAAAGGTACTGTCATAATGAACGCCACATTTTTTTAAAATCTAAAACTACTTCAGTGTCACCTTCTGACAATAAGAGGTACTGCAGCCAGATACTGTACTTGCAGCAAGAGACGTTGCAGGCCCATTTGGGCAAGTACCAATTCCAATTAGAACTTTCATTGAAACTTCAGTTCGCCTGTTTATTGGCCAGTATTGAAAACTGTTGCCTGAGCCACTTAATGAAACGTATGACTGCAAAATTCTCCACCCTCAGGTGGTGAATTATGATCACACTTTGTTTTATTCCATTCACAGGAAATGGGCATTGCTGCCTAATGTTTATTGCCCATCTCTAATTGCTCCTGAAAAGCTAGTGATGAGTCACCTTCTTGAACCACAGTACTTCATATGGTGTAGTTACACCCAAAATGCTGTGACCGAGGGAGTTCCGGGATTTTGAACTAGCAACATTAAAAAAAACAAAGTTAAAAATCACACAACACCACGTTATACTCCAACAGGGTTTATTCGGAAGCACCAGCTTTTGGAGCATTTCTTCTTCTTCAGGTAGCTGTGGGGCAGGATCATACGACACAGAATTTATAGTAAAGGATTACAGTGTTGTGCAACTGAAATAATATATTGAACATTGGCAAGACTAAGCAGATGCTACAACAGCTGATGAATGGGCACTGTGCAACAATCGCCAGACAGGGGTGTTCCCTCCCAGTCGGGGAACACTTCAGCAGTCCGGAACATTCGGCCTCAGATCTTTGGGTGACCATTCTCCAAGGCAGACTTCTCTATATGCAACAACGCAAAGTAGCCGAGCAGAGGCTGATAGCCAAGTTCAATACTCGGGGATGGCCACAACTGGGACCTTGGGTTCATGTCGCATTACAGGTGACCCCACTACACTGTACACTCTCTGACACAACACACGCAAGCACACATACGTGCACACACTTACATAATCTCACACTCACGTCAACCCTCTCTCGTACTAATGCTCCCTCTCATACACGCACATATATGCTCCCCTCACTCACACCCATGCACACACCCTTTCACAGGCTTATACTCCATCACAATCGCACATGCACTTTACCAAGTCTGCACACATGCAAATATGCACTCTCTCACGCACACTCACACTCACACGACCACACTCACATATAAGTCTATGGGGTGAATTTGCATTTGCAAATGCATTCTATTTTGCTCAAAAAGCGCACAATCTGCAGGCAGTCAATCCACGTAATATTTTATAAATTGTACTTTGGAAATAGAACCAGTCTGACTCAAGTTTGAGATACAGACAGATTCTAACCTCACACCTTTAGTGCATTGTGTGGGCTGAGATGTCACCTTTTTAAAATAAAATCTTAAGTTATCTCAAGAATATGACTTAAAAGAAGTTCTGGGATTTACATATTAATGAACCGAAACTGGCAACCTCATTCTAAAAGATGAAAGACTTAACAGCAATCTAGGTTTGTTCAACATATCATTTCAGTTGCATGACACTGTAATCTTTTCCTGTAAATTTGGTGTCTTATGGTCCTGCTCCACAGCTACCTGATGAAGGAGCAGCGCTCCAAAAGCTAGTGCTTCCAAATAAACCTGTTGAACTATAACCTGGTGTGTGTTTTTTTAACTTTGTCCACCCCAGTCCAACACCAGCTCCTCCACATGACTAAAAGAACAGTGATATAATTCCAAATCTGGACAATAAGTGACTTGGAGGGGGTCTTGCAGCTGGTATTTGCTGCCCTTATCCTTCTAAGTGGTAGAGGTTGCAGATTTAGAAGATGTTGTCGTAGGAGACGTTGTGAACTGCTGCAGAGCATCTTGTAGAGAGTGCGCACTGTTTCTAATGTGCATTAGTGGTGGGAGTGCATATGGATGAGATGTCAGTCAAGCTGGCTGCTTCACCCTTTATGGCATGGAGCTTATTAAAGTGATGTTGGCTCTGCACTCATTCAAGCAATCGGTAAGGTGTTCCTTCACAGTCCTGATTTTTATCTTGTAGTTAGTGCACAGGCTTTGGGGAGTCAGGAGGTGAATTGCAGTCTGTAGGAATCCTAACCTTTGACCTGCTTTTGTAACCACAGTATTCATATTATTCATCCAGTTCAGTTTATGGCCAATGGTCACCCCTGGAAGTTGAAATTGGAAGATTCAGTGATGGTAATGCCATTTAATGTCAAGGGGTGGTGATTAGATTCTGTCTTGTTAGAGGTGGTTATTGCTTAGCACTTGTCTAGTGCAAATGTTACTTGCTATGTCTTAGCTTGAACTTGGATATTGTCCAGATCACTCAGCATGTGGGCACATACTTGCTTCAGTATCTGAGGAGTGATGAATGGTGCTGTGAAATGTGCAGTCATCAGTAAACATCTCACTTCTGACGTTATGGTGAAGGAAAGGTCATTGATGAAGCAGCTGAAGATGGTAGGGCCTAGGACAGTACCCTGAGGAACTCCTGCTGAGATGTCGTGGGATGACTGACCTCCAACAACCATGGCCATCTTCCTTTCTGCGAGATATAACATCAAGCAGTGGAAAACTTTCTCCCACTTCTCATTGACTGCAGTTGTGCTAAGGTCTGTTAACATCACACTTGGTCAAATGTCGCCTTGGTGTCATGAGCAGACTCTTTCATTCTACAGCTGGAGCTCACCTTTTTTCTGTCCATATTTGGGGTAATGAAGAAAGGAGCAAAAAGGTCCCAGTGGGATGTGACCTGATTTGCCAGTGAGCAGCCTATTGAAAGCAGATGCTATTTGATAATGCAATGAAGGAGATCATCCATCAGGTTGCTGATGAACAAGAGCAGGGTGATGGGGCTGTAATTAGCCAGGTTGAATTTGTCCTTCTTTTTACAGACAGGGCATGGGAGGTGCTTGTGTTCTGGCTGTACTGAACAGCTTAACTAAGGTCGCATCTGGATCTGAAGCACCAGTTTTCTGTACTATTACTTCAGTGTTGGCCGGGCTCATAACCTTTGCAGCTTCACGTGCAATGGGTGGTTCCTTGAAATCAAATTGAGTAAATCGATTTGGCTGAACAATGGCATCTGTGATCCTGTAGACTTTGGGGGGAGTCAGAGATGGATTAGTCAATCAGTACTTCTGGCTGAAGATGCCTGCAATTGCTTGAGCCTTACGTTTTGCACTGATGTGGTGTAGATGCCTCCATTCGTACAAAGATCTACCTCAGCAATTGGTTTTCTCATGGTGTAGAAGGTAAATAGCACTGAGGGAAAGAAAACATGTGACTACTGCCACTGAACAGTATCAACACTTCCCCTTTTAGACCCACACTGAGTGACATTTTCAGAAATCTTGTTTCATTTGGGATTTTTCCCAGACAGTGAGACAAATCAGAAGCTTCAATAGTTTCAAACATGCGCATTTCAAATTTGGTTGATGAGCAATTTCTCATCACCAATCATACATCAAAATGTATAGTAGAAAAAGAGGTGGATCACGGAATGACATGACAACTTGTACTACCAAGTAATTCTGTAAATAGACAATACTGTCAGAAATTCTGAGAGATGTGAAAGTGAAACACTGGGAGAAATTGCAAGTGGAAAACAGAAGAAAGGGAACTGGAGAGTTATTCAGTGTTGAATTTAAGTGTTTTTGTGGAATGTACAATGTGTTTAATTCAGTAAATGTTTCAATTTCTAGTTAAATTTGTATCTCATGTGGACAGCATATGTCCATTTTCGGCTAAAGCTTGTGGAATACTCAGATCTACTCAGTGCAGAGGTACACTCGCACATCTCCCACGCAGACCCTGGATCTGGGCCATGGCTTTCAAAGCAGACCTGGGGGAGTGTTTACTTTCCTCCATGGTGTGAGGGATTCTGAAGTCCAGCAATCTTTGAGTAAAGCAATAGACTAGCTGGCTTTCTGGGAAGGCATTATTTCCATGAGGACTAGAGCTTTGTGGGAGTTTGTCTGGGCTATCCACACATCGGGCAAACTCTCCCAAGTGGCAGGGCTCTGCAACAGGAGTTCCCTGTTGGTTCTGCTGCACACTATGCTGCTTCATCCTTCTGTGAACTGATCCACTGGAGTTGTCCAAGACCAATGAACTTGCCTTTGGCTTCTTGCCTCCAGCTTAGGAGTGATCGATTTGCAATCTGGCTCTTGGTGGGCTGCAAGAAGGTTTGTTCTGCACCAACAACAAAAACAGAAGTTGCTGGGAAAGCTCAGCACGCCTGGCAGAATCCGTGAAGAAAAATCAGAGTTAAGGTTTCAGGTCCGGTAACCCTCCGAACTGGACCCAAAATGTTAACTCTGATTTTTCTTCACCGATTCTGCCAGGCGTGCTGAGCTTTTCTAGTAAATTGTGTTTTTGTTTCTGATTTACAGCATCCACAGTTCTTCTTGGTTTTTGTTTGTTCTGCACCCTCTGGGATGGAAATTTCTTCTATTTGTCCAGTTTGTCTGTCAATGCCAATGGGGATGGGCTATAAAGGATTGTTCCCCTTGGATTTCCAGGCCTATGGCTGAGTGTATAACTACTGCAACAACGGCTGTGAGGATTGTGCATTTTCAGGCTGGGGTCTAGGCATTTTTATGGTTTCCCATCATATCTGCTTGTGTAATATGTCTTGGGTGCTCTGAATTTTTGCACATTGGATGCACCAGTCTTTCTTTGCCTTTTTAAACTGCAGCTATCTCTGCATGGCTCCTAAATTGCTGGTAATATGCTGCCAGTTCATATGCCATCAGGATGGGAGCCTCAATCCGTTCATAACATCGGCACATTTCAAGCATTAGCCTGGAATAAACCTCTCGACGACTCCTGGTAATTGACTCCGAATCATGAGCGTCCACATTTCTTGTGAATATCTTAGCTGCCCTGCTACCTTTTCAGAGATAACGAAAAAGATTCTGGTTTCCCCTCTTTAAATTTAGGCACAAACTTTCAAAGTCTCAAGTCTCAGTTCCAGATTAGGGAATTTGTTGCCAGAGGTGGGGGAGGGATATCCGGAGCAGTTTCTCATTGGTTCATTTTTTTGTTCTGGGGCGTATAATTTCAGTTCCAGTTTTCAGAGCCAGAGCACCTGTCCCTCTCCTCTCATTGTATCTGAACTCTAGCTGCAGCCTTGGCTTTGCGGTTTTTGCTGGGTGACGCGGCATTGCTCAGTTTCCATTGTAAACCTCCTTGTAACTGTTCCGATTGTAGACTGAGGTTATGATGCCTGAACAACATTTGTGGTGTTTCGATCCTTTTGGCTTGACTGGGTAATTTTAACTCTGCTGTCTAACGCAGGCCGTTCAGAGGCAGTAGCTAAGCAATGTTAGTGTTTAGAAAGTCAGTCAGTTTTAAAATTTTGGACAAGGATCGAATGTTTGTACATTTGATCAACTTTTTGACTGGTCTGAATGGATCAAATTTCATGCGTGTTCCCAATTCTGTTGAAGGCAAAGGGAGAATGAGGGCTTTGTCAGCAGATGATTTGCTGGAATGGAATTGAGTTATGTTGCAGAGGTGAAAATACATGGTCTTAGTCTTGGTGTGGACACTTGAAAGTGTTGAATATGGTACCAAGGTTGCAGATAGTCTAGTTCGACGTCAGGCATTCACCAGTAAAACTTTTCAACCTGAATGTTATGAGAAAATTAATAATGTTCCTTCTCTGTCAAGTTTCCCAGTGCAGACTTGTACACATTCTGAAACAGCAGTTTGTAGATTTGGTATAAAAGAGGAAGGAACAGGAAATGGTAACTAACCTATCCAATCAAAACAACTACCGTATTTGGCTCAGATTGATTTGAGCAGACCATATGCGGGCTGTTCCATTGTGCAACCTGATAACACATACAGACATATGTACAAACACATTAATCAGGAGCTGGAAAAGGCCACTCAGCCCATCGAGCCTGTCCTGCCATTCACTAAAATCATGACTGATCTGATTGTAACCTCAAATCCATGTTACTATCTATCACTGATAACTTTTCACTTCTGTCTAAAAAATATTCAAGGACACTGTTTCCACAACCCTTTCAGGAAGAAGGTTCCAAAGTTTCATGACCATTAAAAGAAGCACTTTTGTCCAGTCTCTGTTTTAAATGGGTGACCCCTGGCTCTTCATGAGAGGAAACATCCTTTCCACATATACCTGTCAAGACTCCTCAGTATTTAATATTTTCAATCAAGTCACAGCTTACTCTTCTAAACCTCAGCAGATACAAGCCTGTGCTGTCCAAACCTTCCTCATAAGACAACCCATTTATTCCAGATATTAATCTAGTAAACTCCCTCCAACACATTTATTTCCTTCCTTAAAGGAAGCAATATACTAATAAAGTCCCACCAATGCCCTTTGTAGTTGAAACAATACCTCTCTACTTATATGGTTGAAAAGTGTGGTGCTGGAAAAGCACAGCTGGTCAGACAACATCCAAGAAGCAGGAGAATCGACGTTTCAGGCATGAGCCCTTCATCAAGAATGAGATCTCCAGCATCTGCAGTCCTCACTTTTTCCCTCTACTGTTATGTTCATTTCCCTTTGCAATAAATAACATTCTATTAGCTTTCCTAATTACATGCTGTACCTGCACACTAACCTTTCATGATTCATGCATTGGGGACACCCAGATCTCTCTGTATCTCAAAGTTTTGTGTACTCTCACCTTTTAGATATTATGCTTCTTTCCTGCCAAATGGACAGTTTCACCTCTTTCCTAACCTTACCTAATGGAGTGAGAAATGAAAGCTCGTATACAGTCCAAATGTACAGATGTGAGTGATCATTTTAAGTTAATTAATTACACATGGGGAGAATATTGATTCAGTGATACAGAGATTAAAAATGGAACTTCATATGGCTTTGGCAAGAATGAGCTATTAGATAAAACTGAAGTAAATGGATGCCATAGAGTCTATGGCAAATGGTGGAGAGGCACAGCCCTGAAACTCTTTCTTGATAATGACCATGGTAATTGTAATGCAGTTTAAAACAAATTCTGCAGCCTGAGGCTTCATTCCTGGTCCAAGCCTCATTCATGCCCTATCCTGTTACACTGTGCTTACATGATAGAAACATAAAAACATGGAAAATAGGTACAGGAGTAGGACATTCAGTCCTTCAAACCTGCACCATCACTCAGTACGATCATGGGCTGATCATGTAATTTCATTGTCCCATTCCCACTTTCTGTCTGTACCCCTTGATCCTTTTAGCTGCAAGGGCCATGTCCAGCTCTCTCATGAATATATCTAATAAACCATCCCCAACAGCTTTCTGTGGTAGAGAATTCCACAGGTTCACAACTCTCTGAGTGAAGAAATCCTTCCTCATCTCAGTCCTGAATGGCTTACCCCTTATTTTTAGACTGTGAACCCTGGTTCTGGACTTCCCCAACATCGGGAACATTCTTTCTGCACCTAACCTGTCTAGTTCCATCAGAATTTTATGTTTCGATAAGATTCCCCCTCATTCTCCTAAATTTCAGCGAGTACAAGCCCAGTCAATCTTATGTCAGTCCTGCCATCCCAGAAATCGGTGAACCTTCGTTTGACTCCCTCAAAGGCAAGAACGTTCTTCCTCAGACTAGATTTAGATTTTTTTTTATATTTTATCATCACATATACTCATGTACAGGAATACAGTAAAAAATGTATAATTTTGCCACACACAGCATCATCTTAGGTACCAAAGTACCTAGGCATAAAAACATCTTGGGTACAAAGTAGTAAGAGAAACAGTGTAAAAAAGTTACACATTACTTCATAGGATAGGAGAAAATTAAAGGAATAGGTTATAGTTTACATTAATGTATTTTGTAGCTTAAACAAGGAAAATAAGGAATAAATTAAAAGTTCAACAGTCTTTGATGGTCCTCGCTTATCATGATCTGCTGTCTGTTTTCGAAGCTGCTGTCACAGATACTGTTGCTGACACTGCCGTCTCTCTGATCTCCCCGATGCCTCAGGAACATGCCTGGGTGGGACCCACTCACACGCTGAGCTGAAATTCCACCAGGAGCTGACAAGAGACAAGGCTGTGACCTGTCACGGGAGCCGCTGAGAGACCAGGCGGGCAACTGCCATGAGCCGACAAGAAACCAGGCTTAGAGCTACTGCAAGACCAGACCAAGACCAGGCGGAGACCCACCATGAGCTAATGAGAAACCAGGCTGAGAACTGCCGAGAGACCAAAGACGGAATAGAAGAGAAAGAAACAGAAGGAGTGAAGGAGCTCCAGTTGGAGCATCCTACTTTACTACCACCTTGACTAGAAGAGACTAAAACTGCACACAATACTCAAGGAGTGGCCCCATCAAGGCCCTGTATAACTGCAGTAAGACATCCCTACTCAGACACACAAATCCTTTCATTATGAAGGTCAGCGTGCCATTAGCTTTCCTCACCAACTGCAGCACCTGCATGCCAACCTTCAGCGACTCTTCCACCATGACACCCAGATCTTGTTCCTTACCTTTTCCGAAACTGTCACCATTCAGATCATAATCTGCTTTCCTGTTTTTCGGACCAAAGTGGGTAACCTCACATTTATCCACATTATATTGCAGTTACCAAGCATTTGCCCACTCAGTCAGCCTGTCCAAGAAATCCTGAAGCCTCTAACATCGTCCACACAGCACGCACTGCCACCCAGCTTAGTGTCATCTGCAAATTTGGAGATATTGCATTCAAATTTTTTGCCCAAATTGTTAATGTATATTGTGAACCGCTGGGATCCCAGCACTGAACCCTGCGGTAGCCCACCCCTCACTGCCTGCTGCTCTGAAAAGGATGTCCATAATACATCCATAATGTCCCTGCACTGTTGTTTCATCCTTTCTTTCTAACTTTCTAAGTCTTCTCTCATTTGAACCCTCCTTCCTGGAACCCACCCCAACCCAGATTAGTTAAAGGATTCTCCACAGTTCTTGTTGTATAATTTACTTACTCACTGTTCCCAAGTGAGTCAGTTAGCTCAGTTGGTTGGACAACTGGTTTGCAATGCAGAGTGATACCAGTGGCACAGGTTCCCACAGCCAGCTAAGATCACCTTCTTGACCTCACTACTCACCTGAGACACGGTGGCCCTCTGGTTAAACCACCACCAGTTGGCTCCAACTCTCTCTCTAATGAGAGCAACCCTATGGTCCTCTGAGACGATGGAGGTGACCACTGCTATACTGATCCTAGCACAGTTCAGTGTAAAATCTCCCTCATTCCCTAATACAGATACCAATGTCCCATTCCTGATGAAGGGCTTTTGCCTAAAACGTCAGTTTTCCTATTCCTCGGATGCTGCCTGACCTGTTGTGCTTTTCCAGCACCACACTCTTGACTCCCATGAATTAAAACCTACTACTTCCGCACAAATCTCTGGATCACGCATTCAACTCTTTATCTTATTTCCCTATGCCAATTTATTGATGGTTCAGGTAGTAATGCTGAGATTATTATCTTTGTGATTCACCTTTTTTAATTTCATTGCTTGCTGCTCATAATTCCTCAGCGTGACCTTTTACTTAGTCCTAATTATATCATTGGCACATATGAGGACCATGACAACTGGATCTTTCTCCTCTCACTGCATGCTTGACAGGATTTCCTTAACCTTGACATCGATCAGGCAATACAGTCTTCAGAAGTCTCACTTTTGAGTGCAGGAAACAGTATCTATTATCCTAACTGTACCACACCCTCCTACAACCACATTCCTTTTAACTCGCCATCCCTCCAATTGAATGGTTCCCCACACAATGATGTCATTGTCAGTTTGCTTATCCTTCCTGTAGACCCTGCTCTAATCCACACACTTTGCAAAAACTTCAAATTTATTGGATGATTGAAAGGTCTGGAGCTCCTCCATTTCTAGCTTTAGATTGCTGTATGTGCCTCACATTCAGTCACGCTCTCCTATCTCAGACAGAGACCAGATAGAAGTACCTTGTCCCAAAGCATGGGATTGCCTCCTCAAACAACATCTGTGTAATTCTACCCCCACCTCCCCATCCCCTATAATGCATCTGAAGGTCAGACTCCTGCTTGTCTTGCCAGCACAAAGCTTAATCTTAAATCCTGTGTTTGACTTTGAGTTTTATGCCCTTATGTGGGTGTTGTAAGTTCTTGGAAAGGCCAGTAGGATAAATCGATGCTAATTTGGTGTGATTCATCATTGCTACACCCACTAATTGTTAATATTATTATCTACAGTTCTTAAAGAAAATTGATATGTTTGCTGCATACATAGGGCGGTGGTTTAGAATAGACTTCTGACAAAAATGATCAAAACTGAGAGCATCTACAGTTTTAGAATATTCAGCGATTTAATTTCACAAGGACAACGAATACAGGAATACAGATATCGAACATTGTTTTCTGTTTTTGAATCTAGGCTCAGGTGACACATTATCGAAATGGGGTATTATGGATATTTTGCATTCCTTTGTTCCCACAATTACTTACTGCAGCCACAAACTTATTTCTGTAGAAGTCATGGAGGAGGCAATTTATACATACATACAAGCTGCTTTATGCTCTCTGATATGCAGAGTTAGTCATCAGTGGCACAGAAAATATTGTACTTTTTGTAAGTGATGCATCGGCTGACGGTGGGAGAGAAACTGACAGAATCAGTCACATCAAATAGAATCACGTCTGTAAAAGGTGAATGTCAACTTCACATTTAACTCGATTGGCCCAATACTCATTAAGAAATGCACCCCAGCTTCATGGAGTTGCTTGGCTTTGACAAAAGACCACACTTAATGTTTGCTTTGGGAAGAAATCTGATTTTCCTCACCTGTGCCATTTTCCTCTGGGGTTTTTGCAGATCCAGAATGACTGATGTGCATAATACATTCCTACTGCTGCTCCTCATTTGGGGTTCCTCATTTTAATTTTTAGATGGTGGCAGTGTTTTGGAAGCTCATTAAAAGCACATCAGATTTGAGTTTGTCAAGAAAATGGAAAATCTTCAGAGGACTCTGGAACATTCTGGAAGTTAGGTGTAAAGTGGTTTCACACTTTCAGCTGTCTCTATTAGTTGCTGTATTATATTTTCAGTGTGGTGATTCATTGTTGAAATTTGTCTTTTAAATATAAGTTGACCTTTACATCAATCAGTGATTCCTGATGACGGGCTTATGCCCAAAACATTGATTCTCCTGCTCCTCGGATGCTGCGTGACTTGCTGTGCTTTTCTAACACCACACACTCGACTCAGATCTCCAGCATCTGCAGTCCTCACTTTCTCTCTTTATATCAATCAATCTTGTGTACATGCTCATACACATCACAATACTTTCTCCATGGAAAGAAAACACAGCCATGTAGTCAAAGTGTTACAAAGTGGCCTATCAGCCTGTGCTTTCATCTTTTCAACCGTGACTTAAATGGTTCTTGTTTTTTTAATGGAATGATTTTGACACTTGATTAAAAAAAAATCTACATTTGATCGGAACTTAACTGCCTACCTGCTCTTTTGTTGATAGCCGGATAATATCACTAAAGGAGTCTGTTGCCATATTTATGACAGATTAACAATAAGATTCGAAGTACTTGGAGAAGCTCATGTAAATGTACACTTGTGATGCCAAGACATACAAGGTTATGGGTGAAGTATTGAATCATGGGATTAGAATAGTTAGGTGGTTGATTCTGACTGGCGTAGATTCAGTGGGCCAGAAGGGCCATGTTCTGTACTGTAAACCTCTATGACTCTATGAAATAGGAACTTAAAAATTATTTTTCAGTATCAGCATTTAATTTAAATGTGGTTTAATTCCATTTTTTTAACAAGTGAGGACTTGTTAAATGATCATTTCTTTTCAAAATTAAAGTGGAAATAGTTATTTTTAAATGTTTTTGTGTTTTATTCTGTCTTGCATTACAATTTTATGCAGTTCCAGTAGCCATGTTTATGGAGGGCATTGGTCATTAAATGATCTTGTGTCTGACATGTAGCTTGATATGTTTTGTGGGGCGTGATCATTGTAAATCAAGACAGGCAGTGTTGCAGCACACAGAACCTTGCATTAAATTGAATCATTATTAAAATAAGGTATACAGTATTTCACAATTCACCATACCCATTTAAAACAGACATGTAACAGCTAGGCATATACAGTTTGCTTTAACTTAATCCCTAAGATAAAATTTGTTTGCATTTTGGTGCATATTAATCTACCTAATTTAGCATATGATGTAGAATATTTAGTATGTGTCTTTCTGCCATGTTATTAAAGTTTTAAAATTGTTAATCAACACATATCTGTCCCAGTTGGTATTGTTGTTTGAATACAAGTTGTAACTATTTAATTTGAAATATTCTCATTGCACTACATGAGCATGCTGTGGACAAACTCCTATGGGGATCAGAATTTTCAGGACAAGTTATACCTTAAACCAAATAAGTGCAAATAAAAATACTGCCAATGCTGGATATCTGAAACAGAAGCACACAAAGGGCAAACAAAAATGGTAGAACAGTTTGTCCACAATAGGCCACCTTCAACATCTTCTATATGTCAAGTGTGTTCATGTAAAAAAAGAGACACATTTGACATGTAAACTATTCATTCCCTCCAGAGATAAATTAAACTTTTGTGTGGTTTCAGTTTTATTTAGACAAAATATTCAGTCCTGTCATTACCCAATAATGTATCTTTATAAACCCCAGCTTTCTTGCCTGGATTTAGGGCAAGATGCTAGTTGTTGCCAAAACAGTGACCAAACTGCCTTCCTATTGCAGTTGGACTCTCTCCAAGGACCATGGTGGTTCTCCCTTTAGCTGTGAAGGTCACAGCAGCATTAAGTAATGGGATCTTAGGATCATTTGCCAGATTAACCTATCTATGATACACATCTCTAATACAAGATGACTGATGTCATGTTTGCCAAGGGAAACGCCTGTATCAATTTTCAAATGTAGAAGAGAATCTAATGTTGGAGAGAGCGCAAAACCTTTACTGGCTAACAATTCTGAATGGTGCCAAGAATTATTGAGGAAACCCATAACTCATCAGTGTTTCAACTAACAGTCTAACAGTTGGATAGTATATTGTTTTGTAGGTGCTTTTTGGTCATAAAAATTGAACAGGAGGCTCCACAGTACGGAGGATTTCACCTAGAAAAGGGATGAAACGTCTGCAAACCAAATTCCCAGCTCGGCAAACATACCCACAATAATTATAACCGGCACCTGAGCTACAAATCTTCACACAAAAATTGAAAAATTAAATGATGCACATTGCTCTGCTGGTTAAGGGAGCAACAATTATTCTTTTATCCTGCTGCAGTCTGCCATAGCTCCATCATTTGGAGATCTAAAAACAATGAATGATGGTTGTAGGGAGATTAAACCTGATATTTGCAGCCACAGCAATTAACCAGAATTTAAGTCCCTGTTTAACAAGACAATGAGAGGCCATTCAAACTTTCAAAAAGGATAGGGATTCACTATGGGGGAATCCCTGTTTAAAAGATTGTGATTGAAATCTACTTCCAAAATGGGCACATCGTGCAATTGACAAACTGTACTTTTACAGTGAGATCCATGTATAGTCCCGCAGTTCTAATGTTTTGATGATTCTTTTTGCTCTGCACATTTCCTCAACCTATTTGTGCAATATTTGGTTGAATGCTGATGTCTTGAGCAGATAGCCTGCCCTCTGCTTTGGCATGATACTCATGTATTCATATGTAAATGAAGGCAATGAAGTGATTTTGGATCAACCCGAATTGTCAATGAATGAGTTATGAATGCGTCAGTGTCCATTATTTTACTTCTGATTGGGAGGAAGCAGTAAATGACCTGGTTTGAGGTGTTGTGCTTTGGTTTTAATATGGTGAGAATGTACCTAGGCAATGTGCCACATTGTTGCTAGGTGTCTGTGTTGATCAATCTTAACTATGAGAGCAGCATCAGTCACAGCGCATGAATATTTTCCTGTGTTTTGGGACTGCTTTACAGATGGCTGTGAGAAAGACACTTTCACAGAGCTACTGTTGGTTTTGTGAAATCCCTTGTATGATTGTATTAATATTAAAGAAATGCAGTCACATGGCCTTTAAACACTGCTGCAATCTGATCATCACAGATTTAAAGATGTGGAAAATGCCTTCTATTCCTACATTCATTTATGTCCAAAAACAATTTAGTAGATTCCACTTCTTTGCCCATGCAGCCATTACATGTTGGGAGCATTCAGCCCAATTACATCTTTCCAATTTCACGTCTGCTCTTTCACATCTCACTTGTGAGTGAGAAATCCCAGGTGTTGTGTTCCTCCAAGCTAGCAGCTACTTTCTCTGGGGTGTTGATATTTATTCTCATTGCTGGGCCCCTTGGATACTTGATGCATCCTGCTGAGAAGCTCCAGACTCTTTGATTCTGCTTGCACTGGGTTTTTCTTTATCTTGGAAAAATCTATAAGAAGAACAAAGGAAGACCATCAGTAATGCTTCTGCAAGACACTGCCTTCAAAGAGATCATAAGGCATTGTATGTGTTCTGCACCTGGGTTTTGCAAATGCAATCCCAGATTAAGAAAGTAGGTCACTGAAAGAGGGATCAACATAATTGGAGTATACATAATGGATGATGTTATCAATGCTCCAAACACATCTGAGTTAATCTCTTCTAGAGATTCATCAGCAGAAAGTGAGGGCCATATCTTTTGCCGTGAATAAACTATTCAATTTGAATGGTCCCTTTCCTGTCATTTCTCAGTGGGTGCAAAGCACACTTAATAAGATGGTGGCAATCACATGAAGTACCTTAATGACAAAGCAACATACATGTCTCCAGATCACCTTCCTCCATTCCTAGGCATGACCATTTCAAAGTAAATTTTTGAGAGTTGAATTTGGTGTTATTTTGCACAGGGTATTATTACGCTTCACTGGAGCTGTCTCTGCTGCTCCACTTAGAGAAACGAATGAAGCACTGTCGCAAAGAGCTTGGCATGTAGCTACCCTGACACTGAGAGATAACAAATACCTATATATGGGGTGGAAGCTTCCCAGCAACTGAATGACAAGGGCCTTGATGAGAAAATTGGATGGATCACATGAGATTGGCAGTAAGGGGCTTCTGATGTCAAGAGCAAAATTGTCCAATTTCCAAACAATTGTTGAACAGCCAGGTGTGGTTCTCACAAGTGAGCAGCAAGATGTCTACTTATGCATGATATGCATTAATACCCTAATTATTATATCATTGTGCCTCATTGATATACTGCTTCCCATTCTCGCACCTTTTGAATAGAATCTAAACATGACAATTCCCACCTTGCTGCTTGCTGCTCTGACCCGCTGTCTTACACCCCAAATACCAATGTCTCAGGGCACAGTCCCATGGACGGTGATCACACACTCCCCCTGTTCACTAGACCCTCCAGGTCCCAGTTGGCAAAGAGGGGTGCTGGCTTCCCTCTGACATATCTGAGGTAACTGACAGGAACCTTTGCAAGACAACAGTAGACTGCCAGCACTTGACTGGGTATATGACTGGCATCAGAAATCCTGGGAGGTCCCAGCAGTGGCCAGTCCTCCCACCTGTGGTGAGTGTGAGAGTATGTCATTTGGGTGCCATGGGGCCCTGGTGCAGAGGTATGCAGCAGATTTAGAAAGGTGGTGTGAAAATACTTGCTAACTCTCACGGAGAGAAAAGTTCCATGAAATGCACCAAAAATAGACACTTAGCTGCTTTTGGTCAAATTCACTCATTGTATTCATTCCACCTACAAGCTGACAGTAAACTCTTTACAAAGTTGGATTTTGCTTTATGGCTTTTCCTATTGTTAACCTGCACAGATTGGATGTGGGATTTAATAGATGATGGTACTAGCAGTTGAGTATCCTACACGCTTTTGACTGCACTTCCTGTAGTAAGATGTTTTTACTGAATGAGCAGGTTTTAGCCACAGCCTTCACTAGCCATACTTCTCCATGTCTATTGTTTCATAGTTTGTTGTTAAACTGAATGGCATGGGAATGCCAGAAAATTCTTGTGACTCTAACTGTGGTCAGAAGCTCTTTGAAATGTAATACTAGAACCTTATTGTAATATATAACACTGCATCTGTTCTTCACAGACTGGTGGAAGTGGTCTTTCTCTGTATTCTTCATCATGATGTTGCTAACAGTTATTTAGCTCTGTATTTAGAATGCTGAAGAATATTACTGATTTAATAATTTACTTTTAATTTTCAGTTTTTAGTGTTTCTAATCAAACTTTCAAACTGGGAAAACAAATAAAAGTTCAATGTAAAAATTATGTTCCAAATAAAGAAAGGAAAATAAATATGTGTACTATTGAACACTATTTTCAAATTATTTTCCAGAAATGTTCTACAATTTTCACAATTCATCCTGAATCAATAACTATAGTTACAAAATTTAGATTCTGCAGTTGGACACAAAATTGGAAACACTGTTAATCAAATGCACTGATGTCCAGAAATATCACTCCATCAAACAAAGCTATGCACCAGGATTGAGTGTCACCATTTTGAGGGTCAATGTATACCCAATTTAAAGTGTACGACGTAAGGACATAAGAATGGGAGTAGGCCATTCAGCCCCTTGAGCCTGTTCCACCATTCAATGAGATCGTGGCTGATCTGTGGCTTAACTCCATAAACCTGCCTTTTACCCATATTAAATGATCTACCTCAGACTTGACCCTAACAAAGCTGATCCAGCATCCACTGCCATCTGTGGAAGAGAGTTCCAAACATCTACCCTTTGTGTATAGAAGTGTTTCCTAACATCTTTCTCGAACGGTCTGTCCCTAATTCTCAGGCTATGCCTCCTAGTTCTAGAATCTGCAACCAGTAGAAATAAATTATCTTTAGGAACCCTGTCTCTCCCTGTTCAATCAGAACACTCCTTAACCTTCTAAATTCTGGAGAAAACTAGCCTCGTTTATATAATTTCTCCTCATAACTTAACCCCTGAAGTCCAGGTATCATTCGTGTAAACCTACGTGGTACTCCTTCCAAAGCCAATATATCCTTCCTAAGGTGCAATGCCCAGCTCTGCTCACTGTACTCCCAGTGGGATCTATCCAGAGTTTTGTATAACTGCAGCATAACTTCTGTGTCCTTGTACTGCAGTCCTCCAGATATAAAGACCAGCATTGCATTCGCTTTCTTCATTATTTTCTGCATAGGTTGGTGACATTTTAAAGATCTATGCACCTGAACTCTCAAGTGTCTTTGGATATCCTGTGTATTTAACTTTTACATCATCGAGGAAGTACCCTGATCTATCCTCAATTGGTTCAAAATGGATAATGTACATTGTACTCCATCTGCCTCCGAACTCCAGTTAGTCTATCAATATGCTTTTATGCTATCATTTACAGTGCCTGCAACGCTACTTAACTTAGTGTCATCAGCACATTTGCAAATATGACTTTCTATGCCATTACCTAAGTTGTTAATAAATAATGTAAATAATTGAGGCCCTAACACGATCCTTAAGGGACATCACTGGCCACATCCTGCCAATTTGAGTACCTACCCATTACCCCTACTTGGTGTCTCCTGCTTCTCAACCAATTTTCCAGCCATGTCAGTAATAAGTTTATTTTACCAGTCATTGTTTGTCAGAATTAATTTTACTCTCCTTGCATTATTTCTTGCAGTGCATATTATGTTGCAGCGTGGGGTGTGCCTTTCATTCTGTCCTGTCTTCCACTCTTTGGCGATTATTACGGCCCTGCTGGAGCTTGGTGGTAAGAACATGGTTGCATCAATCAATGATGTAAATTTTCTGCACAGGAAGTCAACCTTCTTTTGCTTTTCGTTGCAAGGGAATACTTTTGTTCATTCAGAAAATAATTTCAGGGATTGGGCTGTATTTTGAATTGTAAGTTTATATCTAATCTTTATTTGTGGAGTGTTTTCCAGAATAGTTAAAGTGTAGAAGGAGTCCATGTGGTCCATCTTGCCTGTGTCTGTTGTTTGTAAGTGTGATTCACCTAATTCCACTCTGCTGCCTTTTCTTGTAAACCTGCAGTCATTTTATGCAGATATTTATAAAATTCTTATTTAAAAACCACAATTAAGTTGCCTGCACCACAGTCTCGGGGCAAAGTATTCCAGATAGAGTCATAGAGATGTACAGCATGGAAACAGACCCTTCAGTCCAACCCGTCCATGCCAACCAGATATCCCAAACCAATCTAGTCCCACCTGCCAGCACCCGGCCCATATCCCTCCAAACCCTTCCTATTCATGTACCCATCCAAATGCCTCTTAAATGTTGCAATTGTACCAGCCTCCACCACATCCTCTGGCAGCTCATTCCATACACATAGCACCCTCTGCGTGAAAAAGTTGCCCCTTAGGTCTCTTTTATATCTTTCCCCTCTCACCCTAAACCTATGTCCTCTAGTTCTGGACTCCCCGACCCCAGGGAAAAGACTTTGCCTATTTATCCTATCCATGCCCCTCATAATTTTGTAAACCTCTATAAGGTCACCCCTCAACCTCCGACGCTCCAGGGAAAACAGCCCCAGCCTGTTCAGCCTCTCCCTGTAGCTCAGATCCTCCAACCCTGGCAACATCCTTGTAAATCTTTTCTGAACCCTTTCAAGTTTCACAACATCTTTCCAATAGGAAGGAGACCAGAATTGCACACAAACTATGGAGAAAGGTTTCCTCAAATCATCATTGCTTCTTGTGTGCCAACCAACTTGAATCTGTATCCTGGCTTTCAATCCTTCTGTCAATGGGAACAGTTTCTCTTTATCTGCTCTGTCTAGACCTCCAGCATTTTAAATGCCTCTTTCAAATCACCTCATAATCTTCTAAAGGACAGCCCTAGCTTCTCTAATCTATCCACATAACTGAAGTTACTCATCCCTGGAAGTGTTCTTCTGAATCCTTTCTGCAGCCTCTGCAATGCCTTCATATCATCCTGAAGTGTGGTACTAAAACCTTACCACCATACTCCAGTTGAGGTTAAGCCAGTGTTTTATACAGGTTTATGATAGCGACCTTGCCTTTGTATTCTGTACCCCGATTTATAAATTTTATTAACCACCTTTCCAACCTGCTGAGTCATTGAATGCCACCTTCAATGGTTTGTGTAGTTTACTTTGATTCTGAGAGGCGACACATGAATAAGAGAATGACAAAGAAGACTTTTATCAGTTCACAGGAGACAGTTGGTTGTCAAATAAGTTCTGAAGAACAGTTATACGGGACTCAGTGTTAACTCTGTTTCTCTCTCCACAGATGCTGCCAGGCCTGCTAAGTTTCTCCAGCGCTCTGTGTTTATAAACTAAGAACTTGTTTTGGTGCAGGGTGGTGGGTGGGTGAATATCATACTTTGCTTTTTCCAGTTTTTTTCCCATCCTCTCTGAAATCAAATCCTTATCTTCTATTCATGGCTTCATAGATTCCTTTATAGTAGTGCAACTTACTACTTTTGGTATTGACTCAAATGTACCTTCCGACTACTGAGTATTAAATTAGTTGAAGGAATGATAATAGATATATGCTCATAATAAGGTATCTTAAGAGTATTATGTGGAATTTTTAAAACTTAAGGTTTCTGTACTTTTTCACTGGGTGTGGGCATCATTGGCATTTATTGCCAATCTCTAATTGCTTTTGAACCACTGCTGTCTTTGGAGTGTAGGCATGCACACAATACGATAAGAAAAGGAGCTGCTATGTGGGTGCCCCCACCATTCTTTCCAGCCTTACAGCATGAGACGAGTAAGTTGCCAGGTTTCACTCTGTGATGGTCCTCCCACCTGGCTCAACACTGAAATGTCCATCTACTGGTCATTTCAGTGCTTCAAGAGGGCTGATCTCAGTGTGTGAAGTGCAATGCATTGCTGAAAGTTGCATTTTCTTTCCCGTATAGCAGCCTTGGCAGAATTTAACAGTCCCCAATTGGCGAGTCTGCAGACAGGAGAACCCACAGAATTCTGTGGATGGCACTGCCACAGTGTGTCAGGTGAGGCCTTGGGCAACCTGTCTGCCTCAGCCCACCATTAAATTCTACCAAGGCCACTGCACTGAAATGAACGTGCAACATGCATTGCTTTTCTTATGCTGAGAACAGGTAACACATTCATGTGATAGGTACAAGGAACCTCTGAGTTGACTGCATAGATCAGAAGCTTCTTTGTGCAGATTACACTTTTACTTTTCCTGGAGGATGACCATAAGTTGTAAATGTAACCACTATGTGTCTGTGAAATCTCACTGCTGCAACACTTCCAATACTTCCCTGCTGTGCCTCTGTGGACAATTAGTCCTGTTTTTATTATCCCAACTTGTCCTTTTGATTCTGAGCAGAAATCATGTGATAGGTGATCCCTCGCCAATTTTTCTTCTCTTGATTCAAGTGTGCTGCAGATCAAGCTTTTTGGATGGACGTTTCCTATCCCATTTTTCATTTAAATTAGAGTAGGGTGCATCCATCGCAAAGCCCAGTGCAGCTCTCATTGTCTGTGTAGGAATGCCAGGACTTAGCTTTCCAAGGTATCTCAATTGTGTCTAGGCTACAGGCTTAGTATCTGGTGGATGTAGGCCTAATGTTGAGAAGAGATGCTTCACGTAGTGAAGATCTTTACCTTATTACAAACTTGATCTAAACATTTGCAAAGGAGCTGAACTCCAGAAGTGAGGGTGACCTGAGAGTAACTACCCTTGACGTTTGACCAAGCTGTGGCATTAAGGAGCCCTAATAAAACTGGAGTCAACGGGAATCAGGTGGAAGTCTCTCCACTGGTTGGAGTCATAGCTGGAATAAAGGAGGATGGTTGTCTGCCTTAGTTGCAGGACATCACTGCAGGATTTCCTCAGTCTGCTTCATCAACGGCCAAGTCCCCATGCTAAGATCCAGTGTGGGAATATTTCATAATGATTGTACAATTTGCACCATCCGATCATGAAGTTGCCCATGTCCAAATGCAGCAAGACTTAAACAACATCCTGATGTGGAATTTTAATTGTTAGTCGCATCAGCACTTGTTTTAGATTTCTGGGCAAGGAAGGGACAAAATTGTTGAACCATTCCAACACTAGTTAGACACTTCTCCGGGATCAGTAGTGCTTTCTGTTGAAATGGATGAACTAAAGTAAATTTGAATAAAAAAAAACAAAGATTGTGGATGCTGGAAATCAGGGACAAGAACAGACTACTGGAAAAACACAGCAGGTCTGGCAGTATCTGTGAGAGAAAGCAGAGTTAACATTTCAGATCCAGTGACCCTTCACAACTTTTTCATCAACGTTCTCATCAACTCATCTGGATATATCTTGTGATTATGGGGTTGTGAAACACATATCATTGATTTCAATCCATAATGTTGTAACAATGAGACATTTAGAGTGAAGTATTCTTTCCCAACACTAGTTATCTGGCTCCACAAGACCAGTGTTGAACTGTCAAGTTAAGGGATGGGCACACCTCAAGCAAATCATGTATTATCCTATTTTCTGCGATGTGTTATAATTGAATGTGGTAACACTGATAGAGTATCCTCAACCAACCGGTTTGGTTATTGTGAAATTATGCCACTGTTACCAATACTTTTGAATGAGTAAAGTATGTTCTTTATGACTCATCTATTTTGCAAATTGAGTTTTAAGGCCCATTCATTCCATGAAAAACCTTTGTAGAAAGGGGAAAGAAATTTGTTATGGTGAATTCCCCATTGCTTACCAGGACAATACATTGGCAATATGAAGTTACTCTCTCTCCTATTTCTTTCTCCACTTTTCCATTGCACCAAGATTTAAAACATCTTGATTAAATGAGATTGTTGTAAGATATGGTTTGATCTATTGCATACAGCGCAGAAACAGCATAGAATTTCATTGTGTTTTAACTTGTGATGTCCTGAAAGACTATTTTCATCTTTCAAATTAGACTTGACGTAAACATAATTTCTTTGAATTTTTTGATTTACTGTAGTGAAATAGAATTGGGAATTAACGTTCATTTGATTTATAACAATCTCAAAATGTACATATTTTGCGTTTTGACAATGTATAGTGTGTTTCTATTCATGGACATATGAATATCTTCATACTCTAAATTATAAACTTGTTTCTACTATCCCTGTGAAGGAACAGTTCACCTAATGGCACTCTCCTCCCTTTTCCCTGTAGCCGTGCATTTTCTTTTCTTTTTATCTAATGATTGAATATCCTTAGCTTTAGTTGGTTCTGCGACAACTACGCTATTGGGAAGTGCATTCCAGACCCTAACTACTCACTGCATGAAAAGGTTTTTCTTCATATTACACTGCTTCCTTCTAAAAATGATTTTAAATCTGTGCCACCTGGGTCTCAGTCAGGCCATCAATAGGAGGTTTCTATCGATTGCTGCTTCACAGAGATCCTAACCTGTTTCACAGACCCACCAATCTGCTCAGTAACCCTGACCTGTTTCACTGTCACCCATTCCGCTTCACAGTGATTCTTATGTCCTTCTCAGTCCTCCCAGTGTGTTTCACAGTAATCCCAAACTGCTGTTCAGTCCTCCCAGTCTGCTTCACAGCATTCCTGATTTCCTTTGCTGTCTCTTGATTTGCTTCACAGTGATAATGATCAGCTTCCCTCTCCTCCTGATCAGTTTCACTGTAACCTGGACCTGTTTTCACAGTGCTTCCAGATCCTGGCCTCTTTTGCAGTGCTCTTGATTTACTTCACAGTGATCCCAATCTGCTGCAGACTCCTACAAGTCTGCTTCACAGTGACTCAGAGTCAAAAAGTGTCACAGTGACTCGCACCTGTTTCACTGCCTTCCAGTCTGCTTCACAGTTGTCATGACCAGCTGATACTTCCGGTCTGCTTCATAATTATCCTGATCTATTTTACAGTCCTCCTCCTGGCCTGCTTCACAATGATCTTGACCTTCTGCACTCCTCTTCGTCTGTGATGTATTGATTCTGAATTACCGCAAACTCCTCCCAGTCATTTTCACAGTGACCTCAACCTTCTTTGCATTCCTTCCAGTCAGCTTGCCTATAATCTGGACAGGTTTCACTGTGTTCCCGGACTATTTCACGGTGATTCCACCTTGTTATAAGCGTTTCCCAGTCATCTTTCCTATAATCCTGACCAGCTGCATATTTCTCCCTGTCCTGCTAGCAATTTCTAAATTCTGACTGTAGGATCACAGCCCTCTTTCTGCCTATGTCATTGACATTAATGTGCACCATGCACATTGGCGGACACGCTAGAGGTGTGGCTGACCTGCAGCTGTTCAGTGATGTATCAACCCTCTAATGTAGAGCATTACTCTGTCTTGGCTTCCGCACTAAATTATTGCCCTACTCTATGTCAGCCCAAAAGTCCATGCTTTCCCCCTTCAAGAAGAACTTTTGTCATTCCCTACTCCTCAAAGTGCCCTTTCACACAACTCTGTCTTCTCTAAATACCGCCCAGACTTTAATTTCTCTCTCCTCTCCCAAGTTTCTCTGTAGTTTATGTACCTGACTTACTGTAAGCTATTCCTGATGTTGCAGCACTGCTGATTTAATTTAACTGGTAGTGCTGCTGTGAATGTGCGATATGGACAGGAATACCACATAATGAATGGGAAAAGGATCACAGGGATCATGTGGAACACACCTGACCATGCTAATCGCACTCACATGGAATTGAGTTTTTCTGGCCCAGATAATGCTGCAGTAATGAATGGCAAAATTGTCTGTATTCTGTTAACATAAGATGTAGGGGGGCAGGAGTAGGCCATAAGCCATTCAACCCATCAAGTCTGTTCTACCATTCAATGAAAACATGGCTGATCCTGCGATCTGCGAATCCTGATCCTATAACCGTCAAATCCAATTTCCTGTCTTTTCTCCATAACCCTCGATACCCTTACTGATTAAACATCTATCTCAATTTTGAGTAAACTTCATAACCCAATGGTAAAGAATTCCACAGGTTCATACCCTTTGAGAGAAGAAATTCCTCTTCATCTCTGTCTTAAATCTGCAACCCATTATTCTGAGATTATGTCATCTGGTCCTGGACTCCCACAAGGGAAAATAATCAATCTGCATCTATCCTGCCAAACCCCCAAGGAATCTTGAATGTTTCAATAAGGTTGCTTCTCATTCACCTAAGTTCCAATTCCAACAGGCCCAACCTTTTCATAAGACAGTCCCTTTATTCTACGGAGCAGTTTAGTGAGCCTTCTCTGGACTGCATCTAAAGCCAGAGTATCTTTACTGAGATAAGGGGCACAGAACTGTTCATAGTATTCTAGCCATGGTCTGACTAGTGCTTTGTTTTAGCAAAACTTCCTTATTGTTATACTGCATTCCCTGTGAAATAAAGGCCAACATTATAATTGTCTTCACTATTACCTGCTGAACTTGGATGCTAGCTTTTCAAGGTCCATGCATGAGAACTCCGAAATCCCTCCTGTGTCACTTTCTGCAGTCTTTCTCCATTTAAGTAATATCCTCCTCCTCTGCTTTTCCTGCCAAAGTGTATAATCTCACATTATATTCCATCTGCTGAGTTTTTGCCCATTCACTTAACCTGACTGTGTTGCTGTGTCGGCTCTTTGTGTCATCCCTCACTATTTGCCTTCCTGTCTGTTTTTGTGTCTTCTGCAAATTTGATTAAAGTACACTGATTTTCCTCATTCAAAATGTGGCCCCAGCACTGATCCTGTGGTACTCCACTAATTGCAGATTGCCATCCTGAAAACAACTCCTTTTCCCATCTCTCTGTCTTCTATGAGTTAGCTAATCTTCTACCAATGATACCTTTTATTGTACCACTGCAACTGACAGAAAGCTTGGAAGTGTACAGACTAGTGCTGAAATCCAGAACTTTCTGTCGGTGAGAATATCCTCCTCTGCATAATGAACTGTAAAGGTTTGGGAGACTGTTATTTACCCTTATAGTGGTGAGTTGATGAAAACTTCCATTGTAATATTATTTGTCATGCTGTAAAAAACTGGAAAATGTTGCATTTTGCTGAATAGGATGTTAATTGGGTTTTAATAACCTCATTTATTACAATTTCATAATTACTTATGTCATAATCAAATCACAGACAAGGTTACTGAATTTTATTACAGTTCCAAGCAGGATACCTTAAATTGTTAAGCTCCTGCATGAGGAAAGATGAACTGGCTCCTCTTGGTTATTCACCCACCCCCTCACTTGGTTACAGTGAGGTTAATTTTAAGAGGATACATTTCCTTCTGGATAGCTTTCTCCCAAAACCAGATTAACTGATAGTGTCATAGAGCCATACAACACAAAAGCATACCCTTCAGTCCAACCAGTCTGTGCTGAACATAATCCTGAGTATTTTAAAAGGAACTGATTTAACCAGACTTTCTTGAATTACCACAAGGTGCGTAAATGTGAGAGGATTAAGTAATGAAACACACAGACTCACAGTTTAGAAATAAGATCAAAAAAGTTAAGAAAAAGATATATGGATCTATCTCTGAATTGAAAAGAATGGGTAATTGAATATTGTGCCACTGTAGTAGAGGTCAACTGTAGCATTGATGTGGATCTTTGGAAAATCAGTTTCACAACCTTTATTTCCATGGATTGGTCAAGATGCTGTGGTTCTGAGTCCTTACGTCATTCAGGCTTACAGACAATTCTTCATTATCCTGTCTTTTTAACTGGTTGACAACACTTGGAGTGAGAGACAGTCTTTACTTACAACACAGAAGTAACTAGGGGATCGTTCTTTGTCTGTGACCTTCACAGCATTCTAACACTAGAACCTAGGACGGTACAACAAAAGTATTGAGTTCTATGATTACGCTCAGTAGAGTTCTAACTGCCCTTTTAACTGTCATCTTCAAAGGTAAAATCACAAATTATCTCTGCAGTTTGGACATAATTTGCAGAAGATGGACTGCTGATGAGCAGGGGTTTGTGACCCCTCATTATCTTTAAAGATACAAGAGATCACAATTCAGTCTGTTTGAAGTTTCTGTTTAGGTGCTGTGTTCCTTCGGTCTCTCTATTCAGGCATCCACTTAATTTACATCTGCTGCTATGTTTGACTGTATCGGTCCTGGTTTAAAAAACACATCTTGTAATTACGAGTTAAAAATGTCCACAGTATTTTGTGGTTCTGACCTGTGGTCATGATACCAATGAATAGCTTTACTAGCCTTGAAAACCTAATTGTTTATTTGTGGAATGTCAAATTTCTCCACAATTATGTAAAAACACACATACTTTGTTTCCTGTGCATAACTCAACTTGATTGGCTGCCTAAATGCTTGCTGAGATATCTGATGCTACATGCTGAAATGTCTCCTTGATTTGACAGAGACATAGGGGAAATTCCCTCTGTAAGTGAGGACTGCAGTGAGCACTCTTGTTTTGCTGCTGCCTGCACAATTGAGGCCAACATCCAATTGCCCTGAACAAACAATCTCTAAGCTGCTCTGCCTTTGATGGCTTATTTTCTATTGCTAGTAAGGAATGTGTTATTTGTAAAGGGCGTGTATGTTTAAATGACATTGGCTATTTCTATTCCTGGCACTCAGTGTGATTATTGACTCTGTTTTGATGAAATAGCTAAAGTGATAATTAGAAAATTGAAAATGTATTCAAAGATCACCTAAATTAAACCGACCTTTTGGAATATTAGTATTTTGCACATCTGCCAGGATTTCAAAGCAGAATATTGATGGCACTCCCTGTGATTTACCTCTCCATTGTTAAAGCTACATAACATGGAAACACCCAATTGTGAGAAAAGAAGAACAAAGTAGAAGATATAACTTGTCAGTGATCAAATATTCAACCTAATTAAATAGGACAGATTAAAGTCTTAATGTGTTGCAGTTTTTTATCCATCTACTTATATAATTTTAATTGGGCCATTGCCCACTCTGTTGCACCCAGTTAAGGCACTTCACAAGCAGAAATATACACAATTTATGGATTAGGTCAGGTGATCAAGATAATTCAAAGGAGATGGCTTTAGCAAGCATCTTAAAGGAATTGGGAGAGGTGGTGAGGCAAAGAGATTGAAGATGTGAATTACAGAGCTAAATGGATGCCAAATAGAATAATTGGATCTTTACTTTTCATCCAAATCATTTATAATAAGGTATTTATAACAACCGATCTAGGGCACAGCTTTATGAAGTTTTCAGATGGTAAGAAACTTGAAGGAAGATGTGGTTAGTTGCTGACTTGCTGCCATGAAATGGGCAGAAGAATAGCAGCTAGAGTTTAATGGTGGAGGATTGTGAAGTGATGTACTTTGAGAGGATTTGTAGGTGATCAGGAAAGTTGTTAAACTGATTTTTAAAAATGGGTTACTTGGGTTTGGAAGTAGAATAGATTGTGAGGGCAAAGAGATCATGCTTAGGTCTCAGTTTGAGCATTGTGGATAGGTGTTAAGCATCAGAAAGAGAACAAAGTTGACCAGGATGAGGGACTTGCCCAATGTGGAGAGATTGAAATGTTGGGGCTGTTCTCCTTGTGACAGAGATGATTAGTATTTGGTATACAAGAGCTTCTTAAGATGAGAAGAAATTTTGGTAGAATAGATGTGGAATAAATTTTATCTCTATGAGTATGTAAATCACCAGATGCCATGAATTCAAAATGATTGGAAAAAAATCTAGAGAAGTTACTGGATTGTCAGGCTTTGGAATGCCCCTTCATTTTGAGCCCCTTCATAAAGTCAGCTTGTTTCACCTCGCCTCCAACATTATGGCTGACCCAGACTGTATAAAACTTTTTATACTTCAAATCCCACAACCCATCAGCAGCAGTTCTTATTTCTACCTCCATAATATTGCCTACCTCTGCCTCAACCTTACTCCTGCTGCTGCTGCTGCTGCTGCTGCTAAAAATCCTCGTTTTTGTTGCATTTTGGCTTGATTTTTTTCAAAGTCCTCTTTGCAGACCTCTCTTCTAGCATTTATAAATCCAGTTGATCACAAGAATGAGGCTCTTGCAGGATTAAAAAAGGCTTTCTCCTCTATAACTCCTTTCAAAACTAGTCAGACTTAAAAACGGTTTTGTAAAAATCAGCATCAGTACTGGGGATGTAACTTTGATTTATTGAGCTCCCTTGTCTTTGGGCTAACATCTCCCTGAAACTGCACACTGGTTTTATCAGATACTATCAGATTGCAAGCTGACACATACACAATATGTACTGCAAGATAGAAACTCACTTGGGATTTGAATTGGCCATTGGCTAAGCTTTAGTCATTTTACTTTCAACTGATTAAAAGCATCAGCTAGAGCCCAACAATTTATACTGAGCTGGAGAAAGTGAGGACTGCAGATGCTGGAGTGGAAGAGAGCTTCTTCACGGAAGGCATCCTTGTAAGAGGATTCGCAGTAGATTAAAATGGCTGGTACACTGGATTTGCAGTCAGCCTAAAGTTGATCAGGTGGATGTAAAAGTATCTTGTTCACGATATTGTCTGTTTCCAAGTAAATTTGAGTCCTTGATCTTCTAAAACTCTGCTCCTTTATCACTGACAGCAAAATCTGGTTGTAGAATACTTTATCCCTGCTCTATAGTGTTTTTTCCTTCATCTAAATTATTAGAATTACCCTTGAACAGTTCTATCCCTCCATATCCAAGCATGAGTCCCCTGCCTAGGTACTCTAAGGACCCATCCCTTTGATCTCTCCCCTTCATCTACATCCTGCTCTCACAATACACACAGTCAGTTTCTGATGGCATTTAGTTGTACCTTCCTGCCACTGCCTTTAATGTTTCCGAGGGTTCTGCACTGTTAGATGCAACCTTAGCCCAAACTGGACGGGAATAGCTCATGTCGGGAGCTCAGCTTCAGGCTGAATGATTGATGTTCTTGCCTGTTGCCCCTTCAATTGTTTTCAGATTTGTGACAGATGCCTCTGAGGCAGATTGGAATTTCTTTATCATCCAAAAATCTCACTTTAGTGATGACAGTGAGATTGCAAAAGGATTTTAACTGAAAATTGCAGCAGGCCTGCCTAGCCCTAAAGCTGATATTCATACACAACAACTACTTAATACATAGGGAAAGAAACACAAAGCTGCAGCTCTCAGGATCAGAAGATCCACTGACAGTCATATCTGCCAGGAACATTTCCAGCTTACAGATTGCTGCTTTACCTGTCTTGATCTATAGTAAGCTTATTATTCTTATTATGGGGGTCCTCTCGATGGATACGCCATCCATCACCTTAAATAGTTATTCCCTCACAAGAGGTACTGCAGGAATTTATCAAGTCTCCCCCAACAGCACCTTCCAAACCTGCAAACTCTGCAACCTAGAAAGTTAAGAGGAAGATGATGTTGTAGGTGGTAATATAGATCTGAATTAGTAATCCATAGGCCCTAGCTAATGCTGTGGGGACATAGGTTCAAATCCCAGTACTGGTGGAGTTCAAATTCATTTTACAATTCTGTAATTTCAAAGCTAGGTCCAGTAATTCTGACGATGATAACTGTCATCAATAGTTGTAAAATATTCAATCCTTTCCAATTACACGTACATCCCGTGAAAGTTTTTTTAAAAAGTGCAGCAAAGGCATAGGAACATCAGCTGCAAGTTCTCCTGAAAGTCCCTCACAATCCTGACTTAGAACATTGTCACCACTCCTTCATTGCTGCTGGATCAAAATCCTGGAATTCCCTCCCTAACAGCTCTGTGCATGTGTCTACACAAGCAGTAGCTCAAGAATGGAGCTCACCACCACTTTCTCAATGGCAGGGAAGCAGATCAACAAATACTGGCTTTTCCAACTCTGCTCAGATCTTATGAAGGAACATAAAAGTGTAATTGCTGCATTATTCAGGTGCAGTCATGTCAATTTCTTCAGATGCATTGACGAGAGCAAGGGATGGTGGCAGCTCACACCCCCAACTATCTGTCGATCAAGAGTGACCTCCTTGGACCTATCTGGAGGAATACAACAGCAGGATGCATTTCTCCAGACAGGAGATGTCTGCAGACTTCTGCAACAAGACCTGCTGATTGCAAAGGAAGCTCCTTAGGTGATAGGTAGATTGACTTCATTGCAGATAAATATGAAAGGACTAATAATAAGAAGAAATTAGCAGGACTTATACACTTAATGGTAAGGTCCTAGGGAGTGTTGCTGAACAAAGAGACCTTGGAGTGCAAGTGCATAGCTCCTTGAAAGTGGAGTTGCAGGTAGATATGATAGTGAAGGCAGCGTTTGGTATGCTTTCCTTTATTGGTCAGAGTATTGAGTACAGGAGTTGGGAGGTCATGTTGCGGCTGTACAGGACATTGGTTAGGCAACTGTTGGAATATTGCGTGCAATTCTGGTCTCCTTCCTATCGGAAAGGTGTTGTGAAACTTGAAAGGGTTCAGAAAAGATTTACAAGGATGTTGCTAGGATTGTAAGATCTGAGCTACAGGGAGAGGCTGAGCAGGCTGGGGCTGTTTTCCCTGGAGCATCGGAGGCTGAGGGGTGACCTTATAGAGGTTTACAAAATTATGAGGGGCATGGATAGGATAAATAGACAAAGTCTTTTCCCTGGGGTCGGGGAGTCCAGAACTAGAGGGCATAGGTTTAGAGTGAGAGGGGAAAGATATAAAAGAGACCTAAGGGGAAACGTTTTCACGCAGAGCGTGGTACTTGTATGGAATGAGCTGCCAGAGGATGTGGTGGAGGCTGGTACAATTGCAACATTTAAGAGGCATTTGGATGGGTATATGAATAGGAAGGGTTTGGAGGGATATGGGCCAAGTGCTGGCAGGTGGGACGAGATTGGGTTGGGATATCTAGTCGGCATGGACAGGTTGGACTGAAGGGTCTGTTTCCATGCTGTACATCTCTATGACTCTATAAATAAAAAAATGAAATGACTGTTCCTATGAGAGTGCAAACATGGATTTTCACAGAAGGACCGAATTGTTACCGTGTTGAAGGAGGTCACCCATCCATTGTGACCGCACCGTCTCTCCAAATGAGGATTTCATTTGGTTCCACCATCTTCCTAGAACCCTGCACATTCTTCCTTTTCAAAAAGCAGTCTACTTCCCTTTTGAATGTGAACTTGGCAGAACGATTTACTAGATCTGTTAAGAAGTAGATGACATGTCCTTGGCTTTATCAATACTTGGATAGAGTGCAAAAGCAAAGAAATTGCACCAAACTTAAATGGTTAGGTCTCAGCCAAAGGATTGTGGCCAGTTCTAGACGCCACATTTTAGGGGGGATGTATAGGCCTTGGAAGGGTGCAGAAGGAGATTGACCAGACTGATGCTTGTGCTAAGAGACTGGTGCGGAGAGAATAAAGAAACTGGAGTTAATATCCTGACAGAATAGTGTTGTATTTCTTGTGTTATTGATAAATAATACATTAAATAATATGCAGTCACTTTACTTGAAAAACAGGTTTATGTAACAGCCCAAGCCACAACTTATAGTTATAGATAGTTATGAACATCTCCTTTCATACTTCTGTGGGACTACACCTGGCCCTTGGTCATCTGGTTTCATCCTTGAGCTTGGAAAATGATAAGGGCAGATTTCATACAAGTGGGCAAAATAAGGAGAGGTTTTGATTGAATACAGACAGATGAATTAAAAGCAGAGATAGGTCATTGGGCCCCTCAAGCCTGCTCCTGATCATGGTTTCAAATTCCTCTTTTTCATCCCCCCTGGTAGCCTTTCGTTCCTGTGCCAAATCAGTATCTAACAATTTCTGGCTTAAAAATATTCAATGACCCAGCCTCCACTGCCTTTTGAGGTAAAGAGTTTCAACATTGCACAACCCTTTGAGGGTAGAAATTCTCCTCATCCCTGCCCTGAAAGGGTAACCCCTAAGTTTTAAACAAGATCCCCTAATACTGGATGGACTACATGAGGAAACATCGTTGTCAGGCCAACGTTTGAAGGCCATTCACCATCTACGTACTTCAATCAAGTCACCCTCACTCTTCTAAACTCCACTGGAAATAAGTCTGTCAAACTTTTTTTCTCTTTTTCATTCATGGAATGTGGGAATTGCTGGCTGATCCAACATTACTTGTTCCTAGTTGCCTTTGAGAAGATGCTGGTGAGCTGCCTTCTTGAACTGCTGCAATCCATTTGCTGTAGATAGAACAACAATCTCATTGGGAGGGAATTCCAGAATTTTGACAGCAGAGGAACAACAGTATACTTCCAAGTCAGGATGGTAAATGGCTTGGAGCAGTATGTTTAGATGTGGTGTTCCCATGTATCTGCTGCCCTTGTATTTCGAGATGGTAGAGGTTTGGAAGATGCTGTCTAAGGATCCTTGTAAATTTCTGCATAAGACAACCCATTTATTCCAAGTATCAATCGAATAACCTCATTTGAACTGTGTCCAAAGCATTTGCATTCTTCCTTAAATAAGACCAAAGTACACACAGCATTTTAGATGTGGTTTTAGCAACTGAAGTATGACATCCTTCATGTTATGTTTAAGTTTTCTGGTAATACAGGATAGTGTTCCAGTAGCCTTCTTAGTTAACTGTTGTACCTGCATCCTAATTTTTTGTGACTTGTGTCCTGGGACACCTAGCTCTCTCAGAATTCTGCAATCATTCTTCCCTTAAGTAACACTCTGCTTTTTCATTCATCCTGCCAAAGTGAACAACTTCACATTTTCCCACGTCATGCTCCATTTACCAGATTTTTGTCTACTTCCTCAACCTATGTGTGCGCTTCTGCAAACTTCTTATTGTCCCTCTGACAACATACTTTCCTACCTATTTTTGTCATCTGCAAGTTTAGCTCCCATACCTTCACTTCTCTCATCTAAATAATTGCGAGAAATTATAACAAGCTGAGATTGCAACGTGGACCCCTGAAGGATTCCACTCATGAGATCCTGCCAATCAGCCAATTACCCATTTATGCATACTCTGTTTTCCACCAGCCAGCCAATCTTCTATTCATGCTAATATGTTACCCTCACATCATGAGCTCCTACTTTATGCAATAACCTTAATGTTGCATCTCGTCAAATGTATTCTGCTAGTCCAAGTAGAGTACATCTACAAGCTCCCATTTACGCATAGCATATATTATTAATTCAAAGAACTCCTACAAATTGGTTAAACATGATTTCACTTTCACAGGGCATTGCTGACTTTTCCCAGTTGTCTTGAGCTTTTCTTTGTGTCCAACTATAACTGTCTGAAAGATCAATTCTAACGCCTTCCCAATGACAAATATTAAACTAACTGGGTTATAGGTTCCTGCTTTCTGCTTCCCTCCCTTCTTGACTGAAGGAATTATATTTGCTACATTCCAATCTGATGGATCCTTTCCAAAATCTAGTAAATTTTGGAATATTAAAACAAACACGTAGTGCTGATCAGCCACTTCTAGTAAAATCCTCAGATGAAATCCATCAAGAGCCAGGGGCACGTCAGCCTGCAGCATAATCAGTTTGCTCAGTACTGCTTCCCTAATGATTGTAATTTTACAAAATATCTCTCTTGTTTCTCGTTATTTACAATTATTACGGAAAAGGTTTTTGTTATCCTCTGAGGTGAGGGCGGAAGCAAAGTATTTATGCATTTTATTCATTCATTTCCTTATTATCCACCATTAATGTCCCATTCTCACTCTCTAGTGGACCAATCCTCACTTTGACAATTCATTTCCTTTTAAAATATCCATAGAAACTCTTGCTATCCATTTTTTATATTTCTAGATAGCTTTCTCTCATACTCCAGTTTCTAAAGTTATTGCTGGTGGGTGGATTGGTGAAAGTTGCTGTTATATGAACAATAGTAGAAGAACCAAAGGGGAGATCATAGAATGATTACAGCTGTTTACAGTCCATCATGTTAGCTCCCTGAAAGAGCAACCTAACTGATGTCACTCCCTTGCCTTTTCCTTGTGGGACTGCAAATCTTTCTTTTTCAGATAATGATACAATTCCTTTTTTAAAAGCCTCGATCAATTATGCCTCCACAGCACTCTCGAGCTGTGCTTTCCAGATTCTAACCACTTTTCCTCATGTTGCTATTGCAACGTATGCCCTCCTTCCTCTACTCAGAACAGTTTACTGAGACAAGCACTGATTTCTGGGGAATTTCACTCCATATGTTCCACCAATCCAAAGAGGAAGTGTTCCCCACCACCTTTTGTTTCCTGACACTCAGCTAATTTTATATTCTGTGGTATTCCATGAGCTATAACTTTGTTCGCAGTCTGCTGAGCAGTGTTTTAATGAACGCCTTTGGAAGCCCAAATATGCCACATCAATAGCATTACTCTCATCAACCCTCTCTCTTACCACATCAAGCTAGCTAGTTAAATACAGTTTTCCTCAACAAATCCATGTTGGCTTTCTTAAATTAACCGTATTTTCCAAAATGCCTATTAATTTTGTCTTGAATTATTGTTTCTAAAAGTTTCCAGACCACTCTCATCACACAGTGAGTTATTATCTGGAGCTCACTGCCTAAAATAAAGTTTAAATAGATTCAGTAGTAAGTTTTCAAAAGAAAATGGGGCATACACTTGAAAAAGAAAGACATCTAGTACAGTGGGGCAAAAGCAGAGGAATAAAGCTAATTAAATGGCTTTCTCAGAGAGCGACCACAGGCATGAATTGATTGAAGAACCTTCTCCTGTGCTGTCCTGTAAGATTTCATGATTCTTGCACCTGGAGGTTATGGCTGAAAAAAATGCTCTCCCTGAAGTCAAAGGGGAGTGTAATATGTTGTTTCACTTTGAGGCACAGAAGATTGCTGTTCTGTTTAATGCATCTGTCAACTGCAGAAATATAACCGATGTTCCTTATAGCTGGTTGTATGCAGGAGACTGCAAAATTTTCAAAAGCTTGTCTGTATTTTTCACAAGCTTTCTTTTTCTATTTCATTTTAATCTAATTTCTTTAGTCATTCAGGAATTACTAGCCTTTCCTCCTCATTGTTATTCTACATCTGAATTTGCCTTTCTCTGTGCTCCTCCCATTGCTCATTTACTATTTCATCTGCTGATCTTTGTTTCCAATCCACCTGGGCTGCATTAACTGCACACTTCAGTGCACTCGAGTACCAACCAGCATTTGTGACTGCAGGAAAAGAGATCACCCCATCACTGGAAAGCTAGGAACTCCTTGGTAAAGCTTCTAAAAAAAAACTTGTAATTTCACAGGACAAGCCAGCTCTCTGGCTTGCTAAAACTATACCATCCTCAAGCTGTTTTGCTGAAGGCCAGATCTGGACTGGAGTAGCTGCCCATCTGGAAGTAGATAAATATGTGGTGCTGCATTTTGGAAAGGCAAATCAGGACTTATACACTCAATGTTAAGGTACTGGGAATGTTGTTGAACAAAGAGACCTTGGAATACAGGTTGGTAGTTCCTTGAAAGTAGAGCCGCAAGTGGACAGGATAGATACACTTGCCTTGATTGGTCAGTGTATTGAGTATAGGAGTTAGGAAATCATGTTGAGGCTGTATAGGATATTGGTTATGCCACATTTGTTCATTTCTGGTCTCCCTGCTATTGAAAGGATGTTGTGAAACTTGAAAGGGTTCAGAAAAGATTTAAAAGAATGTTGCCAGGGTTGGAGGATTTGAGCCATAGGGAGAGGCTGAACAGGCTGGGGTTGCTTTCCTTGGAATGTTGGAGGCTGAAGGGTGAGCTGATGAAGGTTTATAAAATCATGAGGGGCATGGGTAAAGTAAATAGTCAAGGTCTTTTCCCCAGGGTGTGAGAGTCCAAAACCAGAGGGCATAGGTTTAGGGTGAGAAGGGAAAGATTTAAAAGGGACCTAAGGGATAATGTTTTCACGCAGAGGGTGATGCATGTATGGAATGAGCTGCCAGAGGAAGTGTTGGAGGCTAGTACAATTATAACATTTAAAAGGCATCTGGATAGGTACATGAATAGGAAGGGTTTGGAGGGATATGGGCCAAGTACTTGGGAATGGGACTAGATTAAGTTAGGATCACTGGGTGCATGGACGGGTTGGACCAGAGGATGTGTTTCTGTGCTGTACTTCTCTATGACTCTCTGACTCTACGTGGAGGATAGCTCATTACGCTCACTCTCAGCCTGATTTAAGACTCTGAATCAATGACTGACAGGAACTGGCCTGCAGGCTCCCAGTGGTGTCAGTAACATGGGAGCAGACTGGGTGTGACATTCCAGTGCATACCAGGGGGCTGTCGGAACTCCAAGGACGACTTTCCTCTGTCACATACCTGGCCATGGCTGTCGCCCCACATTATATTGTGGAGCAGTTTCCCAGCAACAATGCTGGTCCTCAACATTGATTGTCTTTTTAGTCAGGTATGTTACAAATGCTGAGAAGATGGACATACCTCCCATACCTGCAATGGTAAGCTGTAGCGCCCTCTAAGCTAGAAGGTCTGCTATTCACACTCCTGCCTTGTCAATCCACCCACCATCTTGAACTGCTAGGCTTGTGCACTGTTTGGAAACTAATTGGCCATTGACTCCTTTTTGACAGTCTTTCAAAATCACAGTTCATATTTTGAACAAGAGCTTTTAATGAGAGCTTTTTAATTTGGGAAGGTTATTTCAGTTTGAGATATATGTTCATCCGCAGTTCACATGGATAATAAAAGCAGTGTGTACTGCGTTCTGAATCCACCAGGGATGGAAGGCAAATATTTTATTTCAGCCTTGGGCTAGATTTGAAGCATGATTGGTTAAGATAAAGCCACAGACAGCCAAATGGGTTCTCACTAATTCACTACAGAGACAAATCATCAGTCAGGAATGGAACAACATACTACATTGTCTGATAATCTCACTAAATGATATTTATATTACCTGGCAGAATCTCACATATTGAAGTCTATCACTAGCAATCTGATAATTCAAAATAAATTGGGCACATGGACTTCCATTTTATTAATGCACTTATTACTCTTGCAAAACAACCATAATATTAGCTGAGTTTATCATGTTATTGCCATCAAGCAAGATCTCAGAGTACCTTTTTTTTTGTTTACATTTGTTATTGCGTCAACTGGTGTTAGTAATGTAACAGATTTCTGTTCCTTGTTAATTGAACTTCTCTTGTTTTATGCACTCGATATTGATTCTGTGCTTGTAATGGTCTCAGCTGCTCTATGTTTTACTTTCCTATTTAAAGCATGTTTTTCTTTTCCAGCTGGATCACAGATGATCATGTTGCCTGGAGATTTGGTATGTAAGTATGGCTGATTTAACTCTGAGCTCACAGTCCACTTCAGGTCATCAACATTTTTTTTAACCTAAAATGTAGAAGAAGAACATCAATTAAAGCTAGTTCACCTTAACCCTTATTGTACTTGGACTACTATTAATAATAAGTGATTTATTTTCTAATCTTAAAATTATGGAGTCCTATATTATGCTCGTTTATGTCAATGACGTATTTGGGTATAGTGAAAAAATTCCCTCTGAGTGACAGCATCTCTTAAATGATAACCTGGAAGCACTGTATTTTCTCTAATCTTTAGGCTTCCCTTCAAAGTAATTTTGAGCAAGGTCAAGTGGAGCAAGAAGTACATCAGTGCCTTATGTATTAAAAACAATTAGTGTTCTTAAGATTCCAAAAGTATTGCATCAGTAAATACTGTGCTGCTATAAACACAGCCACCTGGTATTTTACTAAAAACTTGCATCATGTCAATAGTGTACAGAGGAACCTCGATTATCCAGAGGACACGGGCGGATAGTATTTCATTCGGTTAATCGAATTCGATAATCGAAAGCTATCTAAGTCACAAGGCTATTTTCAGTTGCCAATTATCCAACAAAAATGACTTAAGATCAACCTTTTAATTTCAGAAGCCGCAAGAAGCAATGCTAGTGGAGCCCAAACTGTGTACAAATATTTCATTATTTCCATGGGGATAAGCACATACTTCACCTGCTAAACACATCTGAACTAGTCTGATCAGGCACACCATTTCTGCATTAAGCACTACATGACTATGCAAAATAATCCTCCGTTAACAATGACAGCAATAATATGTATAAACCAGTGTTGTATCATTCAACATAAAATCCACTACTCAAACAGCCATCGTTTGTATTGACGTTAATGTTTAAAGCTACAGTGTTATTTATTATCACAGAAATGTCAGTCATTACACCGACTGTCAGCTCTGTACTTTCTCATGTCAATTTTGAGGTCCTTCATGATGTCCTCCTAATATCAGGAGAAAAAGATTGGCTTTTTACTCTCTATTTGTGTCAACTTTTAAAGTGATCAGAAGTGCCATCTCCTCCTAGCATCACTTTCTCTTCATTTTTCAAATATTTTCCACCAATTTCTAGCCTACCCACACCGATGACACCTCCTAATCATAAATTACACCTGCATGACTGTGACCACAATATATTATGCATAATGCTTTTTTACAACCTCTCTACAGCTGTGGTACAGACAGCATCATCATCTCACTTCATTGTTTCATGTCTGTACATTATTTGGCAAACCATTTTTATCCGTCTAACAATGGTTTTTGTGCCTGTGCATACAAAATCCTGCCCCCAGTTCACAAGGATTTCCCCTTGGCCTTTTTTCCCCATGTAAATGTTGGCCGTCAGATTGCATTGTACCTCTCTTCAAATTCCTTAATCCCACAATAACCTGTGTGCTGTCAGACAGCCTGTAAGGTAGTAAGTTGTGAATGAATCAACATTTCTAGAGTAGAACATTAAGTAGAACAAAGCAAATGTTTGTAAGAATTAACATTGCTCTCTTCTCACTGACTGCAACCCTTTCTCTACTTGCTTGCTCAGGTTGAACTAATCTATGCAAGTCTTGACATGCTTTTCAAACTGGAGCTGAGTTTCAAAACTCATGTTTTATCAATCACTACAAATACTTACTTCAACCCTGTCTGAAAGCCCTGTTTATTTGTACACCACATCTAACTTCATTTCTCCAGTATTCTCCTTGTTTGCCCCTCAACCACCATTGCACAAAAAGGCCAACTTATTCAAGCCCCCACTACTATCTGCTTCCTGCCTCATGTTTATCTACCATTCTTGATCTTGCTGATGTACTCCTGCCCCATTGCCCTGAAATTAGGATCCATATCCTTGTACTTGAACTTCTGCATGGCTCTGCCTTACCCTACCACTACAAATGTTCCCAGTGATATATTTATCTTGGATCATTCGTTTTTCTGATTCCTTTTTTTTTGCAACCCTCTCACCCTGCTGTTGGTTACAGACCTTGGGCCCTGTCCCTAACACCATCTTTGCCTCTGCATGACTCTCACTACCTTTAAATACGTTTTCAAAGATTATCTTTTCAAAATAGCTCTTGGTCACCAATCCTAACATTCTCATGCAAGCTTGCAGTCTGTTCTGTATTTCCTGTCATTAATTTTATTGTTTCTCACCTCTCTGTTAAGTTTTCTGCATTACTGAACTATGTACAGCTGAGTTATCATTATTAGAATTTAACTTTGAAGCATCACTGGAATTTGTCCACTACTGGATCATGTTTCCTTCAAATGCCCTATTTCAGATGACGGTGAACAATTTGGCAGCGGTGTGAACAGCCAAGGTCTTTTCCCCAGGGCAGGGGAGTCCAAAACTAGAGGGCATTGGTTTAAAATGAGAGGGGAAAGATTTAAAAGGGACCTGAGGGACAACTTTTTCATGCAGAAGGTGGTGGGTATATGAAATGAGCTGCCAGAGGAAGTGGTAGAGGCAGGTGCAATTACATATAAAAATCATTTGAACGGGTATATGAATAGGAAAGGTTTAGAGGGAAATAATGCAGGCAAATAGGACTAGTTTCGGTATATGGACCAAAGGGACTGTTTCTGTGCTGTATGACTCTTTGACTCTGGGTGGGGAACTCTCGAGAGAGAGATCTGTGTGCAAGGTTGCTTTTAATCCATTCTACTAGCTTCACTGAAAAATGTTAATAATAGATTTCTAAGTTCTCACCAATGCAGTTTGTAAGTCATCTCTACAACTTCAGAAGTCACAGTCTGAGACTACATAGAAGCATTGAAAATAGGTGCAGGGATAGGCCAATTGGCCCTTTGAGCTTGCACCACTATTCAAAATGATTACAGACTAATCGTACAATCTCAGTATCCCATTCCTTCTTTCACTCCATATCCCTTGATCCCTTTAGCCGCAAGGGCCATGTCCAGCTCCCTCTTAAATATGAATGAACTGGCCCTAACAGCTTCCTGTGGAAGAGAATTCCACAGGTTCTCAACTCTCTGAGTGAAGACAGTTCTTCCTCATCTCAGTGCTGAACAGCTTAGACTGTGATCCATAGTTCTGGACTTCCCAACACAGGGAACATTCTTCCCACATCTAGCCTGTCCAGTCCCATCAATATCTTATATGGTTTCAATGTGATCCCCCTGCCATTTTTCTAAATTCCAGTGAGTACAAGCCCAGTCGATCCACTCTTTCCACATACATCAGTGCTGCCATCCTGGGAATCAGTCTGGTGAACTTTTGCTGGACTCCTCAATAGCAAGAATGGCCTTTCTCGATACCAAAACTACACATAAAACCCGAGGTGTGGCCTCACACCTGTATAACCGCAGCAAGGTTATATCAGTTAAGTTGACAGATTCATGTTTAACTAGTTGCTTTGGGCCAAGCTGAAACCAATCCCACTGTCACTTAATTTCATATCACTGAATAGTAGGAACTCTGGCTTAATTTTTCTCTTCCTTAATTGAGTGACACTAAAGCCAATTATAACACCACACTACTACACCACTTGAGTTTATTGCTGTATTGTACGGTAAAGTTTGTCTTTTTTTTTGAGTTCAGCATTTGAAAAATATCCAATTGTGCATTTGTATTTCTGACAGGCTAATAATTCAGCTTCAAACATTGTTTGAGAAGCATCTGTATTAGCGATTTTGCATTTGTATTTTACTAGATGCACAATTAGGAAATCCGTGTTTTCTATTTTTCATCTCAATGTTTTACTCTCATGATGCCATAGTCATAACACACAAATTGATTATTCATGGTAGTATAGTGATTAGTTGTTAACAAAGAACAAAGAAAATTTACAACCCAGGAACGGGCCCTTCGGCTCTGCAAGCCAAATCTACTGTATAAACCTGGTAAAAACAATGACTGCAGATGCTGGAAAGCAAATACTGGATTAGTGGTGCTGGAAGAGCACAGCAGTTCAGGCAGCATCCAACGAGCAGCGAAATCGACATTTCGGGCAAAAGCCCTTCTGCCCGAAACGTTGATTTCGCTGCTCGTTGGATGCTGCCTGAACTGCTGTGCTCTTCCAGTACCACTAATCCAGTACTGTATAAACCTGTTGCCCAATTCCTAAGCATTTGTATTCCTCTGCTCTCCACCTACTCATGCATCTGTCCAGATGCACCTTAAATGAATCTACCATGCCTGCCTCTGCTGGCAACGCGTTCCAGGCACCTACCACCCTCTGTGTAAAGTACTTGCCGTGGAAATCCCCCTTAAACCTTTCGCCTCTCACCTTGAAAGCGTGACCTCTCGTTATTGAATCCTTCACCTTGGGAAAAAGCTTATCTCTATCTACCCTGTTTATACCCTTCATAATTTTGTAGTCCTCAATCAGGTCCCCCTCAATCTCCTTTTTCTAATGAAAGCAAACCTAACCTACTCAACCTCTCGTCATAGCTAGCACCTTGCATACCAGGCAACAACCTCGTAAACCTTCTCTGCACCCTCTCCAAAGCGTGTTGTTGGAAAGACATATTTGTTTATCAAATACCTCTGCAATAAGGGACATTGTGATATATACCTTGAGAGACATGTAAAAACTGTCACTTTTTTTTTGCAGATGGTATATCCCATTGTTTGTCCTCATCTTTCTGATGATGTCCAGCTACATTCACATATTTTATGTGGCTAAACAGCGGGTAAGAATCCAGATTTGGAAATCTTGAAATTAAGTCTGGCAAAATATCAATGCTAAACGTATATGGTCATTTCTATTTGAATTGTTTTTTCTGTTTAAAGAACAGGTGATCATTCTTTATCTTGTTCTTTATTTTCCAAATAATGGTGAGGCTATTACATTAAGTAACTCTTCTGCTCTCCATTATGTTATTAATATAACATCTGAAATTATTTGCTTCTGTTGGTTATTTCTTGTTGGAATAACTTGCAGATTGCATCGATTTCATTTGCAATATCTACATGTAGTAATTAACATTATGTTACTATTGCAACCAGTGAAATTCTTAGGAATCCAAGATAGAACTTGGGGAATATTTGAATCCTGAGCATAGTTTAGACCAGTTGAAATGAAGAGGAAATTAATTTGCATTTACATAGCCCCTTATTATTTCTCTCATTAATGTCCCTGTGAGCTAGATATCAATAAATTGTGTTGAAGTTCAGTCACTGTGTTGTGTACATAAACCTCTGCTTTATTAAATATGCTGCATAAAGTTTTTTCAGTGGTCTGCCTTTCAAGTTCTTGAAACTGTGAATCACTATCATTATCTCATTTTAAAATCACAGAGGCCAACTGTAATGCGTTTTCAGAACTTAATGTGAGTTGTGCTGATATACAAGAACTTTAATATTAGAAACAAGAGCAGGAGTAGAATTGTCTCTCTTGAGTCTGCTTCATTATTCAGTAAGAGCTTGCTGGTCTTCAATATCAGTTCCGTTTATCTTGTGTCCCCATAACTGTTGATTCACCTAGAGTCTACAGGTTTATATATTTTCAGCTTTGAATATGAGCATTTACACCCTATGGGATTAAATATTCCAAATAGGCACAAATCTGTGACTGAAGTAATTTATTCTCACATCTGTCCTAAATGGCTGACAGTTTATCCTGAGACTGTGTCCCTAATTCTAGACTTGGCAGCCAGGGAGTCTCTTGGCATTGACTGTGTCAAACCATGTCAGAATCTTGTGTTTCAATGAGGCCATTTACATTCTGGAATGTACAGGCCCATCCTACTCAATCTTTTCCCATAGGACTATCCTTTCTTCCCAGGAATCAATCCAGTGATGATTCATTGTAACTCGTGTCATTCACGACATATATCCTGGCCTAAGTATGGAAAACAAATATGTGTACTGACTTCCAGGTGTGGGCTCATCAAAGCAGTGTACAACAGCAGCTAGAACTTCTGCAGCAGCACTTTTGTGGTAGAGGACAACAAAAATGTTTGCCTTCCTATTTGCTCATTGTTCATAGATGCTGGCTGTCTGTGTTATATTCAAGAATACCCACGTTCCTGAATACAAACACTTAATGCTTTTTCACTATTTCAAAAGTACTGTGCTTCTCTTCTACCAAAATGAATAACTTTACATTTCCCAACATTTTTAACATAATCTGTCAGTTTCTTGGCCACTCATTTACATGAGTTATACCCTTTTGCAGATTTTGCAAATATATCCACACCCCTCACAGTTTTACTTTCCCAGCAAACATAGCTATGTTTCAGTCAGTTCTTTGATCTAAGTTATTAATACATTTATATGCTTTTTCCAATGATGACTGAGTATAGACTGATGGAGCAGTAATCAGGGGCAGAATTTATCTTTTTTTGTCTGGAGAACTAAACTGAACAAGTTCCAGTGTTGTTGGAGTAAATGTCAATATTGTAGCTGCACTAGAACAGCTTGGCTACGGTTGCAACAAACCTGGAGCACAAGTTTGCACCACTATTGCCAAAATATTGCCAGTGTTCGTGTTCTTAGCAGTATCCAGTACTTCCAATCATTTCTTATACCTTGTGTGTGAATTATGTCTGCTTAAAATGGCTATCTGTGATACTAGGGACATCCAGAGGGGGTTGAGATGGATCATCCACTTGGCATTTCTAGCATTATCTTTTGCACTGATGTGCTGGGCTCTTCCATCATTTAGGATGGAGATATATCTGGAGCTGTCTCCTCCAGTGAGTTGATTAATTGCCCACTACCCTTCACAGCCAGATATGGCAGGGTTGCAGAGCTTAGATCTTCTCTGTTGGTTGGGGATTTGCTTAGCCCTGTCACTTATTAATGCTGTTTGGAATGCAAATAGACCCATGTTGTAACTTTCGCCAGGTTGTTACCTCATTTTTAGATGCTGTACCTGGGATGTCCCTCTGATCTCTTTATTGGACCAGGATTGATTTGTTTGCTTGATTTAGTGCTGTAGGTATGCTGGGCCAGGAGGTTACAGATTGTGCAGGAGTAAAATTCTGCTGCTGTTGATGGCCCATTGCGCATCATGGATGCCCAGTCTTGAATTGGCCAATCTGTTTGAAATTTATCTCATTCAAGCTAATAGTACCATTCAACATGATGAAGTGTATGCTCATTGTGAAGATGGGTCTCCCTCTCCACTAGGACTGTGCTGTGATCACTTTCACCAATACCGTTATGCCTCTGCAGTCAGCAGATTGTTGACAATGAGGTCAAGTATGTTTTTCCCTCTTGTTGGTTTCTTCTCCACCTGCCTCAGACCCAGTCTAGCAGCTATGTCCTTTAGCACCTGACCAGATCAATCAGTAATGCTGCTGCCGAGCCACTCTTGGTGGTGGACATTGAAGTTTCCCCATCCAGTGTACATTCTAGTCTTTGCCATGCTCACTGTTTCCTCCAAGTATTGTTCAATATGGAGGAATGCTGATTTTTCAGCCAAGGAAGGACAGTATGTGATAATCAGAACTAGGTTTCTTTGCTCATGTTTGATGCCATGAGACTTCATGGGGCCTGGAGCCAAAGTTGAGGACTTCCAGGGCAACACGCCTCTGACCCTATATTGCTGTGCTGCCACCTCTGGTGGGTCTGTCCTATATTGAAACATGCTGTACCCAGAGATGGTGATGGTGGTGTCTGGGACATTGTCTGGAAGTGATTCTGTGAGTATGACTGTGTCAGGCTGTTACTTGACTAGTCTGTGAGACAGCTATCCCAGTTTTGGTACTAGCCGCCGTAAGGAGGACTTTCCAGGATTGACAGGGCTAAGTTTGCCATTGTTGTTTCAGTGCCTATGTCAATGCCAGGTTATCTGTCTTGTTTCTTTCCTTTTTTGAAGCTGTTTAATAGTATGATATAACTGAGTGACTGGTTAGACCATTTCAGAGGGCAGTAACAAGTCACATTGCTCTGGTCCTGGAGTCACATGAGGCAGGCAGATTTCCTTCCCTGAAGGGCATTACTGACCCAGATGGGTTTTTGTAATAATTTATTTCTAACTCATTTGTGGGATGTGGATGTTTCAAGTTGGCCAGCATGTATTGCTCGTCCCTAGTTGCCCTTGAGAAGATGGTGGTGAGCTGCTTTCTTGAACCACTGCAGTCCACCCGCTTTCGCCAGGTTGTATATAATAGTGAGAGTTTTAGATCATGCCGCCTTGGTGAGATCTTTGTATAGTAGCAGAGTTGGTCATTGATGGTCATGTGAATGTGTGGTGGCAGTCACCCCAGTCACAGAGCACATTGACCTTATTCCTGCATTGCTGAGCATTCCTTTTAACCAGGGACACAGCACTGACCTGGGCCACTATCCAACTCCAATCTGGCTGTATCTGGTGATGTAACCTCCTGCATAAAGGATGGCCCTCTTCCCTATTAAGCCACCTACTAGCACCTACAGTTATTCAAGTGGAAGTGATAAGGGCCAATGTTCCCCTAATGTGTGTGGTGTGCTCCAAGATTCCACACATAGCAATTGGCTGATGCATTGACTTCTGGTTACAAGTTGCTGCCATGCATCAATCTTGGAGGACTGTGCACTGAGAAAGTTTTTAGAGGGAGTGTTGAGAACTGGTATGGGGCTAAAGAGGCATATATATAACTTACGTGTAGGGAAAGGAAAATGAGTCCCTAAGATAGTTGCAAGCCTTTGCTTCTTGAAGTTTCTGTTTCCAAAGTGAAAAGATTGAACTTCAAGTCAGATTCAGCAGGGACAGTGGCTTTTGAAGTTGAATAGTCAGTGTTTGCCTTTTCAGGTGGACTCTAGTTAAGCAGATTGTGGGAGAGGAAGAGATTTCTTATTGCTCATTCTGTCTGTGATTGTAGCACCTGTAGCATTTACAAATTATTGAGGCACTCTGACAGAACAGGAATCATCAGTAAATATTTTCAGCTTTGCCTCTATTGGCTAGGATGATGTCTCTCCAAGTTCCTCCTTGGGATCCTGCACCAAATGGCTGTTCTCAGCTAGACTTCATACAGTTCAAATCTCACATTGACTGCTGTATATTTCTCATGAGTCATTGTTCCACAAAAGGTCAGAAAGTCAATCTTACTGGAATTCCTTTGGAGTATCGTCCTGATTCCTCACTTCTATCACAGAAAATCATACCTTTAGAAGCTTCAACAAATATCCCTGGAGATTTTAATGTGTCTTCCATCAGTTCTGGCAATAAGAGTCAGACAAGGTCTGAATAACCATTGTAACATGCAAAATGTCTGTCTATATCTCCACTTTGAAAAAGACTTCTAAATTCAACTTAAATTCTTGAGAGCAAAAATGTACATTTTAAAACAGTTGCCCTTAAAGTTGATAACATTGTATTGTAACATGGCATGTAAACCTTTATATTATTGTCATAATCATTGACACCCTATCCTCCAAGATCATATCTTGCCAGTTTTCCTTCCCTTGGCATCTAAACCCACTGCTCCCAACTCCATTCACCCTCACCTTTGCTGGGGCATGTCAGCCCGGTCCCATTGAAGCATCTCCCGCTGACCTCGGTCTCTGTCTTCAATGCCAGTCTCTATTGGGTTTACCTATAGTTTCAGCAGTAGCCACTGCATCTGTCTGGCACTGCTAGGGCTACAGAGCCACATGACATATGATTGGCCAGCAGCCCTCTGAGAGGAGACTTCCTGTCTCTGAGGGGTGGAAGTCTCACGTTCAGCACAGCAGCCATTCTACCAGCACTGACCAACCTTTTACACCATGACATCCCATAGAGTCTAGCCCATAGCAAGTAATGTACCCATTTTCTGTTGCCATATTTGTGAGCAACTCATGGACTGTTATTTTTTCATGAGTCACTTTTATTTCTCCCCTTCCAACTTTGTTGTATCACCGTAAGCGCAACTGGAGCATCATTGCATTTAATCAAACCATGTGCCAAAATAGTTGATAGCTGTGAAGTAACTAATTTTGTTTTGTGTTGGTTGAGAGACTTAGTCCTAATGGAAGGGGCTGGTAAGTGACATTACATTACTTACAGTGTGGAAACAGGCCCTTCGGCCCAACAAGTCCACACCGACCCGCCGCAGCGCAACCCACCCAGACCCATTCCCCTACATTTAGCCCTTAACCTAACACTACGGGCAATTTAGCATGGCCAGTTCACCTAACCTGCACAGTTTTGTACTGTGGGAGGAAACCAGAGCACCCGGAGGAAACCCACGCAGACACGGGGAGAATGTGCAAACTCCACACAGTCAGTCGCCTGAGGCGGGAAATGAACCCGGGTCTCTGGTGCTGTGAGGCAGCAGTGCTAACCACTGTGCCACCGTGCCGCCCACTTAAGATTAGATTACTTACAGTGTGGAAACAGGCCCTTCGGCCCAACAAGTCCTCACCAACCCACAACCCACCCAGACCCCTAACACTACGGGCAATTTAGCATGGCCAGTTCACCTAACCTGCACGTTTTTGGGTTGTGGGAGGAAACCAGAGCACCCGGAGAAAACCCACGCAGACACAGGGAGAATGTGCTATCTCCTCACAGAGAGTTGCCTGAGGCAGGCATTGAACCCGGATCTCTGACACTATGAGGCAGCAGTGCTAACCACTGTGCCACCGTGCCGCCCACGGTGACACCTGCAAGATCAATAAAACTAACAATCCCTGGCCTGAGGAGGTTGTGCATTTTTCTGAAAGTCTTTTTGCAATAATAGATTGCCTGGGCCTGCAGAAGAGGATGTTTCTTGTTGAGGCAAAACTCAGACACATCCTCCCCACTGGCAAAAAGTCTTGTTAGGTTAGTGTTTCATTTGAGTTTAATGATACAGACTCTGCTGCTATTGGTATAATGTTAATTTTTAAACAGTTGAGCATTTTACAAATGCAGTTCTATTCTATTTTTAACCACAAACTAGTGTAATGAGTAACATAGTGCCATACAAGACTGATTGAAATATGTACTAAATATTGTTTTTTTTCCTGACAATAGATAGTTATTTAATTTAATTATACGTATTTGTTTATTATAGTGCATCTTGTTCTCTTGATAATGTTAAATTCTGAATCTATAAACCCATGTTTAACCAAATGCATGTGAAAAGACAGTCAAGTTCAGATTGCACAGTCAATGTCTGAGACAGTCAGGGTTGGTGGGTAATCATTATGAGTCAATTCTAAATAATTACAGTCACTTACTTGACTTGTGTCTGAACAAATTTAAATTGCTGCCATTTGGACTTTGGAAATAATGTAGATAGTTCAAATCTTCCAGAATGTTTATTAAGATAAAAGTGAATTTTATTTTGAAACAGTACTTTATTAAAAATGAGATTTGAAATGACTGGGTACAAACCCCAGAGTGAATTTTTGAAGAGAACTAAAGCCATATTCCAATGTCTTGGGATCACAATAAGATAGGACTGTATGTTTGCACTGCTGTACCTCTGACATTCCAGCCCTATCGAATCGGAAACAATCATGCTGGCAGCCTGTCTGTAAAACTGTACCAAAGGCTATTGAAGAAGCATGAATGGGAAATAGCCTTCTACACCATTGGCAATGTACCTGGACAGTTGCCTGAATAAAAGTAAAACATTGGAAGTAATAACTTGGTCAATAGAACTCTGACTGTGAAAGAAATGTGCTCAGACATAATCTCATGATGTATAACTGAAATATATCAGCAATGAACATGCTTGTGTCACTGGTCATTTGGAGGGAGAAGGCCATGTGGCAAGCATGATAGCACTTCATGTGTTTAAGCAATCAACTTCTCTGCATGATTTGGAGATGCCGGTGTTGGACTGGGGTGTACAAAGTTAAGAACCACACAACACCAGGTTATAGTCCAATAGGTTTATTTGGAAGCACTAACTTTCAGAGCGCTGCTCTTTCATCAGGTGGTTGTGGAGTATAAGAGCGTAGAATACAGAACTTATAGCAAACGTTTACAGTGTGATGTAACTGAAATTAAATATTGAAAAAGACCTGGTTTGTTTGTTAAGTCTCTCATCTTTTAGAATGAACATGTTGCTTTCAGTTTTTTCATATGTAAATTCCAGAATGTTCTTAAAGTAACATTCTTAAATGAACTTTATCAATAGGTGCCATGCTAGCCCAGATAATGCATTGAAGGTGTGAGGTGTCCTGTGTGAGGCTGTCTGTGCTCTAATGTACAGATGGCTCTAATCTAAAAAGCAGATTTACAGAATCTTAGATGGATTCATGCAGTTTTTGAGCAAAATATAATGTAATTCTGCAAGTACAAATTCACTCCACAAACGTGTGTGTACGCGCGCGTGTGTGGGGAGGAGGTTGTGCATATGTGTGTGAGTGTAAAGTGGGTATAAGTCTGTGAGAGGGTGCGTGTGGAAGTGTATGTATGAGTGTATGAGAGAGGGTCTGCGTGAGTTTAGGAGTGTGTCTGTGTGTGTGTGTGTCTTTGTGAGTGTCTGTGAGTGTGTGTTGACACAAGCACACACACACGCACACATATATATCTTGTACTCCACAACCATGTGATGAAGGAGCAAAGCTCCAAAAGCCAGTGCTTCCAAATAAACTTGTTGGTCTATAACCAGCTGTTGTGTGATTTTTAACTGCTTTCTCTGCAGTACTGGCCAAGCAACTGAGGTGCTTAAGGAGCAAGACCCTGAGTGAGTCCCCCCCCACTCCTTCCCCCTCCACCTCTGCTCAATATCTCTGTCTCATCCTCCAGGCAATTTGCCAGTCTTGAACTCTAGCTGCTGATCCTTAGTATCCCGATGTTGCACACAGTGACTTTTCACAGAACTCAACCAACAGATGCTATCTCCAGAACTGCTAGATTCCTGCTATATCTTTAAAATGTCTCACAATGAAACCAGGAGCACCAAATTCAGCCAAAGGCTGAACGCTTTAAAGCCTCTATCCATCTCGTCAATCTTATTGGAATTTAATTTACTTATCTGACCTCCCACACTATAAGCTGTTTATAAATGCATGTGAGTGTGGGGGAAAGAGAAAGAAAGTCACAGTGCTTTTTTTTATTATTTACTTAGGCTAATTTAAATACAATAAAAAATATTCTCCCTTTTTAAAAACTCAATGAAATCCATTATCTTTTTATGATCACAGCATTGAAATAGTTCCATGGACTGAATTGGCAAGAATAGATTTCTTTAATCAACCTGTTCAAATATATTATAACACTGCTCTAAAGCAGGTCAGCTTTAAACCCAGGCTTCCCGGCCCAGAGGAATGGACACTACCACTGCACCCAATTGACAAGTATATTCTTTTGGAAAACAAACCCTGTGGGCAAACAAGGGATATGAAAAGAGGGGAACCATTTAACCCTCATCACCCAATCATGATGTTATTTATCTGTTTGACATTTTCTCGATTGCAGCTATGAAGTTTAATACTTACAGGCAACGGCAGTATTTTTATGACATTACCAGACGTCAAGTAGAAGTAGTTTTTGTGATGTATTAACTAATTTATTTCCAATAAATATTCCCATTTTTTCTTCTTAAATATATATGGTTGGAATTAGGTATCTCTAAAATTGAAGTTTACATTACTTCCTATCCTTGTTTCAACCAAACCAGGTTTTCATTTGAATTGCACTAACATTGTGTTAGGTGCATTTTCAAAACCATTGTAAGAAAATTAATTTGGTGTGCTGCATTTGGCCTCTCTGACTATGATTTAATTGATTGATTTGTTATGGATTTAATTGATAATTAGATTGGATAGTCTCTGAAAATGGGTGCAGGAATGATGATACATGATTAGTCCAATCCCATTCCTTCTGTTGTAGGCAGCATGCCAACTTTGTGCTGCATTCTAGTTTGCATGATTGTTGTAGTCTGTCAGCATGAAATGCACTACTGAGCGACTACGGAATACCCGATTGCATATAAGGCTGGACCACCCTCAGCCAGTCGCACCTCTTACTGGGGAAGTGCAGCCTGCCTGGACCAAATGCCGAGCTGTGTTAGAAAAGATGCTGCAACAAAGGAGAAAGGATTCTTTAAGTTTCTCTCAAAGTGCAGTGGTTGCCTTGATGGAGGAAATGAAGAGACAGAGAAATGTGACCAATCCACAGAGACCTGAAAGGCCTTCAGATTTACTTTGTGAAGGCCAAATAGCTGTGCTGGTCACTGCCAGGAACCCAGTTCCAAAGACCTGTTCAACTGAATGGTCATTATGGATACGGGGAGAGTGCAGGTAAGCGGTGTTGAAATGTCCATCAGCCATGATTGAATGGTGGAGTGGACTCAATAGGCCGAATGGCCTTACTTCCACTCCTATTTCTTATGGTATTATTGTCTTACTGTACCACTAGCCTTGCGCATTGCCTACTCAAACAAAATTCCATCACTCACAAATAAACCATCTCTATCAATCATGACTTATGCCTAACCATCATAGTTTCACATGATCCTCACTCATTAACAAACCAACATGCTGCCAGCTATGCAAGTGTGATAGCCACATCAACCAATTATATTGCATCACATGCATTGATGTACTTACCTTTCTCTTAGAACAGTATGGCTAATCCAGAGACAACAGGAGTTAATGGCTGAGATCAGACATGGTTGCATATTCTCACAGTGGTCATCATGCTTGAAGTGGACATTGCTGAGTCCGTGGCTAATGATGGTGCCATTGAAGCCACAGAAGATGACGCTGTCCTAATCCGTATTTTCACAAGCCATTCTGCCTTGTTCGACATTGTATTCTGATTTACAGTTGATTTAAGCACATACCTCCTGCTCCTGCCCCACCTACCCTTCTATAATTCTATAATTGTGCTTTTCTCTTGTCAAATATATCATGCACTGCACTGGGTCAGGCCATGGTGGAAGGGGTGGAAGTGCAGGAAGGCAGAGATGAAGAAACTCTGTCACACACTCTCAGTTTCATAGCAACTAGCTCAGATACTCACATTGCATAACTGAGGGAAAGCTTCCATGTGATGAGAATACTAAACATAAGTGGTCTGTGGCCAGGGGTAAGGGGTATGAGCAATGTAAGAGGGCGAGGTTGCATACAGAGTGTTCTACTGTGAATAGATGAGCACTTCAGTAAGCCGATGACAAGCAAAGGCTGATGGGCATGTACAGTGAAATGCTTGTGCCTTGGCAGGCATTTCAGAATAAAACATGAAGGATTCTAAAACCAACTTGGCACAGGGGCTGGATGACTCAGAGCCCATCCTCTCTCCAGCATAGGAGTACTGGCCAATACCCTTAGCACATGCGGAAGAACAGTCATACCGGATTCAAGATGTTAACTCTGTTTCCCTCTCCACAAATACTGCCAGACCCGCTGAGTTTCTCCAGTATTGTGTGTCTTCTTTTCCTTAGCACATTTGTGGACGCAACATAAATGGAGTATCTGATGACCAATGTCTGTGCATCCACTGCAGCACAAACAAAAGCGACTTATTGTCTGAGTGCTGCAGTAAAAACTCAGGTTTCTGTAACCCAGGCTCAGTTTGCTGCCGTCACAGCTATAGGTGCCAATGCACAAAGGGCTTTCAGGGTCTCAGCTGTCCAACACGTCCTGCAAAACATTCCAAGGATTACCCTGCCCCAGGAGAATGGCACAGGCTGTCCAACTGAAACCTACTGTCCTCTTCCTGAATGATCACCTTCCTCCTCCTGCCACTGTTACTCCACCCTTATGCTAGATATTGCTAGTTAGCCACTCAGCCCAAACTGCGATAACCAGTGGCAAAGGGTGCATTCTGAAAGCAGGCTTTTGAGACCTAGAGCCCCTCGAGGACAAATTCCAAGGAAGGCCAGCCATCTCCCACTAGATAGCACAAGCTAGCACAGAATAGGAGCACAGGAATTCTCAGAATTGACAATAAGGGAACACACAAGGATTGCTACTTGAAGATAGTGCACTGTGTAGTTTGGTTTGATTTATTAATTTGGTTAAAATGCTTATTTTGTGCAGGTTTTTATTTTGGGGATATAGCTAATGAGCACTATGATGGCCTGTAGGGAAGGAAGGTAAGCTGTGGGACTGTTAATGAATAGAGAATTGCTGTGTTGACTGTCTCTTCCCATCCTTCTTTCTTGTTACGAGCTCATTGGCTGTCATGGTGGGTAGGTTATGCAGCAGACCACCCACGAATCTTGATACCCGCTTTGCCGAGTACTGTAGTTCCGCTCCTGGGTGGTACAGGCAGTAGAAGCTGACTGTTTAAACAGCCCAGTTATCTGGTATACCACATCTTGTGCAGCAGAATGGTTTTGTTGTTCGTTGTTACTCACTGTGGAAATGTGTACATGTTGCACAGGTGCCATTTACAGATCCTGGTATCTCTGAAGCCGTCGGGCATTGGGGAGATATGTTATAGAAATTGTTTTTAAATTCTCACTCATTATTCTGTCATTTTTCCTTCATACAGGTTTTAACTTGGTCTGGCCCATATGATCCTGAAAGAGAAAGAAGCAAGGTACAGTTCAGATGAGATTACACCTTACACTGAGATAAGTTTCTATAAATTACTGGTTAAGATCTTCTAGATTTTGGGGACATATTAAATATAAATTTTTAAAATAAGTCATGGACTCTATGCTTTTAACATTGGACTTACATCTCTGAGAATAGGCTCAAAGCCAAGCCAGATTGGTTGAAAGAAGACCACTTCAGCTTGTTTGGATTAAAGATCCTATGTGAAATTCTTTTTCTGAGATTTGCTGTTGGGATATGAGTTTTAAAAATGAACTCTCTTTTTCCTAAGCTGTGTGTGTCAGATCAACATTGAATATAGTTATGCAGTTTCAGGACATGAATGTAAAACACAAGTGGGCCTTGCTCTGTGGCTTGAGTGATTGATATTCAGTTGTAATAAATGAGCACTATATTGTTCTGGTGGGGCAACTGTAACTTGTCGCTGATCCAGATGTCCAAGTTTCTGTACTGCAGTGTTAAGTTTTGTGTTATCGATAGAGAAACTGCAATCTCAAATAATTTCAAATTGAAAAGTAGCATACATCCTTCAATGCAGAATGTACAAAGAATATTATTGTGTGGTTTTGATTGCATTAAAAGTAAAAATGCAGCTTCTTCTGAAAAAATGTCAACATCATCTTCATCTTATCTGGATCTGAACCATACTCCAAATGTGAATAAACTCATTTATTGTGATTAAGCTGAGGTAATTTCAGTGCTGGTTTCTGGGAAGCACCACTGGTAAAAGGATAAATGTGCAAATGTATGTGCTAGTAATAAGGATGAAGAATGAGAACATACAGTATTTCTGCAGTACTAATAGGTGAATGCTGCCCCTCTCTGGCTAATGGGATAACTACAAAGCATTTTTGTCAACAGATGGCTTGCATCTTATTTTCACAAGTGAAAGTAAAATCAGACCAGTAGATATCGCAGTGCTGTTAGACTTACCATATAACTCCAATGTTGTCCTCCAACAAGACATCTCTAATCAGCTATGGGATCATTTTTTGTTTTACCCGCCCCAAATATTTCAATCTTAGCACACTGATTGACCGCTGCTATGGTTGACAGAATCTAATGACTCAAAAGAGAAGCTGCCTTTTTGATGTGCTTTTTGCCCATTCCATCACCATTGCAGGTTTCCTCTGAGTCATTGCATTTGCAGTCATTAATAATTTATCTTTTAATACAAGGATTAATTCACTACTAGCCAGATGCCTCGTGAACTGTGTGTGTAATTCGTTTAAAATACAACTACGGATTTTGCTTTCTTTTTATCTTTATTAATGAATTTCTAGTTGGACTACTTGTGTTTTGATACGGTTGTGAGAAATGATTTAAAACTGACAGAAATGTTCATGTTTAGAATTGTTTTTATATATGTGCAGATTTTATTGACTCTGGAAATCAAGCCACTTAAGTGGTACCCATCTGTATACCTGGCTGTGTCTCTTTTTCCTCTCATTAACAGGTGAGTGAAAATAATGGTTACCATTGTGACTGTTTCTGGCAATTGCTAAGGTTATAGTCATTATAGTTTACTCTAGTCAAGAAGCATAACAGCTCTGTGACCATTGTGAGATTAAAAAAGAGTCATTCTTTATCTTCTCAGGGTGGGCGTTTGAATTTGAATTTGAGGATAGTGTTTGAATTTTTCTGTTCAGGAAAATTCCATCTCGTGTAGTGGAATCTTAATCAAAAATGACAGAATGGCAAAATGTATCATTAATTGTATGATTTTGAATTCAGTTCTATCTATCCATTGTCTTGTCAGTAGTTAATGCAATGAAATTGTTAAGTTACTGCTCTGTTAAGTTTAAATACAACAGTTTTCTGAAGTGGTCTTATGCACTTCTAGAAATAATTCGGTTTGGAAGACTTTATAGACTCAGCATATTTTCCTCTTTTATTTCTGGATCCTGAGTTTTAAGACAGTCCTGAGAGATTTGATTAAGTGTCCTCACTTTGCTGATTGGAAAAGCCTTGAGTTTTGGGGCATGTTTATTAGTGAAACAATCTTTATTGGTGTTTTTAAAAACAGGCTGATCAGATACATGAAATATAAGGAAAAATAGTTGGATGATTTTAAAATAAATCCGTAAGTTAATGCCCTATTTGATCATTGTCTTTTCCCTTGGAAAAAGAATAGTACCAGCAAATTAAAAAAGGGCTTGACATTGCAGGTTACTTTAAACATCAGACTTACGGATCTGAGGATATCTCCGTGTAAATGAATTGGTTTTGAGTGAGTTAACATCTTGCCTAAAGGATCTAAAGTCTGGCTCCTTACAGTTTGAACCCAAGCTTAAATTATAGGGAATTCAAGTCAAGGTACAAGTTTAGCCGTACCATCCTCTAATCACACACCCAGCATAGATCTCTTGGGAAAGTGAATTTTAAAAATTTATAAATGCACCATGAAAAAGCACATGCCAAGGAGTAAATGACTCTCAAAGAACTCCATTAATTAAAAAGAAAAGCAACTGGTCCCAGTCAGCTTATACAACAAACATCACTCTCCTTTTTTGTCTAAGTTCTATACTTCAGTTTGCTCCCAATTCAATTTCTTTTACTGCCATTTTTTTTCTCTGCCTATTTATTCTCTTTTTCTCTCTCCTCGCATCCTTCACTATGTCTCCCAGAATCATATGTTTCACTTTCCCTGTCCTTTCCTAGTCTATGTGGCTTCAGATTAAAGGCTCAATTATTTATATGGCTTTCACAGCACCTCCTTACAAAGAATCATCCTCAATACCTCAGATGTTGATCATGGAAAGACAAGTTAGAGAAACTCTCCTGATCTTGGAAAGTTAATTACAAACAAGACTCCCAGTGAATATATCTAGCAAATATTCTAGCAAATACTCTGGTTTTAAATTCAGTGTATAGATGTATTTTAATGAGATACATATTCACACATAGTATTATAGCTTCCCAATAATTCTTTCTGAAATAGCACCACAGGGATGGAGATATTTTAAGAGATGTTGTGTTTTTTTAGGAGAATATTAGGAACTGACAATTTTTCCTCAGCCACATGTTATCTCCAGAATGAACTTTTATCACGACTTTTCACTGAAGGTTTGAGATGTACTCTGTTAGTTGTTGTAGGTACAGTTTGGAGCATTTTAGTGGAGAATTCTGTCATTGTGTACATTTGAAAGATGAAGAAGGTGATGAAATGTGGGTTGCAAAGCACATCGGACTACAGATGGGATGCTGTACACTCTAGGGATTTTGTGAGATGAGAAATTTCCAACATTAACATTTCATAAATCAACATTTTTAAATATAAGCTCCAACATCAGGAGCATATATTAAGTAATGAGCTTAAACAGTCAGTCAGTCCACCCTATGCTTGCAACTTCTCCAATCTCAGATTCTATGCTCGCTGTTCCTTCAAATCTCTCCAGAGACACCGTCAATGATTGGAGGAGCAAGAAGGACAAGATGGATAGATGCCTTAATTGGGGGAACTGGAACACCAGGCACGAAAGAGACAGAATCTAGGGGCTGGACTTTACATTGACTGCTTGTGTATTTTGGGTACAGGATTGGGGGATATAAGAAATAGGATAGGAACCTAGTTCACAACCATCTCACCTAGCCCCAAGCTCACCCCCATTATGTGAAGAATGGTGAGTGTCAACATGAGCCAGCCAGCCCACCATGATATCTAAATGAATACGGAAAGGGTAATGGAACTTTCTGTAAGTTCCGTTGAAGCCATATTATCCTGTCCAAGCCATAATACAAAGGACAAGAATGGACAACAGGTTTTTTTTTATAAATGCTAGGAGGCAAGGAGCAGGCTACTATATTTGAGGCACCTCCTTTTGTGCATCAGCATCAAAACTCCCCCACTAGAAGGTGATATACTCCCTCCCTCCCTCTGCCCTGGACTATAAAGCATACTTCACCCCATATCACCCCACCCAATCTCCAAGATGCCTGATCCTCCCCTGCCTAACCCCACGGTCTTAGCTTCTCCAGGATCCATGGGCATTTTGGCACTGGTTGCAAACCAGGCAGCACCCACTGCTGAGTTTAGCTCATGCCAGGTGCCACCCACACTGATTTTTTGACAGCTCCAGAGAGTGCGACTTCCCGCTACTGAGGGGCAGGATTCTCACTAAACACTAATTTAACTACCCGCAGTGCATTTTGGTTACGGGATAGAATTCTGTGTGACCCTGGCCACTAAATCCCCTCTGGGAGACTGGACCCACTGTGCCCCATTCTAATATTCTGCCATTTGATTGGAGAAACTGCTCCCGGTATCCTGTGTTTGCACCTCCTCCAATTACAGCTCTAACCATTTCCCACTGGCAACTTGACGTCTCCCTGTGCGTTGTCCCATTCTCCATCCTCCCATTCCTTCGGTACTTTGCCCCTGTTGTGCAGCTCAGCAGCACCTGGCATCAATGTGTCTACCCACTCTCGCAGCTAGCAGCCCCAACGAAATGCTCATCTCACCTTCACATGTTCGTGGAGTTAAGGCCCTCTTTTTAACATTGAAGCAACTGTCTAACTGGGCCAAGTTTTTAGGGGTCTAATTCACACTCCATTCTCAGTGCAGATTGGCAGTCAATCGCAAAAGTTTGAATTCTGCTAACCCTGCTGCCCTGTTGTCAACGATAGTAACCAGAGTGAGACTTATATCCACGGAATTGGTATCTTAGCTTGAATCTTGAACTCCCCCACCCTCACCACACACGCACACAAGGGAAAAGAAGCATTAAAATCACTGGCTATAATAGAATGTGAAAACTCTTTTGCATTGCTCACTTGGCCTGTCACTGTCTGTGCTTGTGTTTGTGGAAGCTTCTCTCTCCAAAGCAGTTTGAAAATAAATCCTGTGAGAGGGTGGGGTTGGAACAACTTTCGGGCTTGTTGTGAGGAGACAGGGAATCTGATTGCAAGGAGAGCAGTGTTGGAGCAGCACCAAAGGAAAGTTCTTTTTTTAAAGTAATGTTAACCTTTCCTTTTGAGAGCAGCTGCTGCAGCATCTGCTCCACTCATCACAAACCTTCCCAGAGGGATTCTAAAACAGGCCTTGGCCCCTCATTACCATATGTAAGGGTGCCTGTTTTAGATGACGGCTCAACACCTAAAATATGGGCCGTGTTAGTTTCACTAATCTCAAAGATGCACACGGATTAGATCCGGACTATTCCAAACTCAATTTGTCATTGCTACACCAGTTTTACATCCCAAAAACCAGCCCGTGTAATAATTTGCACTCTATTGTCTTTTGAAGTTGCATAAACAAGAGCTTAAAATTAGTTGGCATCTTCAAGGCACCAGAAACAAAATGTTCCTGGACTTGTCACAGCCTGAGAATAATTTCAACTAACACTGTTAAAACATCTATCCTCTACTGAAGCTTGAAAATATTTCTCAACCTCATGTTCTGATTCCAGGTACAAATATTTGATCTGACAATCAAGCGAACGTGAATAGTCCTATAGTACTCAATCATAAGAATATACCTTTTCAAGACAAAATAAAGATGTGTTCTATTTTACCTGTAAAGCACCAGCATATTCATCATCCATTTTGCTGCTTTTGCTTTTTGTATAAGATTCTGTTCCATGTAAGATTCTGTTTCATATTTGATCCACTGACTGCCCCGAATAGACACTGGTTGCAGATTGTTCATTTGCAACTACCTTTACAAACAATATTTATCTTACAAAATATTGATAAGAGTTTTGTTTGTTTTTCCGCTTTGAGTGCAACTTGGCAGACTTACCTCAATTTACTGCAGATCTGTTGGTCACTAACTGTGCAGCCCATGTTGTATTTTTGCATGAATCCATTTCTTCCCCATTATTTTGTAATAATTTCTGATAGAAATTAATTTCATCTCTCTGTGTGCCAAATTTTATCACCAAACCTAATGTAATTTCAAGGCCAGTCCTTATGCACTATATTGTCTGATTCCTGAAATTTTTATACTTCTGATCTACATATTCCTTAGGAAGTGTGCCTTTCATTGTACAGTTATTGATTACTGTTCAAGTGAGGGTGAAATTGCTTAAGTGTTCTAATGACTATAAGCAGAGTAATAACACTTGCAAAAGTGTTTTTGAGAGTATGGTTTAGTAACAGAGTGAAATCAGCCAGGAAACATTTTGAATTAGAATCTTAGCGCTATTTTTGTTTGTGACTGTAGAGGCAGTAACCTTCATTATTATCACTTAACACAAACTATATTACATTATATTTTTAGTCTTTTGTGTATATCTTGATTTCCAGAATTTTTTAATGCTGTGAAATCTGAAATTAAAAGAATTAGTTAAGTAAGATAATATTGTTAATCCTACATTGTTCTTAGGAAAACAAAAACCTGCCCTGGTTATGTACAGCGCAATGAAAATATCTAGAGAAAATAGTTCAAGTATTTAAGTATTTATTATGAGGTGCAAAACAGTATAAAGCATTATTGTTCTGGAAAAAAAAATTAGGACATTATTCACCCAGATTTATCAACAAGGAGTAGAATATAAACCAGTTTTTGGGAGTGTAATAATTTTGTCCTCAATCCTCTTAATGCTTCCCAATTCATGTAGAGAATGCACTATATTGCTTCGTATCACAGTTAATATAACATATTCTAACTATTTAAGATAGAGCTTTATTATGTCTTGATTTCCTCTTTGCTTTTGATGTTTTTCATGTAACAATTTTCTCTTAAACAGCATGCAAGCTATTTCATCCATGGACCATGATCCTTCATTGTAGCATTATTTAAAAGAAAATTTATCCGTTTAAGACAGCACCATTATCTTTTCCTAAATTCCTTGTGACTGTCGTGGCCTATATGAATTGGGAGGTTATATTGAGGCTATGCAGGACATTGGTTAAGTCACTTTTGGAATATTGTGTGCAATTCTGGTCTCCCTTCCTTAGGAAGGATGTTGTGAAACTTGAAAGGGTTCAGAAAAGATTTACAAGCTTGTTGCCAGGGACGGAATGGTCTCTGCAGAATACTGAAAGGGATGAGGTGGGAAATATATCTCTGGTGGTGCGGTCTGACTGTAGGTGACCGAAATGGTGGAGGATGATGTGTTGTATCCGGAGGCTGGTGGGGTGAAAGGTGAGGACCATGGGGGTTCCACCCTCCAATCCTCCACCCCTCCAACTGCAACAAGGATCGAACTCCCCCCCCCCCACCCCCAAAACCCCCAGTTCCTAACCCTATTGATCTCTCAGCCCTGTTCACCCCACCAGCCACATTCCTGATGAAGGGCTTATGCCTGAAACATTGACTCTCCTGCTCCTCAGATACTGCCTGCCTGGCCATGCTTTTCCAGCGCCACACCTTTTGACTCTGATCTCCAGCATCTGCAATCCTCACTTTTTCCTTCATTAGGTGTATACATTGTCATGGAAAGTAAATCGACTTGACTCAACTGCTAACAAGAGCAAAGAAAAAGCTTTATTTTTAACCGTCTGCATGTAGGACCAATACACTTGGCAAAAATGCTTTGTGTAAGGACAATGAAAAAATGCACATATTCCTTTTATACCATTCTTATCACGCGCTCAAGGAAACATTCGAGTTCTTATTTTCTCATTCCCTTGCCATGGACATAACTGTCTTTATGTTTTCCTTAGCTGAATTCTTTTGCTGAATTCGGTTGCTCGCAAGGCCAGATTGAATGTTTACAAAGTTCAGCAAAGACAAGCTGTCTCCTCAACTGCAGAATTCAGCAAAAGTTTTTGCAAAGTTCAGAAAAGTATTAAATTTAGGAAGGCATTCTCTTTCAGATTTCACAGTAAATGTTAATTCTGTTAATTTTCCACTACATTTTCCCCCTTTTTGTCATTTTATGGCAACAAAGACAACAACCAAAAAAAAAAGAGCCAGAATAGCTATACATCAAAAATGCTTAGGGAACACCAGGTCTTTCCTCAGACACCACCTACCTGTAACACAGCTTGTTACTTGCTCATCACTTGCTCTGGTTTGCCCTGTACACAGCCCATGTTCACACATCACACTCGTCAACGTCATGTAGGGTGGGGTCCACGCAATCGGATCTTCCTGCTGTGGGGCCACTGATAGTTTTACCATTTGGTAGCCTACTGCACGCTTAAGCAAGCGGCGTAGGCAGGTACACAAGCAGGGTCCTATATACAGCACTATGAGTAAGACCAGTCCTACAATAGTAGAACATGTAGGATCCAATACCCCCATCCTCCCCAAAGGGAGGTGAGCCATCGGAACCAGGAGTCATCTGCTGGGGGAGGCAGTCGGATTGCTGCCATCATATGGTTGATTACACTAGTGATATTCTGGGACTTATCAGGAATATTAAAACAGCATGAGGTACCTAACATTTTGCAGACACCCTCTCTCTCGGCCGTCAGTATATCTAGGCACTAGTCGATTTTGTATCATTGCTTTCTTAACCACCGTTAACTCAATGTTAATGAGTGCTAGGCCTTCCTCCATTTCATTAGCTAACAGTAGTACACTATATGCGAGGCCATTAATCTTGTTTATTGCTACCATTGTCCCTGCTCCCAAGAAAATAGACCACCCAATGTTCGCTCCTGGTGTAGGTTCAGGGGTCTGCGAGTGTGAACCCATTCCAATGCCGTGGGGTGTCCCTTCGGGTGCGTCTGTTACCGGCCCTTGGGATGAACGCTGTTGTGCCAGTGGACAGTACCGCGGGCTAGCAGCACCCCTTCCATCCCAAGGGAAGGTGGTAGTACCCTTTCTCTCCACAGGTCCATATTGTACCGGCCATCATGGTCTGATTATTGATAAAGGAACAAGCAATGTTTATGATCATACCATTTGCATAGGTTGCTGAGCAAGTATCATTATTCAAGTACAACATCATAGTACACTGGGAGATCCCCAAATGGAGTCTCCTCGGATTGGTGCGAATACACGTCTCTCCCCTGCCTTTCACTATGCGGAAGGCTGTGGTCAGAAGCGTGTCAGCCTTGGGACTGCAGTTAGCCTTGAGTTTGGGTGGTGATGTGAGGTTTGCCCTAATTGCTTCCCCTTTCAGGGTCAGGGTAGTCGCTGCCCACGGAAGCAGGCAGCTAGCATTTCTTGCCAGGCTCTCTGTGATTGGTTCAGCAGTCCACCATTGGGCTGTGTGCAAACATATCCAAGAAGGGTAGCCAACGTCTAATCTCCGGTGTTGTATTAGGGCCAAAGCATATGTTCTGTTCCCTTCACATCTAGCAATGGCCCTTCGCACCTCCTAACTTATTGGCGTCGCATTTACGCCATTTATCTCCGGAAGGGCCAATTCCACTACCGAGTTAGACTCGCTCTGTAGCCCCGGCCGACTCCCTTTGGGTTCGGGCGTGACATTAATGCCCTCTGCCCTACTTGGGGTTAGGTCCATGACCTGGTTTGGTTGGTTACCATGTCCTGGTGCTACTATCTTCTGTAGGACCTTCTGTACTGCACCTCGGTGGGAGGGGGGAGCGTGGGGTGAGCAACTGTACCACTATATTCACCTGCTTATGGATGTCGGAGAAGGGTCTATCTATTCCACACCACCAGATTCCCTCATCGCTCTTCTGAATCCTGGATATTATCATTCGTGCCCTGACACCTCCTCCCTTGATCATAGAATATCTATTTCCCATGTCAGGTGTCCCTTTGGCCATGGTGGCCACTACTAAGTGTCCGTCAAGGATCCCTGCATAAATATTTATTATCCCATTTATAGTCATCCTGGTTTCTAAATGGCCATGGGTCGCATGTGAAGGTCCTCTTAGCACCCTCAGTTAAGATTACCGTCTGCGGCTATATCCCAGACGCCCCTGCCCTTATGAAAAGTCCTACCAGGGCGCTTGCTAACATTGTGAGTGGGCAGCCCCATATTTGTATGAGGCTTCTAATAACTACTTGCACTTAATTGGTTCCGGTGTTGTCTGATGTTTCCTCAGGCCCAGCTACATGTTTACAATGACTGGCGTGTATCCACGTGGCTCTTTCGGCAATCTGTGTTGTAAGGAGTACTTGAAACTTTAAAGCAGCATTACAACATTCTGCCCTGAATTGCCTTTCCAAAATGCAGCATCTCACATTTATCTAAATTAAACTCCATCTGACAGTCCTCAGCCTGTTGGCCCATCTGAGTAAGATCCCATTGTACTCTGAGGCAACCTTCTTCAAAGGAGATGGGGGACTGGCATTTTTGATAAGGGATAGCATTATGGCTGTACTTAGGGATGATATTCCTGGGAATGCATCCAGGAAAGTTTTTTCATGAAACTGAAAAATAAGAAAGAGATGATCACCTTATTGGGATTCTATTATGGACCCTCAGTGGGAAATTGAGAAACAAATTTGTAAGGAGCTCTCAGTTATCTGTAAAAGTAATAGGGTGTACAGAGTTAAAAAATCACACAACATCAGGTTATAGTCCAACAAGTTTATTTGGAAGCACTAGCTTTCGGAGCGCTGCTCCTTCATCAGGTGGTTGTCCAACACCAGCATCTCCAAATCAATAATAGGGCGGTTATGGTCGGGGATTTTAACTTTCCGAATATAGACAGAGACTGCCGTAGTGTTAAGGGTTTAGATGGAGAGGAATTTGTTAAGTTTGTACAAGAACATTTTCTGATTCAGTATGTGGATGTACCTACTAGAGAAGGTGCAAAATTTGACCTCCTCTTGGGAAATAAGGCAAGGCAGGTGACTGAGGTGTCGATGAGGTCAGCGACCATAATTCTATTAGTTTTCAAATAGCGATAGTAAAGGACAGACCTGATCTAAAAGTTGAAGTTCTAAATTGGAGGAATGCCAATTTTGACGGTATTAGGCAAGAGCTTTCAAAAGTTGGTTCAGGGTGGATGTTCGTAGGTAAAGGGACGGCTGGAAAATAGGAAGCCTTCAAAATGACTTAACGTGAGTCCAGAGAAAGTATGATCCTGTTAGGATGAAAGGCAAGGCTTGAAAGAGTAGGGAATGCTGGATGACTAGAGAGATTAAGGGTTTGGTTACGAAAAAGAAGGAAGCCTATGTCAGATATAGACAACAGAGATCCAGTGCATCATTAGAAGAGCATAAAGGCAGTAGGAGTATACTTAAGAGGGAAACCAGGAGGGCAAAAAGGGGACATGAGATAGTTTTGGCAAATAGGGTTAAGGAGAATCCAACGGGATTCGATAAATATATTAAGGACAAAAGGGTAACTAGAGAGAGGATAGGGCCCCTCAAAGATCAGCAAGGCAGCCTGTGTGTGAAACCGCAGGAGATGGAGGAGATACTAAACAAGTATTTTGCGTCAGTGAAGAAGATATAGAATGAGGGGAAATGGATGGTGACATCTTGAAAAATGTTCATATTACAGAAGAGGAAGTGCTGGGTGTTTTAAAACATGTAAAGGTGGATAAATTCCCAGGACCTGATCAGGTGTACCCTATACCTCTATGGAAGCTAGGGAAGTGATTGCTGGGCCCCTTGCTGAGACATTTGTATCATCGATAGCCACAGGTGAAGTGCTGGAAGACTGGAGTTTGGCTAATGTGGTGCCACTGTTTAAGATAGGTGGTAAGGAAAAGCCAGAGAACTACGAACTGGTGAGCCTGACATCGGTGATGGACAAGTTGTTGGAGGGAATCCTGAGGGACAGGATTTACATTATTTGGAAGGGCATGGACTGATTAGGGATAGTCAACATGGGAAGTCGTGTCTCACCAACATTTTCAAAGAAGCAACAAAGAGGATTGATGAGGGCAGAGCTGTGAACGTGATCTGTATGGATTTCAGTAAGGCATTCGACAAGGTTCCTCATGGTAGACTGGTTAGCAAGGTTAGATCTCATGGAGTATAGGGAGAACTAGCCATTTGGATACAGAACTAGCTCAAAGGTAGGAGACAATGGGCGGTGGTGGAAGGTTACCTTTCAGACCAATGATGTGCCACAACAATCACTGCTGGGTCCAGACAATTGAAAAAACAGTAAGGGTGGAATAGGATAAATATGAGGGTAAGCTAGCTTGTAGTAAAGGAAAAGATTGCAAGAGTTTCTTTTAGATATATAAAATGTCAGACAGAGGTAAGAGTGGATATTGGACTGCTGGAAAATAAGATTCGTGATGTTGTAATAGAACATAGAATCGTACAGCACAGGAATGGGCCCTTTGGCCCACGATGATGTGGTGGGCATGACGCCATGTTAGACTAATCCCTTCTGCCTGCACTTAGTTCATATCCCTCTTTTCCTTGCATATTCATGTGCTTATCCAAAAGCCCCTTAAATGCCCCTATTTTATCTGCCTCCAGCACCACCCCGGTAGCATGTTCCAGACTTGTACCACTCTTTTTTTTAAAAACCTTGCCCCTCACATCTCCTTTGGACTTGCCCCCTCTCATCTTAAGTGCAATGCCCCCTAGTATTAGATATAAAAATTCTGGGATAAAAATTCTGACTGTCAACACGAAATGGCAGAGCAGGCTTGAGGGTGAAATGGCCTGATCCTTGCTCCTATCTTTTATGTTTCTGTGCATGTAAGTTAGAAAAGATTAGAAATCGATACCCACTTTAGACAGTTACCTCCAGTAGCTGGAGATGTTAGTGATCCAACTGATTTGAATTTGACAAACTTTGTGTATGTCAGTGCACATCAGATCAAATGCCGTGGCTGAAGAAACAGAGCTCACAGCATGTGGAGATGAAACGACATGTGTAGGTGGGGTAAACCATAAGTAAATGTATGCTACAGGTAACCTGCAGCACAAGGAGTCTGAGAGATTTGGAAATGTGTACATTGTTCAAAATCAGCATTCCTCTATTTAAGCCCACATGCACAGCCTGATCTCAGCATTCTTATGATAACAGAAGGAGCTCAGATAGTTCTAAGAGAACAACTGATTTAGAAACAAACTGTTGCTGACCAATTGGTCAAGGCATAAACAGTGGAAGGTTTCATTGAATTTCCAGGACTCTCATTTCATGAGTGCTTGAATCATCATAAGTCTCAAGGCTTCTAGTGTGGGAAATTGGGGCTAGTGTAGGTGGTAGTGTATTTTTGGAGGTCCAGCCTTATTGAGCCAATGGACCTCCTCTACACTGTATGATTTGATGATTCATGATGGAATCCAAAAACAGAAGGAAACTATTGGGATTTATGTCGGTAAGCTTAAAGGAATTGTTTCAGACTGTTCACAGAATGGAAGTCACAAATAGATCCAAAGTTGTTGCAAATGTCTTCCATTCCAATCATCAGTGAAGAAAGTTCAAAAGACATGGATCAGCGCAGTTTTTCTAGAAGAGGCAGATACTGAGAACAAGAATGTATACTGCACACGAGCTCTTTGATGAATTTTTAACTGAAGTGGTTCAGGCAGCAAAACAACCCGCTGAGTAAATTGAAACAGCAGATTTGACTTTTAGACACAAATTTGAGAGCAACATTTCACTTCTGCAACTTGCAAATGAGGATTATCAGTGACATAGTAATGCTAAGTAAGCAGCAGTCCATCCACTAACACAGCTGAGGATGGGAATCAGTGGGCAAACCAGGAAGAAAAGAGGAGGCTGTCAGTTGCTGACTTCTGGTGGAAAGTCTGTTTGGTGATTCAAGCATTGTGTTCAAAATTAAAAATGGAAATTTAAGCATAAAATTTCCCTCCTGTTCCTGCTCCCTGTACCCACCTCTACAGCCATTTATAATCCCTGTGCTGACTGATATCCATCTACCAATCTCTCATGATCCCTTATATCTCCCATGCCAATTTACCCATCTCCATGGCATATCATACCCGCTATGAACATTTCATCCCCATTGCCCTTTACAACCCCCGATGAGAAACATACTCACCATAATAATGGCATTATTATTAAAGAAATACACAGTCTCCGTGATACAAAGAAACATACAATGCATTGAAATTGCTTAAACTAATCCCTTATAAAAACAAATATTCACTTATGTTCCCAATGCCTTATATAAACGAACAAGTATATTATTTAATTGGAGATAGTTCTGAGAAAGTTCCCCAGGATGACCTCCAGTATGGAGGGATTGCCTTAGGAGCAAAGGCTAAACAGATTGGTCTCTACTTATTGGAGTTTAAAAGAATAAGAGGTGATCTCGGTAAGACATACAGGATTCTTACGGGTCTTGACAGAGTAAATGCTGAGAGAATATTTCCCTTAGAACCAGGAACTAGCACCAGAGGGCATATTCTTAAATTGGCACCCCTCTTCTAAAACTAAGATAAGGAGGAATTTCTTCTCTCAGAATCATAGAATCTTACAGTACAGACCATTCGTCCCGTCAAGTCTGTAACACCAAAAATATACTAGTGCCTGCACAAGTCTCATTTTCCAATACTAGGCCTTTAGCCTTGAATGTTATGATACTTCAAATGCTCATTTAAATGCTGTTTAAATGTTTCCCACCTCAACTACCCTCCCAGACAGTTCATTCCAGACCCCCACAGCCCTCTGGGTGAAAAAGGTTTTCCTAAAATCACATCTAAACTTCCTGCCTTTCACTTTTAAATTATGCCTCCTTGCTATTAACCCTTCATCTATGGAGAACAGCTCTCTCTATTCATCCTGTCCATGTCCCTCATAATCTCTGCGCGGTCCACTGTCAACCTTCTCTGCTCCAAAGAAAACAATCTAAGCTTATCCAGCCTCTCTTCATTAGCTGAAATGTTCCATCACTGGAAACATCCTGGTGAACCTCTTATGTATCCCACAGGAAGGTTGTGAGTCTTTGGAACCCCTTGTCATAGAGAGCTGTGGGGGCAGAGTAATTATATATATTTAAGGCTAAGATAAATAGATTCCTGACTAGGGGAATCAAAGTTTATGGGGAAAAGTCTGTAAAGTGGACGTGAAGAATGGCATGATCCTATTGAATGGGGGAGCAAACTTGAGGATCAAACAGTCTACTCCTGTTCCTATTTCTTATGTCATTCTACCATTTACATTCTATGATCAATTGGAGCTGCCCAGCAAATGCTCATTTGATCAGCATCTGTTGTGAAAATGATAGTTTGGGAAATCAGCCATGGAGCACAAATCCTCTAACTGCTTATGTTAACCGGCACTCTGAAATACCTAACACCTCTTTTACCTTTTTTTTGGATTGTTCTTTCACAATCTTAGTAGTCCCAATGAGTTTAATCATATTTTAGCTCAAGCATGCCCTTATATCATAATATTGCCATCTGCACTCTACTGTGAAAAACTGCCTTGTCCAAGAAAAACAAGTTTTGCCCCTTCTCAAGGGGTCTTGACAAGTTTTCACATTTTTTGACAGGTTGACAGTTGTTAACACTCCTTGACAAATTTACATCTCTAGACAGTTAAGACAGTTCCTAACAATTTTGGCCACTGTAAGAGGTTTATAAACCTTTACAGCACAAACTTTGTCGCAATTAACAGTCCCAAAGAACATCTGACCCCCCCATCCAAGCAATCACTGACCCCTGTCCCGAAGATGTCCTGGGACTTTATTCCCACAAATACTCCAGCTTTCCAAAGGACTACCCTGGCTATCCAAAAGAAATACACCGAGAATTGACCAACTCTTACCTGGTATGATCTCCACACTCTGGGTTCCAGCCATTAGCAACTCCAAAGTAAAACTTCATTGGAGACAATTGGCCATTGGTCATTGGGGAACTACACATGAGCAAAATAAGAACTACCCCTCTTGTGAAAATGAGCGATGTTGTGTTTAAGGTATTATGAAGATCCTCCTCATTGTAAAGGAGACAGTTTCCATCATGGCGAAAATCAGAGCTTTGGTCCTTGATCCTATAGTTTCATTATCCACTCATTCCATTTTTTTTCTCATTTCTACAGTATTACCATTTCATATTGGGGTACATACAAACCCTAAATACACACAGTTAACTTCGTAACGTTAGTCCTTGAGTTAAGAGCATCCTTAAAAAGAATTATGCACTCTAAAACTAAAAAGCAATAGTTTTCACTTTAAGCATGCAAATTTCCAGACTTGCAGACAAAAATAGAGCATTTTCAAATGTTGATTGCATTGATCATCAGTTCATCAGAGACAACATGGAAGTACTTAGTAAAAAATGTACATACATCACTTTGTTGTTTAGAAGATACTTAGAGATAAACTGCATTAATATCCATGGGATAAAAATCAAACAAACAGGACCATCTTTTTATCTGGATAAGGATTTTACATTTAGTTGTTATTGTTGGATCCATAATTCCATAAATCAAGAGGAAATATTGTGTATGTTGGATATGTATATTCACATCAGATTTGTGTTTATTTGCAGTTAATTAAATTTAATGACCACACTAAAAATGTATATGACTGATTGAGATACTATGTAATATTACAATTTTCAGAGAAAAGTAGTGGCTTACAGCTGAAGTGTTGTCTTTGAATTTCTGGAAGTAATGCACATTAAGCCTTTCCATGTAGATTTTGATTACTTTTTTGTCAGAGCAACTGTTTGCCACATAGGAGAGCATGACTGGTATAGTACATAAGTGGCTTTTGTACACCATATCTATCATAACCCCACATTTGTGGCTTCAGTATCGCTAAAGACTCTCCACTAATATAGTGTAAAAGGAAAATTGAATCTGATTATTCAAAACTTACGACAAACATCTAACCCCGCTTCTCCCTCTGGTGGCTAGAAGGGTCATCAGCAACTAATAAACCATCTAACCACTGCAGGAACATTTCAAGTTATCCTCTTATTATGGAGTTTTAATACTGATAAGTCAAAGTGAGTTCTTTTCAGCTTGAATTTTTTTATTCATTCACATGACAAGTCTGTCGCTGGCTGGACTAGGATTTATTGTCCATCCCTAATTGCCCAGAGGGCGGTTTAAGAGTCAACGTCTAGATTAGAGTGGTGCTGGAAAAGCACAGCCGGTCAGGCAGCAATGGAGGAGCAGGAAAATCGACATTTTGGGCAAAAGCCCTTCATCATGGTTTTGCCCGAAACGTTGATTTTCCTGCTCCTCGGTTGCTGCCTGACCAGCTGTGCTTTTCCAGCACCACTTTACTTTAGACTCTGATTTCCAGCGTCTGCAATCCTCACTTTTGCCTAGTTTAAGGGTCAACCACAAGTCTGCGTCTGGAGTCACATGTAGGCCAGACCAGGTGAGTTGCAGTTTCCTTCCCTAAAAGACGTTTGTGGTCCAGGTGGCTTTTGCTGACAATGATTCACAGTTATCATTAGACTTTTAGTTCCAGATTTTTTGCATTGAATTCAAATTCTACCATCTGCTGTGGTGGGATTCAAACCTGGATCCCCAGAACGTTACATGGGTCTCTGGATTAACAGTCCAGCAATGGCACCACTAGGCCATTGCATTCCCAATGGTTTTGATTTTATTTAAATGCCTAAACCCATGCTGTTCATTTTTTCTCTGGATCTGAGCAGAGTTTAATCACACTGGATTATATTCTCTGCTGAAAATGGAATAGTTTTAACTGAGCCCAGTCCAAAAAGCAAACAAACACTCTATTCAGCACAATTGTGCTGTTTAAAAATGTGACAATGATGCCACAGAGAACAGGAGTTTATTTTACCCTACATGGATATTAAACATTTGTGTTGGTATTAATATAGTTTGTCCTTGCTGAAACTGATGTCTACCATCCAGTTTCATACATGAGAACTTGGCACTTAATTGGAGAACTAGAAAGGTACCAGAACCCTGTATGTTTCTAACCGAGAAGGGGAGGAGGGGCAAATGTACCTCATTATAAGCGTCAAAGCAGTCGTGGTGAAACATTTCCTCTATGTCATGTGATTGAACAATTTTCTAATTTGCAACTAACATGTGACTTAACTACTACAGCAAAATGAATAATTTCTTTGTGGAGTACTGGGATATACTGTTCAAGTTCTCTAAAAAATTCAATTCAGATCAATCAGTTGCCTTTTTTTAACAGCAAGTGACATTTTCATTTTGTAATTATCCCCAGTATTTATGTTGGATGGCTAGTATCTACAAGAATTTCTGCTTTAGAATTCTGATAGTTATAAAGTGAATATGAAGGTAGTTGATGCAGTTTGGGCTGAACTTTGACCCTAAAAGAAGAGGAGAACACAGGAGTTTGGATTCTCCCACCTACTGTGGAATGGGTGCCATGGGATAAGGGAATGGGGGTCCAATGGTTTGGGACCTTGAGTGAGAGATCAGAAGCATTGTGAGCTAGAAGGGTTGGGGACCTGAGGAGGGAATTGGACTCCAGGATTGGAATCACTGTGAGGAGTGAAGGATGGGTGGTGGTGGTGGGGGGGTGGAGGGGAGCAGTTAGCACTGCTGCCTCACAGTACCAATGACCTGGGTTCGATTCCAGCTTCAGGAGACTGTCTTTGTGGACATTGCGCATTCTCCCTGTGTCTGCGTGGGTTTCCTCTGGCTGCTCCGGTTTCCTCCCACAGTCCAAAGATGTGCAGGTCAGGTAGATTGGCTGTGCTAAATTGCCTGTAGTGTCCAGAGATGTGTAGGTTAGGTGGATTAACCATGGAAAATGCAGGGTTACAGAGATAGGATAGGTGGGGTGAGTTTGGGTGGGATTCTGTATAGAGGGTCGGTGTGGACTCAATGGGCCAAATGGCCTGTTTCCATGTTGTAAGGATTCTGTGAGTCTATGATTCACGATTACATCAAAGTACCAACCCACATATATGGGGCATTAAGACAACTTGGCAAAAGGTCTAGATTGTAAATCTGACTTTGAAGACTTGCCCCGCCCAATCCAAACCCTTCCATTTTTAGATTAAAATTGTTCCTGTTGTGTACATGTAAAATGGATTTAAAACCAATGAGACCAAGTGCACCATCATCATCATCATCCTGCTCTATTGTAATGATAGACCTATCCGTTCGTCCATCTGTCTGCCTGTCAGTGCCAACACCAATGTAATTCAAAAGAATAATTTTACAGATTTTTAAACTTTGCATGGAACCTTTTTAGATGATAAGTATCTTTTATTTTGAAACTGTGTTTATGGGGATATAATTGGACAGCCAACTTAAAATGCCAAATGTGCTTGTTCTTTCATAGAATGTAATAGAAATACAATGGAAGACTGGCATTTACTACTGACACACATTTATACGATAAACACTAATTGAGACATCTGTGGTAAAAAGAGTTCAATGAATACAGGGAGGAAAGGGATTTATTGAGTTAGTGGTAGCCTTATTACTAATGCTTCTCTGAACAACCTTTGAAGCATAATCCTTCAATTTTCCCTTGTGCCAGTGCATTTAGGAAGGGAGAATGTGTATTCACTTTTAAAAAGACCTAAATTCCACATTAAAAATTAAGCAGGTCAGTTTGGGAGGTGCCTTAGTGTATGACATACAAAATATGTGTTTCCACAGTTTTGTTTCTGCGTTGACAGGCCAAATGTTTTCTCTGTCTCTGGTTTTGTTTACTTACAGCCTGCATTCATCAAACAGTATTCAGCTGTGACTATTTGTCTGGTGTCCTTATCGTTCTGGCAAGTGTGAGCTGTTTGCAGAAGGGATTCTACTGAATTACCTCATGAGGATCCTCAGATCCTTGAACTTTTCTTTTCCAAGTGGCTTTTATAGAGTTTACATTATTGGAAGAATTTGGAACATTTAAGTTTGATGGCTGTGGTTTATTTTGTTGAGTTGAAACAGGCACGGTTGCACGTACATGTTTTTTCAGTCTGCAAATGTATGTAGCTTCCAGTATTTGCAACACTGTGATCGTGACTGATGGTTGATTGCCACTGTAATTCTTCATACATTCAGAATTATCCAACAAATACTGTCCAGTTACAGAATCACATCTAACATTGGTCACTGTGTTGAGTTCTGCAAGCATAGCTAGTTGGGTACAGTTAAAACCCTTGCTTGTTGCTAATAGCTGTAGATAATGATGTTTTGATACAATCCGCCTGACTCTGGGAAGCATGGCCCACGCACCTAACATCATACTGGAATTGAAGTTCATTTACCACATTCCAGTAAAAGCAAAATACTGCGGATGCTGGAAATGCGAAACACTCACAGAGGATGCTGAAGAAACTCAGCAGGTCTGGCAGCATCTGTGGAGAGAAAGAAATAGAGTTAAAGTTTAGGATCTGGCATGATACTTTTTCAGAACTGGAAGTTCTCGTCACAGATGCTGCCAAATCTGCTGAGCTTCTCCGACATTCTCTTTGCTTGTTTCATGTACCACATTGCTGATTTATGTGTTTTAGTATTGATGGCAGCATCCTATTCGTGATGAACATCACTCATGTTGGTAACAGCAAGCTTCATCTGTTGCTCAAACGTTTGAGCTATTTTACCTTTCCAGGATCAAGTGTGACTGTCTTAGGGCCTTCATGGTATAGTGAGAAATGACCTGATCAGGGTAGCCACTATCCCACTAGATGATTTTGATGCACCTTATTTCAGCATCAAGTTTACTTGGTTAACAAATGCCCTGGGACCTTTTTACAAAGCTTCTGAGAAGGCCAATCTATTTTTCCATTTTGGTTGGTCAGAAGCCAGGTACTTTCATTAGTCAACAGAGATGTTTAACCTCTTCATGGATACTTTGAGGACATCACTAAGGTGTGACTTCCTGGAGGACTATTACTAAGAATGAATTCGGAGAAGTGGAATTGCTTCCTGAGTCTGGTGTCAAGCCTAAGAAGAATATGTCATGCCCCCATAGCTGGTTTTGAGATAATTAGTGATTTTATGCTGAGCATTTTGTCTTTGAAAGGCTCCAAAATTGGACCAAATTTCTCACCAATGGATTTGGATGCTATTACAACAGCACTATTCATGATATTTCTCCAGCGTTTTAAGGCTGTCCAAGTCTCCAAAGCTATATGCATAAGAATGTAAATTTCTTCTACTTTAACAATCACGAATGTAGTGTTGCATCCAGTACAAATAATGTTTTAATATGGGCTGTGAATACTATAATTGCCACCTCTAGGTGGTGCAAGGGGTGTGTCTGTGCAAAGAGAAAGTCAATGGCATTTATAAATGACAGAAGTATGAATACATGCAATAAACATGCTCTGTACATACACAGGAGTTTACCATGCAAGTGCTTCACAGCACTGCAACTGGAACATACAAATTGTGATCTCTGATGGGAGCATGGGGAATCATGCCACTTTGTGCGTGTGAAGCATTCTTTCCCCAGCAGTGACAGTGATGGGGAACAGCAGATGAAGGGGGAATTGGGCACAGTAACAGTCCTGACCCCTGATGGACCGCCACCCAGCTCCAGGAAGAGCCAGCAGAGGGTGGGGTGGGAGAGGGGCGCAAGTGTGGTGAATCAACAGAGGCCAAGGAGATCTACTTCACAGACAGTGCCAAGGAGGGGAAGCTCAGTGCCAGCCTACACCTTGGCCTTGCCCCAATCTTCCTGGCCCCCTCATCCATAGCCTGGTGACAGTGGCAGTGCATCCTGAGGCCTGACACACAAGCTGATGTCACAGGCCATGTCTGAGCATGTGCAGGAGCCATTTTGGTGTTCAGGATAATGACTGTACAATGCAACCCACATGAAACATTGGTTTAGTTAATTCCTGGGTGTGATGTTTGTAGAGATGGGGGCGAAAACAAAAGTCCCATTGTATCAAGTGATGTAACAGTACAGAAGATAAGGCCCGAACATAAAATAGAAGGATTTTTCTTTCAGCCTGTTAAGTCTAGCATTGTAACGCTTGTGGAAAAATAAATTCAATGATCTCATTACAAAGGCGTCTCACTGCACACCCCCACCACCAAAGAGCTGGACTTCAAGAATTTGTAAAGCTATAATTGGATATGTAAGCAAAAATTCAAAATGACTAGAGACGCTTGGGAAGTGGGAGCATCACAGGCAGAACGCCTTTTTGGGGAGCTGGGAGGAACCTGATGTTGAAGGGAGGCCGTTGATGAACACTGATTTGATTTATTGTCACGTGTATTTTGTTACAAAATATAGTAAAAAGTGTTGGATAGTGTCACCACTCTGTCGCTATCTTAAACACAGAAAAGCAAACCAACACATAGAATATAAAGGCAGAAAAATAAAGAAAATGTATTCACCTTTACAGTCCTTCTTGTTGAGTGCTTCACTATGGGCCTGGTTGCCAGGCACAAGTCCCCTTCACCGCGCCATTGTCGCCCAAGTGGCCACTCTTGGGTGCCATTTTGGATCTGTTTCTTCTCACCTGAGGCCTGAGCAGGATTACTCTCTAGGCTCCTCTCCTGTTGCTGAACTCCTCCCACCAGGCTGGAAATTGAGGCCAAGCGGGAGATGGCCCTTGAGTGGTCATTAATTAGCCCCTAAAGTTGTCTCAATGCAACAAGACCAGGCTAAGCAACTGAGGCGTCATCCATCCCACTGTAAAATTGCAGGGTGATAGGACGGGGTGGGTCACCCACGGAATTTTACAAGGCTTCCTCCATAAACCCACTAATTGGGTAACATAAAATTCAGCCCTCTAGTTTGCTGCTTGTTACCTTTAAAATTCTACATAAATATAGGACTGTGAGAGCCATGAACCTCTCAAGATTTTCAGGCTAGGAGATTTGTTCCTTGTTAAAGTCCTGTGACTTGTAGCTTTTGTTTTCCTCCTGAATGCAAAAGCTTTTCCAACTTCATCTTTTAATTTACTTAAAGCATCTCATTTCAAAATGAGACCGATATTTTTATTCACTTTTTTGCTCAATCATTGGTAATATGTTCCTGACTATCTTATCACAGTGCCTATTTTATTAGCTATATGTGTGACATTGTACAGATCTTGAAATGGTCAATGCTGACTTCCATAAACTCTCAATACCATGGAGTGCCTGTCAAATCATTTAGTCGAATATAGTTTCAGGAATATAGATATTCTTTTCCTTAGTCGTAATGACTCCCCTACTGTAATGGTTTCTAAGCAAAAACATCCATGAACCTCTGTTACTATGGAGACAATTTGAGCTAGCCTTGTTGGAGTCGCACAAGATCAGGAAGGTGCTGTACCTCCAAGTACAAGCAAAACTCGGGCACTTAAATCTGATGGATCAGTTTTTGATTTGCCTTGAGTTAGGCAGACAACTTGAATCAGTGTCACCGAGCTATAGTCTCCCAGCCATACATAATGGGAGGAATTCTGTTGATCTGGCTTCCTAACCAGAATTGCTTGTTCATCTTCTGCATTAAGTAGCCTTTTAGTCAAAATGCTTAGCTTGTGAAGTTAATCAGGGATTGCACCAATCAGCAGTGTCGACTTCATTTTGTCTGCACTTGCCGACCCCCTCCCCCATCTCCACCTCGATTATTTGTTAACGGTTATTTTGTGGGCACAGTTCAGTGGCTGAATATGATTTACAGAATGATTGAAAGTATCTTTTGCTGTGAAAACCACAACAAATGATTAACTATCTGTAGCACGTCAGCAAGATAGATGGCTTTGTCACACAGGACATAACTCAGAATTAATTTCAGACACCAGGTTGATCCAGATTTTGGGTTGCCTTATAATTTTTTGACTCAAGTTTCTCAAATAGCCAATCCCATACTTCCTTTTTTAAAGTCAATGAGCTACCATGATCCAACCTTGAAGAAAAATATGTTGTTTTAAAGAAATATTTCCATGACAATAGAAAATCGATATGCAGCATTGTGCTATTAAAACTCAGGCTGTCATTTGAGTAATCTTTGAAAAAAAAATCCTGTGGAATCATTAATACAGATATATGAACTCTCCAGACTGCTACCAGTTAAATTTACTGCTTTAACAAGTATAATAATAGTTCCAACTGTCTGAAGAGAACAATGATCACAGTATAGGGATAATTTGAATGTGCTTAATATCACTGAATTCTTTACTTATATTAGTTACTTGGACAAGTTTTAAACCTTTATACTATATTTAATATGCAATACTGACCTTAAGCTGTAATTTCCAGTCAAGAATGTTTCCGACTAACCTCAATTTTAAGCTCAAAGCATGATGAGTCTGACTATTACTCCAATCTCGTTATGCTGGCATTAACATGACAAGTTCAAAATCACATTTAATTTCTTTTCACAGTTTTCTCTTGTCATAACTACAGTCACGAGAAAAAAAAGATAAAATTGTTTGCATTTTAGCAGTCACATTGCAACTAGTACATTGACAGTTTTGCTTTGTACAGTTAAGTGACAATGTGTAATCAAAAATTTGAAACAAATATGTGCATGAGCCGTTTATGTTGTAAGAGAGTGTTCAGGAATGTCTATATGTTATTGCATGTATGTGATATTCATCATTTGTCAATCAAAGATTACATTATTATGTAGTTCATTCATGGTCACAAAAAAGGCAAAGGCAGCACAATTGTGTTCTTAAAATGATTAATGAAATTAAATTTCACATGTCTGCTAACAGGATTTCTTACTTATAATAAGAAATATCACATATATATCACTTGTCAAAAGATTTTGCAGTATTCTACTGCCAACAAAGTACAACAGTCGTGGTTTGAATCTTGTCAGTATCAAAAATAAACTATCTTGGTTGGCTTTAGAGACTATTTCTGCATAAATCTTGGCATAACTATATGTTAATAGTGAATAGGCATGCAATGTCTTACCTATAAAAAGCTTGGTAAGTCAAAACAATTATAATCAAAGCAATTTTGAATTGCTTAGAAGCTTTTTAATGGCGGTGGGGAGAATGCCAGAAATTCCATGGTAGTTTTAAGGTAACATGTACTTTAAATAAAAATGAAATACTACATAGGTGAAATATCAATATAATGACAATCTGTTCTCATAATGTATTAGAAATTTTGATGTATTAAATATGTCACATGAAAACAAATTTACTGCAGGATGTTTTTGAACAAGACCAGTCAACGATCCTGTTCCACACTCAAACCCATTTCGTGTTTTGCACATTACTCTTGAAAAGATCCAGTCGGGCGACACCATGGTGCTGACATTCAGTGCCCCTGAGTGGGATGAACATAGGTTTGACTCCCTACTCAGTCTTGCTTTGATCTGTTGTATACTGAGCAGAAGCTGCAGTGTGTGTCCCTTCAGGGGGAAGAAAAATCAGAATGGTGCGTTATGCCTCAGTTCCACCTACATCTTGTGTAAGTGTAATTACTTAAAGGACGAGGAGCAAAGATTTTGCAGATTTGATTATGGGATAAGTTACATGAACAGTTCAATAGAATAAAGTTTCTTTTTAAATTGCAATGCAAATAAATATTCAAATTTTGAGTGTAGAAATTGGAAGAATATGGATGATTTTGCTCAGTTTTCTGAGTGTTTCCCTGTAACATATCCCCTTCTCCTGTCTAACCTGGCTGAAGTCAAGTTGCCAGCCATATTCTCTGTTTCTAAGCTGATACCTGTGGTTCCTCAGCTGACGACCAGCAGATAGCAAAGACTGTCAAAGGATATGTTTTCCTCCCATCCCTCAATTAGGAAATGTCTTCAGCCTCCATTTATTACCCACAAATATCAGGAACTGAGAAGGGTGTGAAGCTAGCATTTGCAAAGCATGTCACAGCTACTGCACCATTTCTAATTTAAAAAGCCAATACATTAAAATGGCATCAATATAATTTGCTACTTCAGTTAGCTAGTATCGCATTCCTGTTTTCTGAGTAAGGAGAAACCATTGTGAAACTACTCTCAGTCATGTCAGTAACACAGTGTAGTTGGGCATTTTCTGAACAGATGTCAGTCATTAATTACAGTCCTGTAGGTCAGGACTGACTCTCACTTGCCCTCTGAAAGGGCCTAGCAAGCTTTTCAGTTTTATCAATCACTAAGTCAGTCTCAAGAAAGAAATTAAATTGAACATATCACCCAGACAGATCACCTAGGCACTAGAAAAGATGGTGGCAGAAAAAGCCCTGTTGACTGTGAAGTCATCCTTACTATCATCTAGGAGCGAGTTCCAAAACTGGGAGGGCTGTCTCACTGACTGGTCAAGCAACAGCCTAACATAGTCACATACATGGAATCATACCTTACCGACAATGTCCCAGACACCACAGTCACCATCCCTGGATACATTCTGTCCCACCAGCAGGACAGACCCAGCAGAGGCATTTGCACAGTGGTATATAGTCAGGAGGGAGTTGCCCTGGGTATCCTCAATGTTGATTCCAGACCCCATGAAATCTCATTCCATCAGTTTGGACATGGGCAAGGAAACCTGCTGATTACTTCATACCATCCTCTCTCAGCTGATGAATTAATATTCCTCCATGTTGAACAACAGTTGGTGAAAACAGTGAGGGTGGCAAGGGTACAAAGTATACTCTGTGTGGGGAATTTCAGTGTAAACCACTAAAAGTGGTTCAGCAGCTGTACTACTGACCAAGTTGATCAGGTCTTAAATGATATTGCTGCTAGACTGGCTCTGCAGCAGGTGGTAAGGGAATCAATAAGAGGGAAAAACGTACTTGATCTCGTCCTCATCAATCTGCCAGCTATAGATGCATCTGTCCATGATAGTATCGGTAACAGTGACACAGCACAGTCCTTGTGGAGAGGGAGATCCATCTTCACGATGAATGTACACTTCATCACGTTGTATGGTACTGTCAGCATGCTGAATGAGATAAATTTCAAACAGATTGACAACTCAAGACTGAGCATCCACAAGGTGCTGTGGGCCATCAACAGCTGCAGAACTGTACTCCAGCACAATCTGTAACCTCATGGCCTGGCATATCTCCCACTCAACCATTACCACCAAGTCAGGGGATCAATCCTGGTTCAATGGAGAGTGGAGGAGGACATGCCAGGAGCAGCACCAGGAATTCCTAAAAGTCAGGTGTCAATGTGGTGAAGCCACCACACAGGACTACTTGCAGCAAGTAATAAACAGAGCTTAGCGATCCCACAACCAATGACTTGGTCCTGTCACATCCATTCATTAATGATGGTGGACAATGAAATAACTCACTGGAAGATGGGGCTCCACAAATATTCCCATCGTCAATGATGGAAAAGTGTGAAATGCTGAGTGGATGATCTATCTTGGCCTCCTCCGATGGTCCCGGATCTTCAGCCAATTCTATTCTCACCAAGTGATATCGAGAAATGGTTGGAAGCACGGGATACTGTAAAGGCAATGGGCCCTAACAACATTCCGGCAATAGTCCTGAAGACTTGTGCTCCAGAACTTGCCACTCCTCTAGTCAAACTATTCCAGTACAGTTACAACACTGGCATCTACCCGGCAATGTGGAAAATTTCCCAAGTATGTCCTGTACATAGAAAGCAGAACAATCCAACCTGAACAATTACCACCCCATCGGTTACTCTCAATCACCAGTAAAGCTATGGAAGGAGTCACTGACAGTACTGTCAAGTAGCACTTGCTCAGCAATAACCTGAGTGATGCCCAGTTTGGGTTCTGCCAGGGCCACTCACTGCCTGATCTCATTACAGCCTTGGATGGGACATGGACAAAAGAGCTGAATTCCAGAGGTGAGGTGAGTGACAGCCCTTGACATTAAGGCCGTACTTGACCGAGAGTGGCATCAAAGAACTCTAGCAAGACTGGAATCAGGATGTAAACTCTCCACTGGTTGGAGTCATATCTGGCACATAGAAAGATGGGCTATGGTTATTGGACATCAGTCATCTCAGCTCCAGGACATCTCTGCAGGAATTCTTGCAGAGTGGTGTCCTTAGCCCAAGCATCTTCAGCTCCTTCATCAATGTCCTTCCCTCCATCATAAGGTCAGAAGTGAGGATGTTTGCTGATGTTTGCACAATGTTCAGCACCATTCGCATCTCCTCAGATACTGCAGCAGTCCACGTTCAAATGAACAAGATGTGGACCATATCCAGGCTTGAGCTGACAAGTAGCAAGTAACATTCACGCCACACAAAAGCCAGGCAATGACCATCTTCAATAAGACATCATCTAACTACCACCGGAAGATATTCAATGGTATTACCATCACTGAAACCCCCACTATCAATATTCTGGGGGGTCACCATTGACCAAACGTTCAACTGGATTCGCCATATAAATACAGTGGTTACAAAGAGCTAGGAAGAGTTATAAAGGCTAGGAATACTGCAGCAAGTAACTCATCTCCTGACTTCCTACCATCTACAAGGCATAAATTAGGAATGTGATGGAATACATCCCACTTGCCCGGATGAGTGCAGCTCCAATCACACTCAAGAAGCTTGACACCATCCAGGTTAAAACAGCCGGCTTGATTGGCACCACATTCACAAGTATCAACTCCCTCTACTGCCACTCAGTAGCAGCAGTGTGTGCTATCTACAAGATGCAATGCAGAAAATCACCAAAGATCCTTAGATATCGCCTTCCTAACCCACAACCACTTCTACCACGAAGGACAGGGCAGCAGATATATGGGAACACCGCCACCAACCAATAACCGTCCTAACTTGGAAATATATCTCCATTCCTTCACTATCGCCGAATCGCATTCATCGAATTTCACCTCAACGCCCCCCCCACCCCCCCCCCCCAACACACAAACACTCTCCCCACTGGCATTTTGGGATTACTGTTGTATGTGGACTACAGACGTTCAAGAAAGCAGCTCACCACGGCCTTCTCAAGGGCACCTAGGGCCAGCCAATAGCACCCACATCACATGAGTGAATGAATAAAAACAGAAGTCTGATATGACTTCTTTAGAACTTATGAAATATTGGTGACTGCCCAAGGCATCCAGGCAGCATTCAACCACATATGGCATCAAGGAGCCTTGGCAAACCTTAGTCAGTGGGATTTGGCGAAAACTCTCTGCTGGTTGGAGCGTCATGGAGACGTACAGCATGGAAACAGACCCTTTGGTCCAACCCATCCATGCCGACCAGATATCCCAACCCAATCTAGACCCTGCCAGCATGCAGCCCATACCCCTCCAAACCCTTCCTATTCATATGCCCATCCAAATGCATTTTAAATGTTGCAATTGTACCAGCCTCCACCATTTCCTCTGGCAACTCATTCCATATACGTACCACCCTCTGTGTGAAAAAATTGACCCTTAAATCTCTTTTATATCTTTCCCCTCTCATCTAATCCTATGCCCTCTATTTCTGGATTCCCCAACCCCAGGGAAAAGACTTTTTCTATTTATCCTATCCATGCCCCTCATAATTTTGTAAACCTCTATAAGGTCACCCCTCAGCCTCCGACGGTCCAGGGAAAACAGCCCGAGCCTCTTCAGCCTCTTCCCTATAGCTCAAATGCTCAAACCCTCCAACATCCTTGTAAATCTTTTCTGAACAAAGGAAAATGGCGGTGGTAGTTGAAGATCAGTCAGCCACAGAGCAACATTGCAGGACCTCTGAGGGGAGTGCCATCGGCCCAACCATCATTAGCTACTTTGTCAAAGACCTGTCCTCCATTTTTAGGTCAGACAGTGTGATTTTTCCTGAAGATTGCACAAAATTTAGCAAGTTTTATGGTTCCTCAAATTCTGCAGTCTGCGTCCAAATGCAGCAAGAACTGGACAACCTTTAGACCTGTGTTAATAAGTAAGATTTGTGCTGCACAAGTGCAAGGCAATGACCATCTTCAACAAGAAAGAAAATCACCTTTATGTTCAGTAATAATACAATCGCTGAATCCCCTTTGTTACCACCCTGGGGAATTATCATCGACTAGAAACTGAGCTGGATCAGCCATATAAATACTGCTGAAGGACAAATAAAGGATTGAGAATAACTCCGCTCTTGACTCCCCAAAGCTGGTTCACTGTCTACAAGGCACATTTCAGAATTATAATAGAATACTTTCCCCTTGCTCAGATAAGTGCAGCTCCAAAAATACTCAAGAGGCTTGACACCATCCAGGGGCAAATTAGCCCACTTGATAGGAACCTAACACCCTCAGTATCCAGTCCCTCCACCAGTAATGCACACAGGCAGCAGTGTGTGCCATCTAGTAAGTGTGAATATCTCCCCATTGTCAGCCGAAAGACCACATTCAGGCCCACATAATCAAAGTGACCAGTAAACACCATTTAAATTTGCCACAGGTTTCAGGCTCAAATTCTCCAGGTTCAAATAGCTTTTGACAAAAAAGGTAATTGTGCAAGGTAGGAGCACATGGTGTTGAGGATAACATTTGATACATGGACAGAAATTTGGCTGGTTGGTAGAAAGTACAGCATGCACAATGGGTCTTTATCTAATCAGCAGGATGTGTTTAGTGGAGTTGTCAGGGAACTTTGGTAGACCCTCAACTTCTTCCAATTTATATTAATGATTTAGAAAAGGAGAGTAAAGTTAAGGGAGCTAAATTCACAAATGACACCATGATAGGGTATTTTGTGAAGAAAACACATGGAAGTTGCAGGTGGATATTGACCGTGAGTGGGCAAGACTGATGGAGGATACTATGGGAAGATGTGAAGTTGTTCACTTTGACAGAAAGAATAAAAAAGCAGAAAACACTTAAATAGAATATAACTGCAGAATTCTGCAGTGTAGAAGGATTGAGGTGCTCTAGTGTGTGGGTCATAAAAAGTTAGTATACAGTTACGTCACATGATCACTGAGGCTAATGGGATGCTCTTCTTCATTATGAGAGGAATTAAACATAAAAATAAGGATGTTATGCTTCACTTATACAGGATGTGGAGGCACCAGTGTTGCACTGGGGTGGACAAAGTTAAAAATCACACAACACTAGGTTATAGTACAACAGGCTTATTTGGAAGCACTATCTGATGAAAGAGCAGCACTCCGAAAGCTAGTTCCTCCAAATAAACCTGATGAACTATAACCTGGTGCTGTGTGATTTTTGACTTCAGTTATACAGGGCATTGGTGAGATCGTATCTCAAAAATGTGCAGTTTTGGTCTCTGGGTTTAGGTTTGCTCACTGAGCTGGAAGGTTTGTTTTCAGATATTTCGTCACCATACTAGGCAACATCTTCAGTGAGCCTCTGAATGAAGTTTTGGTCTCTTTAAGGGAGGCTGTAAATGCATTGGAGGTAATTCGAGGAGGTTTACTAGATTGATAGTAAGGAGCAATTTGTCTTTCGAGGAAAGGTTGGACAGACTTGACGTATTTCCTGTGGAATTTAGAAGAGCAAGGGTGAACTTGATTGAAGCGTTTTGAAGACCTGAACGGTGTGAAAAGGATGTTTCCTCTTATGGCTTAATCCAGAACCGGGGAACACTGTTTAAAAATTAAGTTTCAACCTTTTAGGACAAAGATGAGGGAATTTCTTTTATCTTAAAGAATTGTGCAACTTTGGAATTGTCAGTCTCAGAAGATTTCTAAAATACAGTTGGCTTCTCATTAGGCAAGAGAATCAAAGGTGTGGAGGGAATGTAACATTTGAAGCTCGAACAGACAGCTATGATCTTATTGAATGATGAAGCAGACTCAAGGGGTCAAATGGCTTACTTCTCTTAATTTGTATGTTTGCAAATCTTCACTTTCACCATCTCCTGATCCAGGAAGATTTCATCCTAAGGAACCAGCAAAGTTGGTCTCCTGTGCAGTTTTTAAGCCATAAAATTCCAGTTGCCCCAATACTAACTGGAAATACTTGGAAATTGGCAAGAAATTTTGCCCCCTTTTTTACGAAATATATTTCACTAAGAGAGTCCAACACCTCTGCCATCAATTACATCTCTCTCCCCAGCTATTACGTTAGCTTGAACCAAACTGTTCACACTTTCCTTTGACCCCGGGCCTACATTTCCTCCACCACAAAGATTGTCCACCTCCATCTCTTAAAGAATTGCCAAACTCCACCTGGTCCTCAACACATCAACTGCTAACAACCTCAATGTATTATTCTTCTCAGATGCTGCTATTCAATGTCTACTTTCAACTTGGCTCCCACCTCTATAACTGCATCCTAGAATTCCTGACCTATAGATTGCATTCAGCGAGAACAAGGGACAACACTTGTCCATGATAACCCTCAACACCAGTGCCCCATAAGGCTGTGTACTCAGACCCCTACGACATTCCCAATATACTCATGACTATGCAGCCAAATTCTGCCCCAACTCCATTCACGTGTTTGCTGACAACACCACCGTAGTAGGTTGGACCACAAACAATGAGACAGATGCAAGAGAGAGACTGAGCATGAATTAAAGACAACAATCTCTCCATCAACATCAGCAAAATGAAGGAATTGGTCATTGACTTCAGGGAGTGTTGTGGAGGGCTCGCCCTTGCCTGTACCAATGGTGCTGAGGTGGAAATGGTTGAGAGTGTTGAGTTCCTGAAAGTGATGATCACCAAAAATCTGTCCTGGTGCACCCATGTCGATGTGGCGGTCAGTAAAGCACAACAATGTCTCTACTTCCTCAGGAGGCTAAGGAAATTTGGCATGTCCACAAGGAATCTGACCAATTTTGATAGATGCACCATAGAAAGCATCCAGATAGGATGCATCACAGTGTGATTTGCCAACTGCTATTCTCAAGACCACAAGAAAACACAGCCCAGACAATCACACAAACCAGCCTTCCATCCATAAGTCCTGACAAAGGGTTACTCAACCCAAAATGTTAACTCGGAGTCCTCTTCACAAATGCTGCCAGACCTGTTGAGCTTTTACAGTAATTTCTGTTTTTTGTTGCATCCATTGACTCCATCTATACTTCCCACTGCCTCAGGAAAGCAACCAACATAATGAACATACTTCCCACCCCCGTTATACTCTCTTCCACCCTCATCTATCGGGCGGAAGATAAAAAAGTTTGAAAACATGTCCAAAGATTCAAGAACAGCTTCATGCGCAATGTTATCAGACTTTTGAATGGACTTCTCAAATGTTAATTCTGATTTCTCTTTCTGCACCTTCTCTGCCACTGTAACACTGCATTCTGCACTCTGTTCTGTTACCCGGATGCTCCTTGTATGGCACGGTCTGCCTGTATAGCACGTAAAACAATACTTTTCACCGTATCTTTTCACGGTACATGTGACCACAATAAATCATACTCAAACTCAAACATCTTATTCTCTGCTGTCCATTTGTCTGTGCTTGATTCCACACTACTACACTCACCCACTCATTGCTGTCTGATCTATGTTGACGCTCAGTCTCCCGGCATCTCCAAAGCTTAAACTTTTCATCTTTGTTTTTATATTCCTTCATGACCTTGCCCATCCCTACGCGTGTAACTTTATACATCTTACAACCCTCCCAAAAGTCAGTATCTCTCTCTTTGGATCTCATGCATTTCCCACAACAAGACCAGATCCTAATCTGATAAAGGTACCCTGGGTAATGTGGATGGAAAGATTCAAAAAGGGCAAGTTCAGAATCAGCAATGAAAATGGCATGGCTTTAAGATAAATCAGCAATTTGGGTAAAATTAAGCATGTGCGTCAGGGAGAGACAGTGAGAGTATCAGATATTTGGACATTAGTAACAAAATTAAGGTCAAGGAAATTAAAAAAACTAAAGTTGAAGTAGTGGGTGAAGCATGCACATCAAATTAGATGAATCCTGTTTACTATCTGACAGTAGAGTAACTGTCATATTATTTGATGCCATAGCATAATTTCCATGCCTTGTTGGTTTAATAAGTTATTCCATTCAGTATCATCTGTGCATACTATCCTCATGTTTGTAAAAGTTGGGTGTTAGGCTGCTAGGGGCAATAGTAAGTACAACGCAGTATTGTCAAAATTGTATCAGCTGAGACATTTAAATTATAGCATGATTTTTACAGTTCTCTCACTGCTTCACTGCTGTTAAATGTTAGTAAATTTCTGGAACATTTTCAAATCAACCTCTGTTGTAAAAAAGCACGGTGTGTAAAATGTAAATCTCATTAGCCAGAGGAAAATGTGTTACATGTTTCAATGCTTGAAGTAAAGAAAGGCATTCCCACTAACCAAGCCTGCTATTTTGTTGAAGGGCTGTACCATTATGACTGTTTTTTCTTGATCTGAATAACAAAGTACTTTGAGTACCTCAGACTTAGAAAGTAAAACCCAAGCAAACATTTTGAAAATGGGCAGTTTATCCTTGACAAAAGGCCAGGCACTTAACTTCAAAAAAACTAATTTAAACATGTAGGTGGTCTGTCAGAAATAGATGTGTATTTCACTTTCTGAACTGAAACGACAGTCAGCACTATTGATCATCCAGTTTTTGTGTTGTGCACATGTGCAAGAGCTTGATGCTGTTTATTGTCATCTCATTCCATTTATTAGTTTATATCAACTGCATATTAATTCTCCTCACCATCTAGAAGTTTATTTGCAGCACAGCTTTATCCTAAAATTTCACAACCGTTGTGAATTAAAATGCAGAGCATGCAAATATGCCTGAATTTATTTAATCCAGTTTTACATTAAAGTAAAGACTTCCACCTCCTCATGCCACTTTAAATTTGCCTCCAAAGCTGATGGATTCAAACTGAATAGGTCGCAAGTACTAGATTCTAATGGAATAAATTGCAAAGGTATTTTGTGTACCTTACCGTTGAATTGGCATCAAGCTAAATACCTTTACCAGTTTCTGAATCAATTTATACAAAAGCAGGTTAACTGTGCTATACCAAAATTGGCAAATTTTTGCTTAAGTAAAATTGATTAAGCAAAGAAAAAGGTTTAATATATCAATAAAATTGATAGGGCTGGATCTTCTTTTTGTGGCTAAGTGCAGTCACGTAGACCTTTTTGGAGGAATTCTCATTACACGACCTAGTGAGATCTCTCACCAGATCTTGTTAACTAAAAATCCTTAGCTACTTACCCCTCTCAAATGTCCCTCCCGTCTCATTCAGATAAATGTAGGTAATCTGGCATTGCCATTCAGTGGTACAGCAGCCACAAAGCCACACTGGACATGGTACATAGCTGACCCTGTGTCACACATGAAATCCCATTCTACCACTCTACTGTTTAACTACCAGATTGCACACTTTACATGCCCTTAGATACACCTTTCTCAGTCCCTGGTACTCTTTTCTAATTGCCTAGCAACTACCCACATCTCATCCTTGCCCAGTGGGGTAACATCCCAGACATGCAAGCAATTGGATAATTTTATTGACAGCCAACAAAGGGGAGCACAAAGGAAATGTGAAAAGGCTGCAATTCACTCGCTCATTGAAATGATGTGCTGGCATTTTGACCTTGACGGGCCCTGACGGTCTGCTGCACCCAGCTCTCATCTACTGGAACTGCGTGTTAACCAGGTCCTGTCTGCCTTGTAGGACTGACACAGCTGAGCTCTGTCATGCGCAAGGAGAGCTTCCTGCAGCTCACTGTCCTTATTCTTCTCATTAGACGATTGCTCCCGTTCCCCTGGTTTCTCAGCATCTATCACATCACCTCACAGCCTGCTCCAGTTGTGGTGACTCTGTGCAGACTACTGGAGGGCCTCTGCAGACAGCTGCAAGCTGTGCAACTGGCCTTTCCTCACGCTGTCGCCTGCTGCACTACAGCCTTGGTCAGAGCACAACTTAGTGAAGGTGCCACACTGGCTGAGTGACCAACACATTACATCAAAAAGGGAGTGTCTACTGTCTCTGACCCCCTTTCCATCTCAGACCCACATCAGTCATCCCACTTTTCATTGCATTCATCTGTCATCACACTTACATGACATATGTTGCAGCCATGTTTCCCTCGTCCCGCAACTGGAAGTGCCACACTTGAAGGATGCTTTTGGCCAGCATTCACGTCCTTTTGAGTTTTTGCTACTAGCTTCTGCAGTACTGAAGTGACAATATTAGTTTAATTAAAATTAGTGGTGTGGTGCAGTCTGCCTGTGACCAACATTTGGCATTTAAACGTGGTCGCTCTGCATGAATTGCACGTGTCCGAAGGAATAATTCCAAATGAAATGTAACTGGAGCTTGCAAACATGTTTCATGTATTTGCCCTTTGTCCTAATGTCCAACAGAGGCAGATCCTGTGCTCTCATCCATTTCCATCCATCCCCTCCAGTGTGGAGGGCTACCACTTTGGACTTCCAACTGTCCTTTATTTAATTCATTTTCAGGACATGGATGTTGCTGCCTGGGCCAGCAGTGTTTGTCCATTATAATCATAACTTTACTGTGGGTCTGGAGCCATGTGTGGGACAGACTAGGAAAGGATGACGTATTTCCTTCACTAAAGGGTATCAGTGAACAAGATGGGTTTTTCCTGTAATCATGGTCATCATTACACTCTGAATGTTAGACTTTTCTTTAATGTATTGAATTCAAATTTCACTATCTGCCATTGCAGGATGCAAACCCAGATCCCCAGAATATTACCAGGGTCTCTGGATTAATAGTCTAGCGATAATACCACTAGGTCATCACCACTCCATTACCTGACCCCTGAGTTCTGACATTATACATTAATGAAGCCCACCCTGCTCTTCAGCACTCCTACTGTGGAGATTACAGTGGTGGTCACTATCAATAACCCCTTTCTGGTAGTCCACTGTACTTTACTTTCTGACACTGTACTGCATGCCCTCCCATATACCTGGAGCTTTCCCCCCCCCCCCCCCCACCACCACCACCACCACCATTGCCATCCTTCTTCCCACCTCCACAAATGCTTCTGCTTCCCCACTCCAGCCTTTGCTACTCCACCTCAGTGATCCCCTTGCTTACCCTACTGGCCTCGCTTGCGCCCTCCTTAACAATTGACGGTTGGACCTGCAGGACTCTATTCACCCAGGCCTTTGACTGATGTTGCTGAGCAGCCTGTCAATCCCCGACCACTGTGATTGCAGCTCCTCTGATTGCTGCCGCTCTCCTCTTTGAGCACACTGTTGCCCATTCCTGGACTGAGCTACATACATGAATGCCCTGACAGTGGATAAATGACTGTGGGTATGCCCCCTCACCTCTGACAAATCTCCATTGACAAGCAGCCGGTCTATGTGGGTCCGGCAGTACTGATAACCTTTGGCTATGGCTGAAGTGCCAGTGCACCAACTGGCGTGGCGAGGTAAGTCATGGATGCTGCAAGTATGCAGGTAGGCATTAAATGAGCAAGCACTAAAGGAGCAATCGAGCAGCCCTGAGATGGAGATTTGTCCAGTCCTTGAGTAGGACCCCTACGCTGTGCGCAAACTGTCTTTACTGCAGCCTTTCGATACTATTTACTCATCCGCCATGCATTGTAGGTTTGTATTTCCTAAACGGTGCTTCAAAATGGATCAGAAAGATGCCATGATAGTTGCGAAGGTTGACAAGGGTCAAATGCTAGTGTCCATTGGCCAGGATTGTGTGTGGCTGGTGCCCATATGTCATGCTCTGAGATCCTGGCAGCTCACAGCCAGAGGTGAGCTGAAGCTTGACTTCTGTATCGAGAATTCTCAGTGTCTAACTTTTTGGCATGTATGATAAGGTAGGAAGCTAAATATTAATGAGGTTAGGTAGGCTATTAATAAGGCATTTAACAAGCAATAACCCCCCCTCAATTGGCAACGTGCCACTGCCGAGTGAGAAAACATTTCCCCCCCCCACCATGCCACTCAGCAAAAGATGGAGTGGTGTGCTCCCTGTATCAAGGTAGGCCTTGCCAGGCTGAATGTCCACTTCTCATGATAGCCCACATTACTCAGACACCTATAAGATTCTCCCTATATTCTTCTGGTTGCTAAGTACCCTGTCTTGTACCCATTCCCAACCTCAACGCTATGTTTCTCAAAGACATTCAAATGTCATAAACACAATTTTGGGACTTTGTCAAACTGATAGTTCTTGTTCACTAATTGACAATGTTTGCAGGATTTATATTTTCCATGGGGGAGTCCAGAATTAGTCAGCATAGGTTTAGGGTGAGAGGGGAGAGATATAAAAGAGACCTAAGGGGCAACTTTTTCACGCAGAGGGTGATGTGTGTATGGAATGAGCTGCCTGAGGAAGTGGTGGAGGCTGGTACAATTGCAACATTTAAAAGGTATTTGGATAGGTATATGAATAGGAAGGGTTTGGAGGGACATGGGCCAGGCGCTGGCAGGTGGGACTAGATTGGGTTGGGATATCTGGTCGGCGTGGACAGGTTGGACCGAAGGGTCTGTTTACATGCTGTACATCTCTATAACTCTATGTATTTTTCATGTTTTGGTTAAAGGAACAAGAAATAAGTTATAAATATATTAGATTGCTGCTAATAAAGGTAAAGTTTTTTCGTAAATGGATAAACATGACAGGTACAATCTGCTTGAGCACAGAATACAGCAGATTTAATGTTAACTCATGCGTTTTATCAGATGACTCACTGGGTAGTGGTGCTAATGAATAAGTTAATGTTTTACATAGATATTTTCTAACAAACTTGATCAGGAATATTATTACACAACTCTGAATAAGGAGGGACTTGAAACTTCTAGTCCAGAGGTAGGGGCTTTGCCACCACACCGCAAGAGCCCCTTCATATTTTATATTTACATTTTGTTAAAAGTACTTCTGTACAGTACCCTGTTCACTTCTAATTTTCTTCATTGTCATCCTTTTGTGGGAGTGGCTCAAAGTGTAGGGGAGTATGGTGGAGGCAGACTCAAATGAAGCTTCAGGAGGGACAGCAGATGATTATTTAGATAGAAATGATGTGCAGGAATATGGGAAAAAGGCAGAAGATAGGCACTGGGCAATACTCCTGGTGCAGGCAAGGTGGGCCAAATGGCCTCCTTCTGTACTGTAACAATTCTATGGTTCTCTTTGTGCTCTAACAAAGTGTTAAGTGAAAGATTGAATTGGCCTGTGCCTAGACTCGAAGTGAGTTACCTACTCATTCTTTGTTCTGAACCAGCTGAAGTAATGCAGTCCATGTCCTTGAATGAAGAAATGAATATTTAATTCTGAGCATGGACTTCTTACAATGAAACTACTTTCCTACAACACAGAAACTTTGCTTGCTGTTTTTTAATTTTTAGTCATGTTTGTATGTCAGCGTTTTAAATAGTCAAGGTAAACATACTAGGAATTCATGTGTAAATATTTATGTAGTGTTACAGAGAATGTACAACACAGAAAAAGGCCCTTCAGCGCATCCTGCCCATGTTGATCATCAAGCGTCTTTCTGTTCCAATCACATTTTCCAGCCTTGTATTGCACAGTATTTGAAATGCTCATCTAAATACTTAAATGTCTTGAGGGTTCCTGCCTCAAGCAGTAAGTTCCAGATTTCCACAACCCTCTGGATGAAAAAAATCCTCATATCCCCTCTAAATCTGCTGCTTCTTACCATAAAACTGTGTTCCCTGATTATTAACCCCTCTGCTGTTAGACTGCTTATTTCTCAAGAACATCAAAGCTATAAGTGATTTCATCATCTTCACGGAGTCTTTTCATGTCTGAAGAGTCCAGTACAAGTTTGGCATTGACATCCACAGAAACTAACAAAGTTTCAGTGTTTGCCTCAGCTGCAGTATTTTCTCAAAGAGAGGTGGTCTGCAATCTAAGGTTCTCTTTTAGGGTGCCTTTTATATTTGATCACCCTTATGTCATTCCAGAAACATCTATAGAGTTGGTTGTAGATGGAACTTGCTTTCTGTGTGCAGCACATTTATCAATTTCAATATTGGTAGCCCTGGAGTTCACAGAACAAAGGCATGAGAATTTTTCTAACTTTGAGACTGATGTCCTCAACAACGACATTTTTAATTCACTCAAGATATTGGTGTCACAGGGTGGGAGTTGTAAGGGAAGGGATATCAGAAGAATACATGGTAAGGGCGGGAGGCTGGTTTTCAGCAGTTAACTGCTTGCCCCCAGTTATCGCTAGTATAGGAAAAAGTGGAGCCCCTGACCTGGCAGGCAGGCTGCTGTGTTCTCTCAGTTGGGGTTGCAGGTAATCAGACTAGTGGTGGCTTGAAGCTCTGAAGTGTCTATCAATTGACCACTAAAAAGCCTTAACTGATGGCTAGTTGAGAAAGTCTTCACATCTAGAGTTTAACTGCTGAGATCGCATGTAGGAAGCAGACATATTTCTGTCGCCACCCCGCCCAATTGTTTGCCTTTCCTACCACAAAGTAAAAATACCTTTTCTGGTGGTATGATGGTGTAATATGTGGTTACACTAACCCCAGTATAGCATAGCATTGACAGAGTTTATGTTTGATTTCATATTGAAATCCAAATCTTTGAAATCTTGCTGAATGGAGCTGCCAAGTAGAAGCCAAACATCTCCTTCAATAGGAACAGAGATTGTCTGGCTGCTGTATCAACAAGTCATGCTTCAGTGACTGTCATTGGGATATTTCTGTTTGCTCTTTCAGCCAATTCAAGATTAACATATGTAGGTAGCAGAAAGTAAACCATTCGTCTGTTCCTTTGTCTGTTTCAGTTTTAAGGCCTGGAAGGATCTTACTGGATGAAATAAAGTAATAATGTATAACATTCTCAAAAAAGCATTTGCTTTCTGGCATATTAGATTTATCTGTGACATACACGTGTCTTGGCCAGAAAGATGAGTTAGCAATTTTTACCTTTGTTTTATCCAGCACAGATGCAATATCTGTTATAAGGTGTGTAAGAGGTGCCCAAAATGAGAGATTGCCAATTTATCTTTATATGGGGAAATATCTAGGCTCCACGTAAACATCCCCTTATGATTGAGATTGATAAATCTATAAATGGAGAGTAGTGGTCAGCATGCCAGCACTTATTGGGCAATTAGGAATAATTTGATGTAGCAATATATTTTACAATATTGTTGCCATATTGTAGTAAAAAATGAACTTTTATAACCACTATCACATCTGTTATTCTAAAACAAATTAAATACATTGAGCAATTAATTTTGACAAATGCATTTATTTTAAAAGTAATATTCAAAACCATCACATGACTCTGCTTCTTAAGATAGCCCCAAAGTGTATAAAAGCCTTGTTTTCTTCTGATTCGGAGATGCCGGTGTTGGACTAGGGTGTACAAAGTTAAAAATCACACAACACCAGGTTATAGTCCAACAGGTTTAATTGGAAGTACACTAGCTTTCGGAGCGACGCTCCTTCATCAGGTGGTGAAGGAGCGTCGCTCCGAAAGCTAGTGTGCTTCCAATTAAACCTGTTGGATTATAACCTGGTGTTGTGTGATTTTTAACTTTGTTTTCTTCTGGCAATGTCCATTTCCCCTGGTAGCTTCATTCACTCTATGATTCACTGCATCAATTCATTCAGACTAAATGACATATAGTCCTTTGAGTTGCTGTGGCCTTGAGGTTAGGCTGACTGTTTATTTGATTTAGGAGTCCTGTAGATACTCTGCATTTGATTTGAAATACAAAAGTGAACATGGAAAATAATAAATATTTGTTAGGCAGAATGTATTTTAATATTGCAGTAACGTATTGGAAATTCAGACAATATCAGCATTTACAATAGCTTAGAACAACTTTGTTTCACATTATGTTTTTCATATGTGTTCTCCTAAACCTGTAAAGCTCAAGGCCTGTTTATCTGCTAATTTATTTATTTTGTTGTGATGTGCACCCATCCATTAGAATGCTTAAGGGTCTCTATTCACGATTCTGTGAAATTTAGACTACATCTAATAACTTTGGGTGCATATTGGCTGAGCTGAGGTTTAGGAATCCCAAATGTGCATATTCTGGAGTTTAATCAGCTAATCATGTAGCTAATCAGAACAGAAAAATGTGTTGCTGGAAAAGCACAGCAGGTCAGGCAGCATCAAAGGAACAGGAGAATCGACGTTTCGGGCATAAGCCCTTCTTCAGGAATTCCAGCTGTCCAGCATCTGCAGTCCTCACTTTCTCCTAGCTAATCAGAACAGATTAGTGGTGAGCTTCCTGTTGCTTATTCAGCTAGGTGCGTCCTAACCATTAGCACCACAGTCTGCAGGGTGATCTGAAGTAGACAGAGAATTCCAGACTCCAGTGAAGGTGAATTTTCGCAGATTTAATTAGTGAACTTAACATGGCTGGTCAAGCACCAGGGATGCCCTGGAACAATACAGATCTTTCAATATAGGCAATCCAGGCAGAGTTCTCAATGTCTACCACCACATATGTAAGTTTTCACAAATATCAATTGTTAACTTTAGATCTGAGAATGGCAGAGTTTTCTTAACCTGAGGAGTCAAGGTAAATGGAGGTAAGGAGTTAGGTTGTGGATCAACAATGATGTAATCGAATGGAAGAATTGACTTGAGGGTCTGACTGGGTTATTCTTGTTCCCATGTTCCTACCTTGCAGTAATTATCATCTATTAAACTATTCTTTGATCCATCTCGCACTAATCCCGGAATGAGCCTGCTTTAGAAGAACAACTCCCCATAAGAACCATTAGCATGGTGCTTGATGGATGTTGTTCTCAGCCACAATTTCAGTTCAATTGAGATAATCAGAGATTTTTTTTTAATCTGTGCAGAACTGTATTGGATCTCCTGGTCACAGTGAAAACCAGAAAATTACGTGGAATTTTTGCATGCAAAGATTTGCATCAAATGTCCTGATTTCCACCCCACCGAGAAATCCAGGAAGATATTCCCTACTTTTTTCTTTGGCTTGTATAATTCTCTGCCACTCTATACTGAAATACATTCAAAACCTTCTGATGTGAAATGCAGCTGCAAATTGACAGGGTAATTTAGTACTTGTAAATTTTTAGTTATATTTTAAAATAAGAAAACTGCATTTGTTTATTACTTTCTGTTCTATTTTCTCACATTAGGCTGCACAATGCATTTGATCCCAGTCATCCTGTTTTTGTCCTGACACTCCTCCATGTTATTACTGCACCACTCCATGGACTGGCCAATGCCATTGTGTTTGGATTGGACAGGGAAACATGGGGCCAGCTGAACTTCACATCTCTACAGGTAACTTTACTGATCAGTGGCAATTGCTATTTGAGTTTAAAAATATGGCTTCCTTCCTTTCCTAATTTTATCCTGAAGAATTGCTTTGCAAGTCCTGCAGAAGTTGTGTTTTACCACAAACCTCCTGAGTTTGAAACTTGAAAAGTCTATTGTTTTATCCCTTTAAGTAGCTGCAAGACTTTCCCTTTAAATAGCTACAGGAAGTTAATATTTGAAGCAGCCAGTTGTTTCCTTCCCACCAGTGTATGAGTCATAGACATTCAGCCACACTATCAAAATTAGTCAGACTGCAACAGTGCTGGCTGATGGTTGTGATTCTGTTCTGTTTAGCTGCAATTGCACCAATCAACTCCAGCTGCAATGTCATGCAGTACAGAGGGTTTGAAGATGGCACCGTGGTTAGCCAGCCAGCCAATAGGATGTTCATTTCTAAAGTGTTAATTATCTTTTACTTGCCTTCTAAAATTCGTATCCCGACCCTTTATCCTCTTTGTCTCTCGTACACTCTTCTGTCATTGTATCAGGCTTGACAAGTTCTTAGATAAGAATGAAGTGAGGACTACAGATGCCAGAGATGAGAGTTGAAAAGCATGGCGCTGGAAAAGCACAGCAAGTCAGGCAGTATCCAAGGAGCAGGAGAGTCGATATTTCAGGCATGTGCCTGTATCTTCCCTCTGTGCCTCTCTTGTCATTCACTGAACGGACCTTTCAAACCCATGTCTCGGCCTCCTTACAAGCAGCATCCACACAAGCATTCCTGCCAAGCACTCTCGCTGAGAAATAATCTTGCCAACCTCCGTCGAACTCATCGAGTCCTGATCATGTGGACTCTGCCAGCAGACGAACTGTCATTGTCTCTCTCTCTCTCTCTCTCTCTCTCTCTCTCTCCATCTCTGTTCACTTGTGAGCTACCTGTGAGCTCACCACATCAACATTGTAAACTTAACACAAATCTGGCAGAGGCTTGGTGAGGGACTCTCCAAAGTGCAGCCTTCCTGTCTGACCACGTCTTCGTAGCAGTTGCTACTCAATCACAATGTTACCGCGGCTGTTATCATCAAATCCCACCTTGGTCTGTCCCCTTACTCCTGTGGCATCTTTTTCTCCTTTGAGCCCAACTACCATCACCTCAAGCCTTGGTTTCTCAACATTGGTTTCCTCTCCAACATCCTTGAACATACTGTCACTACTCAAATGCGTGCCTACATTTCCTGGAACTCTCTTTAAACCCTTTCAATCAGGTTTCTGCCCCTGCCACATTACCAAAATGGCCTTTATTAAAGTTACAATGGACTTCATATTGGATTGTGACAAAGATAAACTGTCTCTCCTTGTCTTCCTTGACCTCTAAGCAGTCTTTGACATAAATGACCAAGCTAACTTCCTTTATTACTTGTCTACCATTGCACAGGTGAGTGGGACTGTACTCGTCCAATTCTTAAACATCCAGATGTAACCTGATGATCATGGTCAGTAGCTTCATTTCCTATTCCTGCACCATTACCTTGGATACTGTCCAATGATCTATCCTTAGATCTTTCAAATTTCTCATCTGTGTGTTAGCCCCTAAATAACATTATCTGAAAGCACAGCACTAGGTTCCAAACATAAACAAATTTCTGGAGAAACTCAGCAGATCTGGCAATATCTTCTGACTAAGAGTCACCGAACTCAAAATGTTAACTCTTCTTTCTCCTCAAAAGATGCTGCCGGACCTGCTGAGTTTCTGCAGCAATCTCTGTCTTTGTTTCAGATCTCCAGGTTCTGCAGTTCTTTGTTTTATTATACCAGTTTCCACTTGTATAATGACAACAGACAGCTCCACTTCTCAACCCTCTTCACTATCTTTAAAATATCAGACTCCTTGTCTGTCATCCAATTCTGAATGAGCAGAAATTTCCTCAAAAGTATAGAAACATAAAAACAGGAGTAGGCCATTCTGCTCCTCAAGCTTGTTTTGCTATTTAATGAGATCGTAGCTGCTTTGTGGCCTAACTCTGTAAACCTGCCTTTGATCCATATCCCTTAATATCTTTGGTTGACAAAAGTTTATCTATCTCGGATTTAGCATTAACAGCTGATTTAGCATCATTTGTGAATGCGAGTTCCAAACATCTACCAACCTTTAGTCTGGTCCTAATTCTCATACTATGTTCCCTTCTTCCAGAATCTCCAACTAGTTGAAATAATTTTCTACTACCTTGAAGACTTTGATCAGATCACCCCTTAACCTTCTAATTTCTTGAGAAAATAGGCCTCATTTGTATAATCCCTTCTCATAATGTGTTGTTCTTGTAAATCTATGTTACACCCCCTCCAAGACCAGTATATCCTTCCTAAGGTGCGCTGTCCAGATCTGCTCAATGTACTGCACATGTGGTCTAACCAGGATCTTGTATAACTGCAACATAACTTCCATGTCCTTGTACTGTAGCCCTTGGGTTAGAATTTAGATATAGATACAAATTGATATTGAAGATAGAAGTCTATGTCTGCAGACCCTTCCAAATTCCAGACCCTTCCACCAAATCCACCTTCTCCCCAGCAGTTTCAGACTCATTGCAACCATGGTATCATGTTTGACCTTTCGCTCAGATTCCAGCCACATTCTGTACTATCAGCCTATTTCCACCTCCAGAACATCAGCTGAATATGTCTCTGTCTCAACTCATCTGCTGATGAAACCATCTTTCTTGACTTTGTTACCTTTAAGGTTGTCTATTACAAAGAACATAAATAAGCCATTTAGCCCCTTGAGCCTGCTCCTCCATTTAATGCAATCGTGGCTGAGTGAACACTTCAATGCCTTTTACCCACAATGTCCCATAACACTTCATGCTATCGATAATCAAAAATGTATCAACCACTACTTTAAATATGCTCAAAGTGTGAGCTTCCACAGCCCTCTGGGATAGAGGATTCCAAATATTCACCCCTAAGGTAAGGGAGTTCAAAACTAGGGGGCATAATTTTATGGTAAGAGGAGAAAGAATTAAAAAGGACCTGAGGGGCATCTTTTTCACATAAAGGGTGATTCATGTGTGGAATGAACTGCCAAAGGAAGTGGTAGATGCAGGCAATATTTAAAACACATTTGGACAGGCACATAAATAGGGAAGGCTTAGATAGAAATAGTGCTAGTTTAGTTTGGGAAACATGGTCAGCGTAGGTGAGTTGGACTAAAGGGTCTGGTTGACACTAAGTGGCATCCAATAAAGTATCAGTATTTTGACCATTTGATCGGAATTGAATGGTTACACAGATCTCCTCTAGAGGGTAAAGTGAGGATAGTAGAAAGAGAAGTCAACATAGGTGTAGTTGGTGATGGAGGTCACAGATTGGTTATACTGGATGTGTGTGGGTGGTGCAAAGTGTACAAGCATGGCAGACCATGAGAGCAGATCTCCTGGCAGGAGTAACTACAAGCAGCTACAGCATTAGTAGCTGTGCCTTCAACTGCCAAGGCTCTAAGCTCTCAAATTCCCTCTCCTAGGCTTCTCAACCTCTCCAACTCTCTTTTGCCCTTTAAGATGATTCTTAATATCTTTCTCTAACCAAACTTTAAGTCACTTCTCCTGATACCTCCTCCTACATCTCGATGTCAAAATTTATTTGCTGATATTCCTGTGATTCCTTTGAGATATTTGTCTATGTTTAAGAGATTTTATTTACAAGCTGTTGTGGTTGTAGTAAAACAAAATGTGAAAAACCTTTTAAAGAATATGGTTGTCTATTTATATATAAATAATCGTACATAAGTTAAAGTATTACTCTACCGCTATAATGTATTAAGTAAGTTTATTCAGCATATTAAAACTGTGAAGTTGAATAAAGTAGAACAATTTCCTCATACCTTAAGAGTCGAAGAGTGTGGTGCTATAAAAGCACAGTCGGTCAGACAGCATCTGCGGAGCAGGAGAATCGACATTTCGAGCCTAAGCTCTTCATAAGGTATGGGCATTCCTTATGAAGAGGTTATGCTTGAAACGCCAACTCTCCAGCTCCTGGGATGCTGCCTGACCGGATGTGCTTTTCCAGCACCACACTCTTCGACTCTGATCTGCAGCATCACTTTCCCCCTCATATCTTAATATTAACTGAAACACCAGATAAATGGTTAAATGTCCAGTTATGCCATTTGTCCAGGGTTCCTGTCAGGTGAGAGAACTGCCACAAAATTGAAACTGTTGACTGGCATTGTACCCACGTATATTGTACCCAGCTAATCCTTCAGTGCTGCTACAAGCCAAAATTACAAGGTCATTTAATAAACTGCCAATGATGGAGGGACCATCATATCTCACCATCAAAGAAATCACATGTTACACAACAAGATTGGGCAACAAGGGGCCATCATATTGTGTAGCCTAGAAACAACTATAGGTTTCCCTTATTGGCATGCTATGTAAAAGGGTGTATTTAAATAACACATCTTCAAGTGATACCCAGGTCATAGTTGCCTATTTCCTAGATGTAGCATTTTATTTTAATTCATTCTTTCAGAGCTGGCATTGCCGGCAAGGCCAGTAATTGCTCTTGAACCCATGCCATTTAAGAGAGCAGTTAAGAATCAAACACATTGGGCTCAATTTTATAGTTTACAATTCGCAGGTAGATAGGATAGTGAAGGCGGCGTTTGGTATGCTTTCCTTTATTGGTCAGAGTATTGAGTACAGGAGTTGGGAGGTCACGTTGCGGCTGTACAGGACATTGGTTAGGCCACTGTTGGAATATTGCATGCCGTTCTGGTCGTCTTTCTATCAGAAAGATGTTGTGAAACTTGAAAGGGATCAGAAAAGATTTACAAGGATGTTGCCAGGCTTGGAGGATTTGATCTATAGGGAGAGGCTGAACAGGCTGGGGCTGTTTTCCCTGGAGCGTTGGAGGCTGAGAGGTGACCTTGTAGAGGTTTACAAAATTATGAGGGGTATGGATAGGATAAATAGACAAAGTTTTTTTCCTGGGGTCGGGGAGTGCAGAGCTAGAGGTCATAGGTTTAGGGTGAGAGGGGAAAGATATAAAAGAGACCTATGGGGCAACCTTTTCACGCAGAGGGAGGTACGTGTATGGAATGAGCTGCCAGAGAATGTGGTGGAAGCTGGTACAATTGCAATATTTAAGAGGCATTTGAATGGGTATATGAATAGGAAGGGTTTGGAGGGATATGGGCAGGGTGCTGGCAGGTGGGACTAGATTGGGTTGGGATATCTGGTCAGCATGGATGGGTTGGACTGAAGGGTCTGTTTCCATGCTGTACATCTCTATGACTCTAAGTGCAAATTGCATTGAAGCTTTTCATGGAATCTTGCCAAACCAGTCACATTATTTGCTGTTCCCACTCCTGAGGCATGTGTACACGCGATTTCCACACCATTGTGAATCTGGATGAGTGTTTTCATTCCAGATGCCCCTGCAGGGTTCAGACCTGGCAGATGGGGAAACTCGTGCCCTACTTTGTGGACAGGATCCTGGAGCTCCTGCTGTTTGGAATGATGCACAAGCAGAAACTCCTCATCCCTCAGGACCGGCAGTAGAGTCCATGACACCAGACCATGGTAAACTGTTCTGAGGTTGCCACTTGGGATAAAACCAAGGAGTTTTTTGAGGAAGTAACATGAAAGGGTTCATGAGGCTAACACTGTTGATGTAGTATATGTAGGATTTCCAGAAGGCATTTGATACTGACATGTGAAAAAAGGTATAGGCCATAGAATGAAAAAGATGGTGGCAGAGGGATAAGAAAGGGAGAGTAATGGAGGAATGGTTGTAGTGGAATTCTCTCTGAGTCAGTACTGGGGCCCTTTTCTGATATTTATTAATTATCTGGATATTGGTGTGCTGGAGACAATTTCAAAGTTTGCAGATGACACTAAACTTTGGAAAAATTGTAAACTCTGAGGACGATAGTGTGGAACTCCAAAAGGACATTGACAAGTTGGTGGAATGGACAGGTAGATGGCTGATGAGGTTCGAGTTGATGCACTTTAGCTGGAAGAACATTGAAAGACAATAAAAAATTGAGGGCAGAATTTTAATGGGGGGTGGGTACAAAGCAGTGGGACTTGGGTGTTTATCCAAGATCATTGAAAGTGGTAGGACAGATGGGGAGAGCAATTAATAGAGCATATAGCATTCTCTGCCTTTTTAACAGGGGCATAGAGTTCAAGAGCAGGGAGTGATGTTGAACTTGCATAAAACAATTCTTAGAGCTCAGCTGCAGCATTGCATATAGTTGTGGCATCACATTATAGGCTGGTATGAATGCATTGGAGACAGCACAGAAACAATTTACAGGAATGGTTCCAGGACTGAGAAATGATGAGGATGGATTGCAGAAATTGGAACTGTTTCCTTGGAGAGGAGATTTCATAGAGGTTTTCACAATCATGGTGGACTGTATAGAGTAGATAGGGAGAAGCTGTTCCAACTCGTAAAATAAAGGAAATCAAACGGGCATAGGTTTAAAGTGACATGCAAATGAAGCAAAGATGATGTGAGAAATACGTTTTGCACAGCAAATAGTTAGGGTATGGAATTCATGGCCTGAAAATGTGGGGGAGCCAGGTTCAATTGAGGCATTCAAGAGGAGATTGGATATTGTGGTTCTGTTCGCCGAGCTGGGAATTTGTGTTGCAAACGTTTCGTCCCCTGTCTAGGTGACATCCTCAGTGCTCGGGAGCCTCCTGTGAAGCGCTTCTGTGATGTTTCCTCCGGCATTTATAGTGATTTGTACCTGCCGCTTCCGGTTGTCAATTCCAGCTGTCCGCTGCAGTGGCCGGTATATTGGGTCCAGGTCGATGTGTTTGTTGATAGAATCTGTGGATAAGTGCCATGCCTCTAGGAATTCCCTGGCTGTTCTCAGAGTTGGAACTGACAACCGGAAGCAGCAGAGACAAGCCACTATAAATGCCGGAGGAAAGATCACAGAAGCACTTCACAGGAGACTCCCAAGCACTGAGGATGTCACCAAGACAGGGGACAAAACGTCTGCAACACAAATTCCCAGCTCGGCGAACAGAACCATGAGCACCCGAGCTACAAATCTTCTCCAAACTTTGAGGATATTGGATAATTATTTAGATAGAAATGGTGTGCAGGAATATGGGGAAGAGGCATGAAATTGGCACTAGGCACTAGGTGGAGGCATGATGGGCCAAATGGACTCCTTCTGTGTCATTAAAATTGTGTGATTCATTCTCAGTCATCTGGAGAAATGCCCAGCAATATAGGAAGAAGGTCATTGACCTTCTACACTCTGCCTCCATAATTGCCACCATCTTCTCTCTGATACCTCACACTTCCTCTTTCTGCTATTGCACCCACCTCCCTCCAAAGCTCATGCTACACCACTCTCACTGTTGCCTGCAGCATCTTCCTCACTCGGTCTCTCTGTCCCGAGACCACCAGCCCTGTAAGTCCTCTGTGCTGCTACCCACCTGAATCAACAGTAGTAGCTGTTTCATCTTCCATATTACCTGACTCTCTTCTCATTCCAGGAAGAAAACAGCCTACAATAGGGCAGAAAGGCACAATATTGTGACTACATTGTGCTGCTCATCATTAGGGTCCTCACCCTTTATATGGTGATGTTCCTGACTCTCACCACCGTGAGCAGGACCTGGACTGTATCAGATACTGCCTTACCATGCTGAGTCTCCTGAGTGAAGGCTAGTCCCCTTGACTAAGGCCTGTTGACAACAAGGACAAGTTTTCCATCTTTTTGTCTGTAATAAATGTCACAGCAAGACCGCAGTAACATGAGCCCAGTGCCTGGCTGAGGGGGCTCAAGTAGAATATTAGCAGCAAATTTACACAAACTCTATTTCCTGTCCCTGTCACTATTCATCAAACAGTATCAGTTGAATGTCAATTGTTTTCTATACAGAAATTCAAAAGCTGACTTTATCTTCATTCACTGAACCAAAATTGTTGAAGCATGCTTTAGGCTACAGGAAATCTATGGCTTGCCTTTTGGTAGATCAGTATGATTTCCGTGCTTCCAGCGAGCACCGGGGTCAAAGCCTTGAGATATCTATGCTTATTACAGTTGTCTGCAGCTGCACCCTGTTGTTGAGCCAGTTAATAATAATGTTACCAAAAAAAACACACGTCAACACAGTACTTAACAGTATCCCATCATGCTGATGATCAGATTAAAGTATTTCAGCCAAAATTAACTTGAGTTTCAACATCGAAGTACATCTAAAGCTTTTTCATGAATGGTGTAGCTTTGATGTCTTGTCAGTGGCTCCATCAATAAATTAGTCTGTTATTAACCCTGACCTTGAAAGTAATACATTACTTTCTTTACTGTGCATTTCAACATTTCTTCCGTTTTTTTCATATTAGGACACTTTCTTTTAAATTTTTTTTATCGTTTGTTTCCTGATTATTTCCTCCTGTTGTTTGTTGATCATTTTATTTTGAGGTGACCTTTCAGAAAAAATCATGTGGCTTGCAGATTGGAAAGATGACTCCAATGCATGAATGTTACCAGTTCCCCTTTTCACCAGATCAAAAATGCCCTCTCAACAGTTCTTCAAAATCCCCAATAAAGTATTCTCAAACTGTTAAAAGGGTTAAGAGACCATTGTTGTAGGAACTGTTGTTCTGTTCATTTTGTTTGCTTTAATAATATATTTTATTTGTAATGATTTTTTTGACATTTTCACGCGTTACCCTTTAGGTAGAAAAACCTAAAGCCCGACCAACTATGTCCCTAAAATAACGCCTTTATTGCACTGCATGACGTTTCATTCTTTTTCAGCTTGCTTTCCAGTCCCGATTTTCTGATACAACATTGATCAAGGAGTACCAGCCGGGGCCTGTGCGCTACATGGCCCATTTGGAAAGCGATTCCTCAGACTCATGTGATGACGGCACAGGAGCAATTTATTCATCGACCGTGACATCCAGGGACAGGAGGCCCTGACAACAGCAACACCCCGCAACTGAGCATGTGCACTGTTGGACTCTTAGACAAAGGAAGAACCCCTCCGTGACACTAGAGCTGAGCTGTCAACCCTCATTATTAATTCTAGGGTCTTAATATTTAATGTCATAAAACTGGAACAGAAGCTTCAGATTTGTGGAGGAACCATCATGCTAAACACAAACACATAGTTAAAGAGGTTGTTCCTTTCAGCTGTCTCTGGTTTATGTTACACACGAAGGAAAAGGATAGTCTGAAGCAATAGAAAAAACTAAGAACATAATGTTGAGTAAGAGGAAAGTGTTTGATGAAATTGATCTAATGGTCATATATGAAAAGTTAAGTGCAGTGTTTTATTTCAAAACAAATATATTTACTTTATTTCTTTAGTGAGGGCATTGGATTTTTATGTTGATTTTATTTTAATTGTATTTGAATATTTTCAAAACAGTGCATTCTCAATTTGGCTGACCTGTCTATTTGATTCAGGTTGCGTAGTGAATTATAATGAGTGAAGCTATGACTTTGATCCCTGTACAGTATGCTGTGGGGAAAGCAGACAGTTCAGGAGGGTAGGGAAGCTGAAAAGGAGAGGAAGTGCACAGATGTAGAGCCCTAAGTAGACACAGACAAAATGATGGAGAGCCATAACTACAAGACAACTTTTTGAAAAATGTTTACAGTTTAATTTAGCATCAGTTATTTAAAGTGTCCAAGTTATTGAAGATAACTGTTTTCAAAGATCAAGCAAACATTAAAGCCATCTAACGATGTCCAAATCCATATGATTCTTATTTACTATTTTTAATTGTGTTTTGTTATCAGATCTTGGCTTATGGACTGCTTTGTGCAATTTATATTTGCTTATAGGATTATTGTGCCTATATGTAGTAAACTAGAGCTTTCCTACAAAATCTTCCAGAAATGCTGTTAATTGAAATGGATGAATCTGCCTTAGAAACATTTCTTGTTTGAGTTTGTTCATCTTGTAGAACGTTGCAGAAAATATAAAATTATGTGGCTTAACAAGATGGTGCATCTTTGTGGCAGTGGTAAGAAATATTTAGCTCTCACCATAAACTGCTGTCTTTAATCCTGACAGTCTGTTTGGAGCAACTGTATGGGAGCCTGTGTGCAGATAACCTTCTTGTTTTCATGTTTGCAGCTGATACTTGGTCACTGGCAAATATTAGAAAGACTTTAGCATCACATTTTACAAAATTAAAACCTTTTCTAACAGAGACATGATTTACATTGTTCTATGATCAATTTTACTGCTACTAAAGTAGTATCATTTAGACACTGCCCTCAATTTACTTAACCCATTTGTCCCCAAATGTAAAATCTCATACACTAAACAACTTTAGTGAGATCTGACTAAACCCAAGAATGGGAATGAGAATAAGAAAAGTCCATTGCAGTAACAAAACGCAACTATTAAAGCAAATTGGGAGTCTGAACTTATATACTTGCATATTGGGCCATCCTGTTCCCTAGAATTTTATTATTGCAGCTTTAAAACACGGAGTGGAATTAAAATTTGCTTGGACTACAAATCAGCAGTGTCAAATCAGCTACCCATGATAAACATTGACCCAGTTCCTTTTCATATACTTTGGTCTAAAGCAAAATCAGAAGAGTTAATCAAGACCACACTGTGATTCATTTTATGCTTCCACCAGAGTCAAATTTCACCCTATACTCGAATAGAGGAACGAACTGAAACCCACATCTGAACTTTAAAATGTGAATTTTGCATTCAAGCTGTATGAGGCCTAAAGTAGAATAACAGCCTGATAACTACCATTATTACTGACTTGCAAGGCAGTTAAAAGAATTTTAATTTATACAGTGTCTTTCACAACCTCAGAATTGCAAAAACGCTGCTTTTCTCCAAATGGTTTAATGTATTTTTTTTTAATGTCCATGAGAGTGGTTTGACATTTCTCTTAAAAGACAGTGTCTGAGATAGCATAGTCCTCCTCAGTAGTGCAGGAAAGTGTTCACCCAGATTATGTACTCAGATCTTGGGGGTGGGAGTTGAATTCTCAGCCTTCTAACTGGGAGCTGAGACTGTAACCCCTGGGCCACAGCTGATATTGAAATGCTATTTCTTAATCCTCTGCCACAATGCTGCATAGAGAGAATGCTGTCAGGACTAGCCTTTGCATCAAAAACAGACATCCTGTTTGGCAGTCAGAGTTGTATGACAGGAACTCTGAAGATGTGCTCAGCTCATTGTATTATAACCTAATGTTTAAAGGAAAATTATATTGGTAAGTTATGTCCTTTGGTGGTCTAAAAAGAATAAACTAATGAGAATTTCATTGTTAATCAAGAAAGCATAAAATATAATTCTATTTTTTTTACTTTATTACGGTGTTAAGTCTCAAAAGGAAATGAGCGCTCAACAGCAATAGCGAAGTTGAGCATTTTTGAAAAATGCTGTGATGTTTTATCTTTATTCCAAGAAATAATTTAGACTATATCCCTATTTCACTTGTTTAAAGAGCTGGGGAATTTTAATATTTTAATAAATATTAAATATAGGCCAAATGGACTGAAGTGAAATATATTGTTTGATTGGTTTAGTAGTCGAATAGGGTGAGTGGGAGTTTGATGAGGAAATTCAGAAGCCCAGAGGCTGACTATTACATGGCTCCATGGAGTGTGCTTTTAATGGGGAGAGAGCAAGGAGGGTGGATGAAACATTTAAAACAGATTGAGTAGCTAATCAGCCACATTTCTATGTTTACCTGACCTCACCCCAATAAATTAGGGTGTGGGTGGTTGCCAAAATTTGCAGCCTGCCCATCATATAGTTAAGGGTCAAAATATTACTCCAATATTACCCTGCCCATGCCATGATTTAATTGGCGCGGCTGACCTTTCTTTTAAAATGCTTTTTAAAGCAGAAGGAATCAAAGGGTGTACTATCTTCAAGGTGCAAACCCTCACTGTATTCTGCCTGACCAAAAAAAGGAAGCACCCTGCTTTCCTCCCTGGACTGCAAAATTAACCATTACTTCTTCCATTTCTTAAGACGCTTGAACCAACGGCTCTAATATTCCTTGACGTAGAATCTATGATGTCCAAATGCACCTGCTGACCCCTCACCCCCTTCCTGGATTAAATGCAGCCCAAGGTGTCACAACAGAATCTCCCCCAGGAAGTCAGCCTGAGCTTCAGGCTTGCATTCCATTTGGACAGGTGAACATCAAAAGTAAGGACCTGATGCTGCTTTTGGGATCACAGGTGCACTTAGTGATGGTATCGAATTCCCAACCTCAGCAGCTGATTCCAAGTTTGGGTGCCTTTCTTTGGTGAATGATGAGAGTATGGATCATATCCAAGAGAAGAAAATATTCTCCCTTGGAGTGTCCCATCAAAATATTGAAATTACCAATCTGCCTCAGGGGAATGGGTTAACCCAGTTCCACTAAATCCAGATATTGGTATTAGCAAGTTAGAGAGAGGTTAAAATTGGATTTGAAATTTCTAAAATTTGAGCATCTCACTCTACCACAACCCAATCCTTTCTGGGGAAGGTTAACATTTTCTCATTTGAGTCAATTAGAGTCAAAGAGCTGTACAGCACAGAAACAGTCCCTTCGGTACAACTCGTCCACGCTGACCTGATATCCCAACCCAATCTAGTCCCACCTGCCAGCACCTGTCCCATATCCCTCCAAACTCTTCCTACTCATATACCCATCCCGATGCCTCTTAAATGTTGCAATTGTACCAGCCTCCCCCACTTCCTCTGGCAGCTCATTCCATACACGTACCACCCTCTGCGTGAAAAAGTTGCACCTTAGGTCTCTTTTATATCTTTCCCCTCTCACCCTAAACCTATGCCCTCTAGTTCTGCACTCCCCGACCCCAGGGAAAAACTTTGTCTATTTATCCTATCCATGCCCCTCACAATTTTATAAACCTCTATAAGGTCACCCCGCAAACTCCGATGCTCCAGGGAAAACAGCCCCAGCCTATTCAACCTCTCCCTATAGCTCAAGTCCTCCAACCCTGGCAACATTCTTGTAAATCTTTTCTGAACCCTCTCAATATTCACAACATCTTTCAGTTAGGAAGGAGACCTGAATTGGCTGTAATACTCCAACAGTGGCCTAACCAATGTCCTGTACAGCTGCAACATGACCTCCCAACTCCTGTACTCAGTACTCTGACCAATAAAGGAAAGCATTCCAAATGCCACCTTCACTATCCTATCTACCTGCAACTCTACTTTCAGGGAGCTATGAATCTGCACTCCAAGGTCTCTTTATTCAGCAACACTCCCTAGGACCTTACCATTAAGTGTATAAATCATGTTAAGATTTGCTTTCCCAAAATGCAGCTACTCACATTTATCTGAATTAAACTTCATCTGCCACATCTCAGCCCATTGGCCCATCTGATCAATGTCCCATTGTAATCTGAGGTAACCTTCTTCGCTGTCCACTACACCTCCAATTTTGGTGTCATCTGCAAATTTACTAACGTACCTCTTATGCTCACATCCAAATCATTTATATAAATTATGAAAAGTAGAGGACCCAGCACCGATCCTTGTGGCATTCCACTGGTCACAGACATCCAGTCTGAAAAACAATCCTCCACCACCACCGTCTTCTACCTTTGAGCCAGTTCTGTATCCATATGGCTAGTTCTCCCTGTATTCCATGAGATCTAACCAGTCTCCCACGTGGAATCTTGTTGAACGCATTACTGAAGTCCATTTAGATCACAACCACCACTCTGCCCTCATCAGTCCTCTTTGTTACTTCTTCACAAAACTCAGTCAAGTTTGGGAGACATGTTGTGATGAAGTTTAGTTTACTCCCTGTGTCTTCAAATATAACAGCATCAGGCACAAACCATTACTTCTTGTTTCTCTTTCTCTTCCCTACCCACTACCCCACCCCCGCCCCCGAACTTCCAGTATGCTCACCCCCACCAGGATAGATGGGGCTACCTGACCAATTACAGTCAGACTCAAGCCCTTAGTAAGTACATAAGAACAAACAAATTAGGAGCAGGAATAAGTATTTCAACCCTTGAGCCTGCTCCACCATTAGATACGATCATAGCTGATCTCATTTTGGCCTCATCTGCACTTTCCTGTCTACTCTCCATAAGTCTTCAACACATTGCTAATTAAATATCTGGCTATCTGCTCTTTTGATTTGTTCAATGTCCAGCATCCATTGCACTCTTCAAGATTCATTACCCTTTGAGACAAATAATTTCTCCTCATCTCGGTTTTAAATCTGCTACCCCTTATTCTAAACCTATGACCTCTCCTTCTAGATTACCCACATGAGGAAACATCCCTTTTACATCTCCTTTGTCAATCCTTTTTAGCATCTTATATACCTCAATTAGAGCTCTCATTTTTCTAAACTCTAGAGAGCATGGACCTAAACTGCTTACTTTCTCTCCATAAGATAAACCCTTCATCTCTGGAATCAATCTTGTGAACCTCCTCTCAACTGCATTCAATACAATTACATCTCTCCTCAAGTAAGAGAACCAAAATTGTACGCAGTCTCACCAATCCATGTACTGTTGCGACAACACTTCCCTACTTTTATACACTATTTCTTTAGCAATAAATACTAAAATTTGATTTGTCTTCCTACTACCTGCTGTACCTGCATACTAGTTGCCTCCTATTGCCTCAAATTTAAAATTCTTGTCCCTGTGCTTCATCCCACTTTACCTCTGGAACATAATCCATACTACAAAACCCCTCAACCCTATCTTCCTTCTTCTCCATCCATATACTTTCCTTTTCACCCTGCCCTTAATTCAGCAGCCATACCATCAGCTGCTTAGATTGATCTCTGATGTTTCTTCCCTAAATCCCACTACCTGCACCTCCCTTTCCATTATGAAGACTCTCCAAAAAGCTAAGCTTTGGATCACATCCACTAATATGTCCTCTGACTTGGCATCAATTTCTTTGATTATGTCTCCAGGAAGCATATTTCTGTCTGAAAGTTGTTGTATAAATGTGAGTATTTGTTACGCTTAATATTATCCCTTCCAGATCCAGAAACTGCAATTTTACAAATCAGTTTGTGAGGTCAGCCCACTGTTAAACCATGAATCATAGAGCCACATAAAATAATATCGATTTGATATACTTTCCTCATCTAAACATCACTGCAAAAGCATGCTTGGAGCAGGAGGAAATTAATTTTTGGATAGTACTGTGTCACCTGGAGGTTATTGTAAAGGTCTAGTTGTAGAGATCTAGCAACAGAAATGAGAATCAGAGAAACTGAAGAGATACCTGATAACATAACATTCTGAAGTCATATTTTAACTTCAGCATTGCACAATCTTTTTGATTGTATGTTGTGTAAAAAAAAATTATTACAAGATCAATCGAGTGGAAAATTTCCAAAATATCCTGCGTGATTGTTACTCCCCTGAACTGATGTGGAATTGACGGTTTGGCATGACTGTGCTGAATAAGTATAGCTGATTAACTTGGTGCTACTATTTTCACATTGGAGTGTAAGGTTGAAGCAAGAGAGAAGGAAGTGGTAATTGGATGATGTCAGGCTGGAGTTTTAAGAGCTGTTTGATAATGGAAATGAACGCTGAAGCAGTTCCACAGCTATGAGACCCTTGAAAAGAATGACTTACAGTGAAACGCAGCTTAATAAGTCTTGACTACAGCTAAGCAAAGATGCAGGGATGAGACAAAGCACATAGGATGCCCTAACTGACCACCAAGCTATTTAACTTTTAATCTTAAACAAAACATTTAATCAAAACATTAAAATCAAAATGCACGAGCTATTCTCTGTTAATACAGAGAATTATTCAATTTTATAGACTAAATTAGGTTCTGATTGAGAGATGAGCACCAGTTTACTCTGGTCATTTTTACAATGCATAGATATAAATATTTCTTTGATTTTTATTTGCTTTAATGCAAGAGAAAAGAATTGTAAGGAGTAAAGCCATGGAATTAATGAGCATGTGTCTAAACACAGTTAGCTACAAATTCTAAAGGCACAAAATAAGCAATATGGGCACAGCAGGAAATTTGTAAAATGAGAGCCACACATTTAAGTGCACAAAGAGGAAAGGACATTACCTTGAATATTATTGGGTCGGTAAAGTTTACAGATGTCTTCGGTTCTTATTTTACTTGTAAATCAACATGACATTTTATGGTGATGTAATAAGGTGAACTGAGATCATAACCAAAAATTTTTAAAGCTAATTAAAATTATTTGAAACTTGAAACAAAACAGCCATAGTTGCTAAAATAATTGCTTTAACTATAAATCTGCCCACACTCCTCTTAATAGATGAATTGATATAGTAAGCTTTGTCGAACCAATTCTGCAGCCAGAACCTGCATGTAAATCAGTGCTAATTGAATGACAGCCCTAGCTAGTCAAATCCTATGGTGTCAACTTGTTAGCAAAATCATAATTTGTGCTATTGTCTTGTTCTGATAACTGCTTAGCCATACCTTCCTCATGGCATTATGGCTGTACGTACACCACATGCTGGATGCAGTTACAGAGTCATAGACATGTACAGCATGGAACAGACCCTTTGGTCCAACTCATCCGTGCCGACCAGATATCCTAAATTAATCTCGTCCCATTTGCCAGCACTTGGCCCATATCCCTCTAAACCCTTCCTATTCATATACGCATCCAGATGCCTTTTAAATGTTGTAATTGTATCAGCCTCCACCACTTCCTCTGGCAGCTCATTCTGTACATGCACCACCCCTTCTTCACAAAAAGGTTGCCCCTTAGGTATCTTTTAAATCTTTCCCATCTCACCTTAAACCTGTGCCCTCTAGTTTTGAACGTCCATACCTTCTCCCTATAGCTCAAACCCTCCAACCCTGGCAACATCCTTGTAACTCTTTTCTGAACCCTTTCAAGTTTCATAACATCCTTCCTCTAGCAGGGAGACCAGAATTGCACACAGTAGTTCAAGTAGATGACTCACCATGCCTTCTCAAGGGCATTTAAGAATGGGGAAATAAATGCTGGCCAAACCAGTGACTCTCACTTCCCTAAAAGAATTTTAAAAACGCAGCAAAGCATCAGGAACCTATATAGTACCATAGTGTTAATAGCAACAGCACAATATCCTCTAGATGTGTCCCCAAGTATAGTAGGGCCAAGACATGATGTAGTTCTGTCCTCCTGATCCTTCAAATAACAGTAGTACCATCAAATGTTATAAAATGAGTATGTCATGGAGCTGTTGGAGCATTTTGCAATCACTTTCCTTTTTTCAATCATGGTAGTCTGTGAGCACCTGACCATTAATAGAATTAAATCCAGTTTTATTCATGTACACTGAGGGTACCTTGATGACAACAAGGAGTGTTGTCATCGCATCTACACTCGTTGGATCCTAGGCACCTGCAAGATATGATGCAACCTCCCTACCCCCCACCGTCTTTCCCTTTTTTCTTATTGACCAGGCTGTAAGTAATTCTTGAACAAACATACCAACCGGAAATTGTAGAAATACTCGGCACATCAGGCAACTTCTGTTGTGAGAAAGCAGAGTTAATATTTCTTCATCAAATCAATGACTTATACATTCAACAGAATTCCTCTGCTTTTATTTTCAAATAACTTAGAATTCCATTTGTCTTTTTCTGATTCTTTCTGTCTATATTTCCACTGTGAAGGCCAAGATCATAGTCCACAATGTTAACAGTTTTACAATTTATGATGTGCTTGCTCTTTATGTTCTTTCTGAAAATGTAGAACATTCTTTCTCTTCATTGAACTTCACAGACTGATCTTCATTTTCTAATCATCTGCCCATTCTGCAAGCATTGTTTTTATTCCACAATTTCTTAGTCCTTCTTATAGTTTGCCACATTCCTTTAGTTAAAGCTTAAATATGAATATACTTATCTCATCAAAACTTATATCTATTTCTCTTATTCTAGAATTTGAATTGAATGTCATTTTGGGGTCTAGCTTGTTAATTGATCCTAAACACTTCAAAATATGAACAGGAGTAGTCCATTCAACCCATTAAACATGCTTCAATTCTCAATTAGATCTTGGTTGATCATCCATCTTAATTCTGCTTTTGCGCACTATCTTCCTATCTTTGATGTGATTAATCTGCAGAGACCTACTGATTTCCCAGTTAAGTATGCTCAATGACTAAGCTTTTAAATTCACCACCATCTGAATGAGGAAATTCATCTCAGTGGGAGAAAGTGAGGACTGCAGATGCTGGAGATCAGTGTGGCACTGGAAAAGCACAGTCAATCAGGCAGCATCCAAGGAGCAGAGGAGACTCTTCTGCTTCTCGGATGCTGCCTGACCGGCTGTGCTTTTCCAGTGCCACTCTCTTCAAATTCACCTCAGTGGCCTGAGATTATATTCCATGCTCTCGGCCTGTTGGCCAGGGGAAACATTTTATCTACATTCACCCTGTCACCCCCTGCAAGAATTTTATACATTTTAATAATGTCAACCCCTCATTCAATGAAACTCTAAGGAATATAGACCCGTCTATCTCTCTTCATAAAACAATCCCACCAGAGATTGATAAAATTTACTAATCCCAGATTAATGAGAATCTTCATTGTACTTGCTCTACGACAAGTATATCTTATTCAATAAGAGGATGAAAACTGTACAGTAATCCTGGTGAGGTCTCACTAATGAATAAGATGAATGTGTTTTATATATTCTTTAATGGGTTGTCACTGGCAAGGGCAGTACTAGTGCCCATCCCTAAAGATCTTTAAATTGAGTGGCTTCCTAAACCATTTCAGAGGGCACTTAAAACTTTGGATATGGATTCATATCTAGGTCAGAGATATAAAGATGGCAGATTTCCTTTCTAAATAGCACTAATGAACTAAATGGATTTTTACAGGTCTCCATTGCTGAAGCTAGCTTAGAATCCCATTTATCCATTTAATTTAAATTCCACCATCTGCTATGTTGGGATGTGGACCAATTTCCACAGAGTATGAGCCTAGGTCACCGAATTACATGTCCAGTATCTTAACCTACTATCACTCTGAAGTGCAGTTTTCTTATCACTGAAGCACCAAATCCGTTTAGTTGTTTTTCTAAAATCTACCCAAAGGAAAAGAGTACAGAAAAGATTATTAGTTTTAATATGTGCCAAGAAGTTACGATTCAAGAAAAATAAAGAAATCTAATATCTCTACAATTGCCTGAGTTTCCAGCACACAATCAGAGTTCAGGAACTTCAAATTAAGAATTCCTGATGAAGGGCTCCTGCCTAAAACGTCGATTTTCCTGTTCCTCGGATGCTGCCTGACCTGCTGTGCTTTTCCAGCACCACTCTAATCTTGACTCTGATCTCCAGAATCTGCAGTCCTCACTTTTGCCTGCTTAGAAGCACCTCATTCTATTCAGCATTTCACATGGAGTAACTGATTTTGATGGAAAATCATAATTGACAGTATTTATCTACTATTAGAAAACTATATGGACTGAGACCCTTGCCCCACCACCATTCCCCATCATCCAGTATAAATTGCTTGTTTGGATTTCCAACTTGGCTTCTGGTGAGCCCAGTTTGTTTTGCAGATCACCTAAATCAGCATCTTAGGTTCAACATACCTATATATTAGAGGACAAGAACTTGTTTGCTGTCATGCTAATAGACTGAATTTTGCCATGAAAATAATAGCCTTAGAGTGCTCACTGTTATTTGCAAATCACACAGCAATTTCCTTAAACTGTGTATGTGCAGTCAAACACAGAAATTTAGATGTTATCCTCCATAGCTATGAGAAAGTAGCACCTTCTACCCCGAGCCATTGAAATATATTGAGTACAATATACAGAAGTTCCTGCACAGGCATCATCAATGCAGACTAATGTTACTACAGAAAACTAAAGCATGCCTATCTGGTTTAAGTAGGAGAAAGTGAGGACTGCAAATGCTGGAGATCAGAGCTGAAAATGTGTTACTGGAAAAGTGCAGCAGGTCAGGCAGCATCCAAGGAGCAGGAGAATCGACGTTTTGGGCATGAGCCCTTCTTTCCTGAAGAAGGGATGCCCGAAATGTCGATTCTCCTGTTCCTTGGATACTGCCTTACCTGCTGCACTTTTCCAGCAACACATTTTCATATCTGGTTTAAGTACTCATTTAAAAGCATGCTAAGTTTTAATTACTGTAAAACAATCTCTTTTGGTTATAGAAATAGGAAGGGTTTGGAGGGATATGGGCTGGGTGCTGGCAGGTGGGACTAGATTGGCTTGGGATATCTGGTCGGCATGGAGGGGTTGGGGTTGGACCGAAGGGTCTGTTTCCATGCTGTACATCTCTATGACTCTATGACTTTTCCTCTGCTTTTCAAAAAATCCCTGATCCTAATCCATTTCTTCCCTCTTCATTTCACTTTCTGCATGCAATTTAACATCAAATTCACTATTCTAACTTACAATTTCTCGTTTAGACTCTGCACTGCTCGTTAGCAATGATTCAATCTGAGTAGTTAAGTAGATTCTTATTTCTTGCCATGCTCACACAAGACTGATGTCCTGTAAAGAAGTGCCATACCATTTGAATGGTCTGTTAATAATAACTTGGTGTGCAAAAACTGTTCATTTGCTACTTGCAGCAAAGTCTGCCCAAGATTTTCATAGAGCGTTATGAGAGTTTCATTTACGGGCCTGAGACCTTTAAGGCTTCTATCATCTGACCTTTCTATTTTAATATTAGACATAAGGTTTTTAATTTTTCATTTACTGTTCTTTATGCGCCATTGTTGTGTTAGTGCGTCTGCTCCAATGTATCCTCCATTATAATTCTTCACTACCAGAATATGCACTGATGTTTATTGTTTCATATTGTGCAAACATCTTACCTGTGCTGAATAGTAGGGAAGTGTTGCAATGATTAGCAGTTTGACTATCAGAATACTTGTCCATGGTGTGCAGAGAAGCTGCCTACTAAGCCACAAGGTACCGATGTTCAATAATATCCTTTAGGGGAGGAAACTGTTGTCCTTACCTGGTCTGGCCTACATGTGACTCCAGACCCACTGCTTTATGGATGACTCTTAACTGCCTTTTGGACAATTAGGGATGGACAATAAATACTGGCTTGGCTAGCAATGCCCACATCCTGTGAATAACTAAAAATATGTTGCCTAATTTAAGTCACTCTCTGAATTTTTGTCCTCTTCATTTTGAGAAAAATCTGCCATTTTCACGGAATCTGCTGCCGTGACTCAGATGACCATAGTGAAGTGCAGTGGAGGAACAAGTTGGTCTGTCACAATCCCATCCTTCACCAGAGCAAAATCCTCGCTAGCAAAAACAAACTTTTTTTACCACGATGCAAGGCATGTCAGTGATTTCAGGAATGAGTCTGAATAGCCCTGGGGTTAAGTTTATGGTGTGGGAGTTGGGAAGAAAACTGCTTCTACAGCAACATCATATTGAATGAACCAGTTTTGGTGAACAAATTCAAAACAGTGCTTTGTTCCAGCAAAATTAAATGATTAAGGATTAAACACAATCAAGTGTTCTGTGAAATGTGTACCCACATTACAATTTTATTTGTACGGATTAGAAGTACAGTATTATAGAATACTTGGAAATCACTATTCTTTATAAATGTACTTGCCAGTATTGCGACCACCAGTTAATTTTAGTTGAGCAACTGTGGAGTTTACAACCTTAACAACTTTCCCACTGCATCTGGTGTTTAATACTCTTGGTTTAGGATGGATCATTTTAACCCCAAAATGATTGGGTGAAGATTGGGAGTGCTGCATATTGAGTGCGCCGTACTCCATTTGCAATTCACCTATCTGCATTTCTGGTCAGTGAGACTCCATGCTGGGAACAAAGGCTAACAATTTAACAGCTGTGGTCTTGAAGCATTTCATTTTTCCCATGTGATTTCTCATAATTACAGCCATTCGCTCTCAATTTAACCTCTGCAAAATGCTACTTAAAAGGAGATTGACAGATTTCTAAATAATCAGTACCTGATACTTTGCAGGGCTCAAATAGTTGCTTTAGAGTCTTATTTTTCTCTAAGAATATTTTCAGGCCAGTTTAATAATTACAAATACATATATCCAGTAATTTGTATGGATGAGTTGAGCATTAGGTTAATACAAGCATTTTATTATTTTGTGACTGAAACGCTTTGGAATTAAAAATTAGAATCCCTGCAGTGTGGAAACAGGCCCTTCGGCCCAACAAGTCCACACTGGCCCTCCAAACAGTACCCACCCAGACCCATTCCCCTACCCAATATTTACACCTGACTAATGCACCTAACCTACACATCCCTGGACTCTATGGGCAATTTAACATAGCCAGTTCACCTAACCTGCACATCTTTGGACTGTGGGAGGAAACCAGAGCACCCAGAGGCAACTCCCACAGACATGGGGAGAATGTGCAACTTCCACACAGACAGTTGCTGGAAGGTGGAATTGAACCTGGGTCCCTAGTACTGTGACGCAGCAGTGCCACTTAGCCACCGTGCCACCCAAACCTTAAACTATTCTCAGATGATTGACGAGCAACATTCCACAATTCTTATTCTTGCATTACTATAGTGCCTTGAATGTGACTGCCTCGTTAGACTTGTGTCATCTATGCTGTGATCATCTTACAGTACTTTCTTTCAAAAACAATGCCCTCCTCTGCCATAGATATCTATGGTGTGGGCTATCCAACCTTGTTGATGCCACTGGACTTTTATTTCACCATCAGTTGCTTTCAGCCTATTGGAAATGGAGTCTCAAGTTCTGAGACAATTAACTAATATAGTAATAAATGTAGATTGTATTTTTAAATATAATTTCTTAATTCATTCTCAAGATATTAGTGTCTCTGGCTAGACCAGCATTCCACACCTATTCCTAAATGATAATTGTTAATATTCAATCACAATTTGGATCTGGATCCATAACTAAGCCAGACCATCTAAGAATGGCAGTTTCTTTCCCTAAAGAAGAGCCCATTACTGAACCAGATGAGGTTTTTCCTGACAATCAGTGGTGGTCATTAATTCCAGATTGTTATTGAATTAATCTACCACGGTGAGATTTGAATCCAGCTTCCAGAACATTCCCTGGGTTTTTGGATTTAATATTTTAGTGATAATACTGCCATCACCCTTTTTTAACCTATTTAGCTCTGAGGTGTATCTCACTGCATTTTTAAATACCATTTTATCTGAAAGCCTTTCCCTTGAAAAATGTTCTCGCCTTCCCACTTCTCCAGAATAACTGACACTTCATGGGTGCTGGCATCCTCTTGACATCCCACATAAGCAGCCATTAATTAAACACAGGCTTTGACATTGAGTTATCAACATGCAACAGTGTCATATGTGCATTTCCAGCAGCTTTGAGCATCAGATTCTCTCAATAATGTTTCCCTCCGTAATCCGGGCTAGGTGAAGACAGTTTAGTTCAAATAACTCAGCACAGATTGGGAAGTGAATCTCAAATCTTCACAGTTTCAGCAATTTACATTCTCTGATCAAACAGGGACTTTCACCTTCTTTGTTTATCTGTTAAACTCCCCAAATTAGAACATTTCTTAAATGACTCCACTGTATACTATATGAAATAATTGTGTTAATGTTTGACTTTAGTTTGACTTTTCCCAATCATTGGATCTATAGCACTCTGTGTCTCCTCCCCTCTAAGAAAGTAAGCAAGTTCTCTGTAAATCCTAGTACATAATAGATTGCAGAAGTGATCAGGGTCAATCAGTCCTCCAGTTTGAATTTTATTTATTTAGCTGTTTGCCCCTGACATGCCAACTTAGATGGAATAGTTTATTTTGTCATTTTTAAATCATTGAATGCAGTTAATCTATTCCTTTTCTGTTAATAATTTAAATATTATGGCTGTTATCGTGTGTTTTTAGCACACTTTATATTTTTATTCTGTATCTATGATTGTAACAATAATCAAAATTGTTTGCACTTCCAATATTTTTCAAGTTTGTAGCTGGCTTTTCAATTTTAAGTCTGAAGTTAAAATACTTTGTAGATCTGTTTGATAGAAATTCCTCTGGCTCCAGGCTTTGCAATTCGATGTGAAAAGAGGTTGGGGTTTCTAATTTCAGTTTTCATGTTAAATATGGACAAAGCCCCTAAATCAACACTAGATCTATATTGGCGAAGTGATCCAGACCATAATTGCCTGCTTTGAAAATGTCAGAAGTGAGATTCTGGTGTTGCTAGATTTCTGAGGCAAAGTACAAGAATTTTACTTTGGTTTTAATATAGTAAACTGCAATGTAGGATTTTTGATACCGAACACAAGACAAAAATTGTTCTACTCACATCTCAAGGTACAACAAAATTCATTTTTTATAAAATGAGTTGTATCATGTTCAAATGAATTGAAAACATTGTGAGTTATTTAAATTATTCATGCAGACATATAAAAATACAACATCATTTCCTCATACCTTCAGTGCTAGGTGTATGCTATGGTATGATGATTACCTGTATAGATTACAAGGTCCCTGATTTAATTTCAGATCGTCCTCATTTAGGGGATGTTCAGTAAAAGTGGCAAGTGAGAATAAACTTTGCGCTCTGGGTTAAAGGAAGAAACAGTCTGCCATGGCTTCTACTCCCAGTTGTTCTCTCAGTCAAGGGGTGAAACCTCACCCCAATCTTTGCAAATGAAGAGCTGAACATTGTGAAGCAAAGATTGAACTTAAATATTGATTGTATTTTTAGATTAATGTCATAGCCAACTCAAAAAAGGCCTGATATTTGGTATGTAGGAGTTGAATTGTTTGGAGTGGGAGCAATCAATGGTCTGAGTGCAAATTTTCTGCCAAAATTACACCAATTAATGAAAAGTACTTTCCTCGAATTGCTAGTCAAACTCATTTTCATGGCTCATCACCAGTCACAAAATCTGACATGAATTAATGCAATTGAGCAGCATTTAAAGCATAACTTTAAATAAATGTTTCAAAACAATTACTTGATATATGTAAGAGTGGCAACTTAGCACAAATCTATTACTACAACTGATTGTATGTTTATCATAAAAAGTAAGTACGGTGTATTTGTATATACATCAACCCACAACCTCTGAGTAATCCCATTTTAAAATGCTGAAAGTGACTTTAAAACATATATCCAAAACCGTTTCCTAATTGGGGTACAATAATCTGTTTGGACTGTTATTTTAAACTTGTATTCAGAAGCTATTAAGACATAACCATTAGTGTCCTTGTGCCCAAAAGAACTGACTGAATTCCTAAAGCCTCCTGGAAAGCCAGCAAATGAGTACAATATAGTGAAAACTCCTAGTAGTGATTAATGCATCCTATTGATGGTACCTAGCACAATATTTCTAAACTAATGCAAAAGATTACAGAAATTCATTTTACATTGAGTGCAATTTCAGTTTTACATTCCCCATTCCTTTGTTGTGTTTTCTCAATTTCAAGCAAAGCAAATTGGAAAACCAGGTATGGCTGAGTGTAAAGGTACAGCTCAGATTATTAGTGAACTCTTATCTAAGGGACAAGTAAGTACATCTAGCCTAGAATATTTCAATTAGATTTTCTTCTGTCCGGTATAGATCTTGAATAGAAGTTTGGTAGCTACTGCTGGGCACACTTCCATCATACAAAACTCTTCCTTCTACCAACTGTTAAAATTCATACAGAGTGTTTTTATTGACAAGTGTAATCTTTGGAATATTGCTTTTGTATTTATGCTTAAGCCAAATGAACAAGTAAAATGTGTAAATTTTAAATTAAAATTGTGGAAGAAAATAACTGCTCTAAAGGAGACAAACTTTCTGTTCCTTTTGAGACTATGATT